>NC_136061.1:1979565999-1980133499 GCF_964261635.1 Lissotriton helveticus
GCTTCATGAGAGGCGAAACGCGTTGGGTTAAGGTTGGAAATAGAGCCACTGTAACTGATATATATATATATCTATCAGTTGTGACCCACTTTCGGTGCCGGCGCTCTATTTGTTGCGTGGTGCGTGTTTTCTACGACTGGGTCAGTCCTTTGAATATGCTCTAGGTTCCCTGAGGGGAAAAATGAAACGCATCCCGTGAGCAAGCTTCGTGAGAGGCGAAACGCGTTGGGTTAAGGTTGGAAATAAAGCCACTGTAACTAGAAACCAAGACGAGTGAGCGCGTTTCATTTTTCCCCTCAAGGAACCTAGAGCATATTCAAAGGACTGACCCAGTCGTAGAAAACACGCACCACACAACAAATAGAGCGTCGGCACCGAAAGTGGGTCACAACTGATATATATATATATATCTCCAAACACCCTCCAACATCGTCAAAGGAAGGAGCCATAGGCTGGGACTTCAGGCGGGGTTCTTTATTGCAAACGAACAGGTGAGGCATAATGCATTTCGGACACTTCCTTCTTCAGACGCCCCCTGCTAAACTGAATGTCCGCTGGGCCCAGCTTTTATATCTGCAGCACTCGTAGATTGCACAACTAACGCCGCCCCAACCATGTGATCAACCACCGAGTTGCAGCAAGAATGAACACTACAACTCCCAGAATGCTGTTACCTGGGGCGGTGTGAAGTGGAGAAATCAAAGTTCAATCTTTGTATTTACCGGCGTTAGTGGAGCTGGGCGCACTATTTTCAGTCCCATAAATTTCATCAAGACCCCTGGGGTCCCCGCATGACGTTTCAACCTGCAGGGCGCAGGTCCGCTGGGTCGTGGGCTGGTGACAATGCACCAGTCTCCTCTGTGAAGTCACGGTCTGCCACCTGGCAGCGTCCCTCGCATTCCCGCACTCAGTAGGTGGGCTGCCGCTTGCCAATACCGTGGCGACGAACAAACTGCTTGTGCAGGAACCAGTGAGGCAGGCAGCCACTTGGTGAAACGGGGCTCCTTAACGTATCTCTGGCTGACACGAATTATATCCAAACACCCTCCAACATCGTCAAAGGAAGGAGCCACAGGTAGGGACTTCAGGCGGGGTTCTTTATTGCAAACAAACAGGTGAGGCATAATGCATTTCGGACACTTCCTTCTTCAGACGCCCCCTGCTAAACTGAATGTCCGTGGCGCCCAGCTTTTATATCTGCAGCACTCGTAGATTGTACAACTAACGCCGCCCCAACCATGTGATCAACCACAGAGTTGCAGCAAGAAAGAACACTACAACTCTCAGAATATATATATATATATATATATATATATATATATATATATATATATATACACACACACACTCTAAAAAAAAATAGGTTTCAGAGACGTTATAGTTAGTTTGACATTCTTCTCGTACAAAACCATAGAAATTCCCCCGATATAGATAGTTCAGCTAACTATAACTCGCGCACCCGCAATGCAAGCTGATGAGGTCACATATTACATCATTCATGACATGGTCAGTGACATCACTGATAACATCTCAAATGACATCACTGATGACATCATCCACGTGAAAATCTGATGCACCTCCACGCACTAATATAACCTTTGATACACCGACTGTAAAATACAGACTACCATTTTCGAAACCATTGGCAATGTCAATGAATTTCTAAGGTTTTTTAAATGCTAATTTCTAACTATAACATGCCTAAAACCTATGGTTTTTTCAGTGAATTTCAAAGGTTTTTCAAATGCTAATTTCTAATTATAATCATTAAACCTATGTTTTTTTCGGTGATTTTAAATTATCATACCATTCTCAACCTGGTGAAAATTGCCGATATCGTCAGTTTTCCAGCGATAGCTTCCACTGAAACAATCGCCACAAATGAGAGTGACAACAAACGCTAATGATCTGCAGAGTAGGTGTTCCCATGCAAAAATAACACGAAAACACCACTTCCTGATATTTTCAACAACCAGCCAAATCTGCGAGGCGAACCAAAAACAGGCGAAGAGCCACGTTAGCAGTAAGAATTTAACATCTGCCTTTCACTGGTGTAAAGCAGGACGACTACCTACAGTATGAAAGGGAGCGCAGCCCAGAGCCGCATCTAAAGACTGACACATGCCATAGAGCTACTGATCATGCAGCTCCGACATGCAATAAGGCCACAACAACCACCACCACCACCACCACCATCCCCAGGACCACCCACTGGGCCACCCCCTCCCTGCTACCACCGAGGCAGCTCAGAACAGGACAGCGGACCTTCCCAAAATGGCATGGCCCCTCAGCCACACAATAGCTGGATGTTGGGAGATGTAGCAACCAAGTATGTGTGAAGGACTCAAGTCACCCATCAATAACAATGCACACAATGCCAAGTGTAGCGGTGATGTGCTGGACAGATCTAACTATGCAGAGCACAGACCTCTTCATGTGTAAAAATACTGATGGTGCTTGTAGTGTTGTGGACAGTGGGGGCAACCATGTTACCTCAGGCAGTGGGGAAGATCTCAGTCATGTAAGCGGAAGCTGAGTGGGCTGGTCCACCAACGCGTCTGCCAGAGCGGCGGCCCTCACCCTGCCTCGAGACCGCTATCGTGACCGGCGGCCTCCTCGACACAGGCCCCCAGCGAACTCAGTGGCACAGCACCGCAGAGTTATGTCTATGCTGATAACTGCCTTCGATGTACACAGCGGACAACAGGACTCACAATTCAGATCGAGTCGAGATTACAGAGGACGCAGTCCAGTAGGCAAGAGACGTTGCTCCCAGTGCGGCCCGCCCGGACCACACATCATCGCAGCTGCGCACACACGGAGTGCTTCATGTGCCACTAACTGTGCAGCTCAAGTGAACACCACGTGACTGTTGACCCTTGCAGACCACTGCCTCCAGCCTATACTGCGGTCAGCAGGGCTGACAGTTCAGATAGAGTCGCAATTGCACATGATGCAGTCCAGTAGGCAACAGACATTGCTACCAGTGCAGCCCGCTCGGGCCACGCATCATCCCTGGCTGCGCACACGAGGAGTGCTTCAGGTGCCACTAACTCTGTGCAGCTCAAGTCAAAACCACGTGGCTGTGGGTCCTTCCTGTCTGCTGCCTTCGGCCTACACTGCCGTCTGAGGTCTGCAGGGCTCACAATTCAAGATTATTACCGATGCAAATTGTGAGACTATAATCGGTTAAGAAGACCAAATGCTCCCAATCTGTGCAGCTCAAGTCAACGCCACGTGGCTGTGGGCCTTTGTGACTGCTGCCTCCGGCCTACACTGTGGTCAGCAGGGCTCACAATTCATATTCAGTCTTGAGTCATTAAATTCAGAGTTCAGTAGGCAACTAATGAAAACTACATATTTCGACAATGTAGTCGATACATATTTCAACTTTTGTTACATACGCCTACACTGCGGTCAGCAGAGCTCACAATTTGAATTCAGTTTGGATTTATTAATTGCAGACAGAATTGACCTCTGTGTCTGCGGATTTTGTCAAGAGGAAGGGACAAAAAAGCATTCTTCGATGTCTGTGCTGACTACTGCCTTCGATCTACATTGCGGACAGCAGGGCTCACAATTCAGATCGAGATGGGATTGCAGATGACGCAGTGCAGTAGGCAACAGACATTGCTACCACTGCGGCCCTGCCGCTGGCTGAGCCCACGCGGAATGCTTCTAATGCCCCTACCTCAGTGCACCACAACTATGGACCCTTTGTGATCTATTCTTTTGAGTATGATTTCAGATCTGCTGCCCCTACCTCAGTGCACCACAAGTCCTGGACCCTTTACAACAGAATCTTTTGTGTATTATTTCACATCTGGTGCTCCTACCTTAGTGCAGCACAAGTCATAGACCCTTTATGATTGAATCTCTGTGCGTGATCCGATAATTACTGTTGTACTTGTTGCCAGCACCAACTATTCCCTGAGGGCTGGCTTACACTCACCCCACATGCACCCAGCACAGACGTCACTGGACATGTGACCTAGGTAATAACAAGCATTGGAAATGCAATAGGTCTCGCCTTTGTTTAAGTTAAAGCCATTTGCTTTGCTAATGGCATTGTATTATGGCTTTGTATTATTTTGTGTATGTTTGTGATATGTTGTGGCTCTATGTTGTTCGAATTGTATTTGTAGCTGTGTAGTAGTTTAAAGCATAGCGTTAGTAGGAGAAGAGCAGTGTTTAAGACTTGGGAAGGAGAATGATTAGAAGAATAGCATGAGGGTTAATGAAGTATAGTGAGGAGTAGAATATCATGAGGCAGAAGAAAGGGGCGGGGGTAGAGCAAATAGGGAGAAGGAAGGAGATTCACGTTATTTTGAATGAAGGAAAGTGTGGAGAGCAGGATGAGGCATAATGAAGGATAGAGTAGTAGAAGAGTAGTAGGAGGGATATGAAAGGAGTGCGAGATGTATTAGAATAGGGTGAGGTAGAAGAAAGGAAAGATTATTTGATTAGCATTAGGTATAAGGAAGTAGATAGGTGTAGAAGAGCACTGTGAGGGAGATTGTAGGAGAATGAGTAGGAGAAGAGTAGTGTGATGGAGAAGGAATGCTAGTGATGAGGATAAGAGCTGTGTGATGGTTGGTGTTTGATGTTCTTGGTAGTGTAAAATGAGTTTTTAGCAGTATAGAGTAGGTATATATAGTAAATGGTATTCTTCTCGGTAATGTTACATGTTAGTGCTTATTAACAAATATATGCATTGATAGGCAAATATATGCACGTTTATGCATATATATGGTAAACACTGGTATTTGGGTATAGTACCCTTACGTCACATGACTAGCAGATCGATTTTAATTGGTTTTGTTGTTGTATTTTGGGACTAGTACCCTTCAGTTCAACTTTCTTAAGTCTCTGTTGTTATTGGTTGATGGTTTGACCTTCTTATTCCAGGTGTACATACAGTATCGTTGTTAATCCCCCTCGGGGTTTTTGTTCTTAATCGGATGATCATTCTAGATTCTGCTTGGCGTAATTGTCTTGTTCTGTTCCCTCCTCTCTCCGTTTGAGGCATCATTTTGATGCCATAATATTGCGTTGCTTTTAGTCTCCTTTTTCGCAATTTAGCATGTGTGTGTGGCTGTTGCATATGTGGTGTCTTTGTTCTTGACTGCACAAATGTGCTCCAGTTTGCGTTTTCTCAATTTACATGTGGTGCTTCCAATATACTTCATGCCGCATTTGCACTCAATTATATAGATCACAAAACTGGAGATGCATGAGATGTTTTGATTTATTTGGATTGGTTTTCCATTTGGTTCTGTTATTTTATTCATGTTTTTCCCTATTTTGCATGCCTTACATTGGAGACATTTCTTGAAGCCTTTCTGTTGTTCCATTAGCCAATTTGTTGGTTGGTTTTCACGGAAATGACTTTTCACTAATAGGTCCTTTAACGATTTGTTTTTTTTAGGTCTTGCGTGTTGTCCGGTGCACACATGCGCACTCGAGCTTGCGAGATTTAATGACTTTAGGGTACTTTCACTAGCAAGGGGTAAGCCCCGCTCCTCTTCTCCATTGGCTGTCCTCCTAAACGGTGGCCAGCCAATGGAGAAGAGGTCCTAGTGGCGTTCTTCTTTCGATCTAAGCCCCGTCCTTTTCAGATTGGGGGGCGTGTTATTTTACTGAAAAAAAGGGGGCTAAGGCTCTGGGTATAGGCGCAAGAAAGTTAAGGCACCACTAATACAAACTTGTTTAACCAAACAGTTTATATGAGCACAGTGGGGTGAAAATGCAGCTCCGAGGGGGGTTGCCTTTGTCAAGCAATGACGAGACAATGTCTCCATATGGAGAACAGAAGGGAGGCTGAATTCCGTGTTTTCGGAAGCCGGGCGCCTCTGTTCTCAATGATCACTATAGTCGCCGCTTCGGGGCAAGAGGCGCTTTTAACATAACTGCGCAGGGAAAGCGGGGGAGGGAGGGGGGCTTGTTTGTTGTTTGGTATGGATTGTGTCTGTCGGGAAGTGTGAAGAGCGAACTTTCTTTAAGTGTACTTTCCGGAGTTTCTTGAGACTTCCCAAGCCAGCGTCTCTCTCTGCAGGGGGGAATCCTGCCCTTGCAGGGTATACTTAACGAACGTGAACGCTTTCATTTTTTGAAGTTGACTCACTGTATGAGGGGGCACTTCCCGCCTCTACCAAGGTGCCTGGTCTCCCTTTTACTGTACCTGTGGTCGCCCCCTTCCGTGCGCTACCTGCTGGGCTGGGGGCGGGGCTCCCCTTGGCTCCCGGGCTGGAGGTTCAGGTATCACGGCGGTAAACAAAGCGCCAAGTGTCCCCGCCGCTTCACAATGGGTGGCTCGGATTGCGCTATTTCTTTAAAACCAGAGCGCTCCCTGCTCAGCAGCTGTTGCTATTTTTTCACACGAGCTCGGGAGAGGACAACGTATGTTTGCTGGAGAGACACAAACACCCTCGACCCCTCCCGGGCATCGCGGATGGGGTCACCATGAATATTGCAACAGTTGTCCTTTTCTTCTTGCACCTTCGGTGGCACCAGTACATCCATTAACGGCGCATCTTGGTGGACAGACGCAGCTCCTGGCCTTTTTTTCGTATTTAGCTTTGTAGGCGCTAGTCCTGCCAGAGTGTCTCGAGTGAAAGAGCGACTCACAAGAGACAGAAGCTAACCCTGTCAGAGCACGCTGTAGGACAGAGCTGCTCTCAAGAAACAGTACCCCGTTCGTGCCGGACCCTGCTGTGGGGCAGAGTATCTCACAGCAGCCAGGAACCGAGCACTGCTTACAAGAGCCCTGCCTCCTGGACCCTGAGCATGCCACAGGGCTGAGCCCGCAACGAGCCCAAGGTGCCTAGAAAACTCCAGGAGCTTGATGCGCTGTTTGGAGAGGAGAGCCTCACTTACTGGAGGCTTCGACACGCCCAGGTACTGTCCTCAAGCTGATTCTGGTGGCGACAACGCGTGCTGCATTATGAGCTATTATGATATCTGTCTATGTTCCTTCTCAGTGCACTTCAACTCGCTGAAAACATAATTAATATTTCGCATAGTGGTTCATTTGTTAGGCCGGGTATATGACATGGTGTGTTATCTAAACAGTGAGCCTCCTGGTTACTAGGGCAACGCTCTGGAGCTTCTCCTCTTCCAGCTCGGCTCTTCCTACCGACTCAGGCCGCGCAGAGGCAAAGAGGCAGCAAACAGAGCGAGCTCACCTTCCCGGGCTGGCGGCGGTGAAATCGACACACAGCACTCTGGGGCAAAGCAGACCCCCCCTCCTCCCGCCGCAGGGCGTCACACTTGCCCCTTTCAAACAAGCTGGCAGTCCGTCTCTGTTTTATAGATTATATTGGTAAGTAGTGTGTTTCACCTCCGTTTCTTGTCTTGGTGCTCCTGGAATTTTGCATTTTTCCTCACTGGTGCTGTCGTATGATCCTGCGCATGGATTTAGGTACACCATGGACATAACTCAAAGCAAGTAAGGGGAAGGGGCAAATGCCATGTGGGTTATCCGAGCAAGTCTAGTGAATACCTCCCTTCACAGTATTGCTCCCTTAGGACACGTCCATGCCATATGTGCGAAATTTGTGTTCTCAATGCAGCGCTTTAGGCCCTTTGACGTGCCAGTGGAATGAATGCGGGCCAGCGCTGCAGGTGCAGCTTTTGCTCAGCGCCAGAACGTATAATACAACAACTTGTGATGGTGGTTAAGAGAGACTTGGCGTGTCTGCGCGTGACAAGTAGCCCACACCTTGTCCGTTACAGACTGTTACAGTCTGTCTCCCATGCAAGTCTGAGTCTGGAGTCAAGGGTAGGTAGGAGGTGCAGGCAGGAGGGGTATAGTTTAGAAATGAGGCCTCCCCTTTCGAGACATTGATCACCAATGACAAAGGGGTCAATTCAGAGGGAGCTACCAGATAGGAAGGGATCTGGGACCTCAGCGCCAAGCTCCATTATAAGTGTTCATTTTGTTGCACCTCTTAGGATCGCCTTCGGCTGTGTCAATATGTGGCAAATAACATACTCTTCCTGCAACAAAATCTCTCTTTCTCTTGCTCTCTCTCTCTCTCACTCCCTCTCACGCACTCTCTTCTCTCTCTCACACACTTCTCTCTCTCGTGTTTTCAGATGTTGTCAACCTGCATGTGCCTTTCACGATGCTGTAATAACTGAACTTCTAAATGTTGCCGTGTATAAACTCCATCTTGCTCTAATAACCCTTTCTTGACCTTCCACAAAGTTGTCTCCTACGTGACCCCGTGTCGGTGCCCTGGGCCGGTTTCTGCTGCACCCACGCACCTGTTTCAGGAACCTGTATAGACAACAGAACAGGTCTGTCCCTAACCGGTCTGTCTCTGCCAACGGCCTAACACCTGGCCAGGTCACGAAACCCTCCTTACCCTCAAGGCATGAAAGCTGCCTCCTAACAGGAATATGTCCAGCGCACTCCTGAACTTCCACATTCCCCGGACTTTCCGTTGCCCCCAACACCTGAAATTCTGCTCCACACACCTGAATTCTTGCATACCAACAGACTTTATGTGTCGTCCCCCTGCACCCGAGGGGAGTGTCTACATCCTATAAAAGATGCTGCATGCCAAGGACACGTCGAACAGTCTCCTGACACCTACGCCATCAGTGGGTCTCGGACACTCATCTCTAGAGATTACCTTTATTTTGTATTAAAATAAATCTTTTGTTTCATTGCTACCAGAAGTGTGGTCTCCCTTTCTTTGGGATTACAAAATTGGCGCATCAACGTGGGACCCATCAGAGACTCGGTGGCCCAGGCTTGACAACCCGGAGAGGAGGGAAATATTGGTAACTTAGGAGCGCACCTACGGAAAAGCAGATTCAAGTTCCCGTAGCCGACGTCTCCAGTATCTCCTTCCCTCAACGGTGTCCTCTACAGTAGCCCCGGTCCTGACTGGGGATCCCTTTTTGATCCACCTGATTTGTTTTTCAGGAAAATGAGGAGAACCCGCTGGGAGCAGTACACATCAGTATTCTAGTAAGGTCGTCTTGAGCGACATGTTTTTTTTATTCTGAAAGTCATATTAGGCATGCCTTTAGGCTATTCTGGCTTTGGAACAATTATTCGGTCTTTGCAAACACCGAAGGGAAGGTAATGTGTTCTCAATTTTGAACAAACTGCAGTCATAAGAGAATATCCTTGTCGATACCTATATCTTAGACATGCCTGTCTCTAACAGATTAAGGAAATTATGTTGCTGTTTTTATGGCCAAAATACTCTCAAAGACAGTCAGCCGGCTCCTCCAGAAGGAACTCCTAATAAGGAAATGTACATAAAGTATGGTAATTCCGGCATTATTTACACAAAATCGTGGCGAAAATACACAAAATCAAATATAGAAGTACAATGGCCACAGTTTGGGTCATTTGAAATTCCGCAAATAACGTACCTAGAAGAACAACTTCACCAGCGGAAGGTTAGAGCAAGTATGTTTTGATTCTTTCGGCCTTTGGAAGAAAGAAATACATGAGAGAATTAGGAAGGCCCAGGCTAAAGAGAATAACCAGAAAAAGAGAACACCCCAATCAGACATAGCAGCTCTTAAGGGGAAGGAAATAGAGCGGACTAAAGAGAGACATGACAGAGAATATAGGTTAAATAGAACAGGTCAATATCCGGTACTCCCCACTAAACAAGATGAAGAGGATGCACTATTGTATTCTAGACCCCCTGCTTATCAACCACAATTATTATTGCAACCGATACAGCCTCCACCCGTCATTCCTAATGTACTCCCAAACGCGCAAAATCAACCTGTTCAACCATTTGAAGCAACTGCCCCGATTCCTCCTGTTAGTTTATCAGATTCCGTGCCTCATTCCCCTTACCGTTGCCGACCCAGTGGTAAGATTAAAAGTAAAAAAACAAAAGAAGCGAGCCCCGTCTGCTGCAGATACAGACTGAGTCAGAATCCCTGGTACTAGGTCATGATTCCGATACTAGTGAATATAGACAAAACCATCCCCCACGATTAAGAGGCCACGACAGAAAAATAATAAATCGCAGAGCCCAGCAGCTAATATACAAAGGTGCCACCCCAGCAGACATACACAGTGCAACCGATGAGCTGATCCAAGTAGCAGGAAAAAACTATCTACTAGAGAGGATGGCTTATCACCTAATGGCTAAAAACGATGATACATATGTAGATACACCTACGGCGATTCGCAAACTCTATCGTTCGGTAGAAAGTAGTGGGTCAACAAAAGATGAAAGAGATACTTTATTGACAATGATTAAAACAGCTTTACATAAAGAAAGTCTTTCCAACGAGGAAGAACCTATTGAAAAGATACAGCAAATGCCTGTTAAAGAAGCAGCACCCGTTTTTGTCCCACCTCGGGGCGATGGGTCTAATGTTACGAACCCTAATGATCCCAATGCGTGTTCTAGATGGCTGTTCAATTTTGTATACACCCCTGGACCAAAGCAGAAATGTTGCAACTGTGGAAGAACATCCCTGATATCCGAAAGAATCCCACAGGATTCTATGAAAGCGTCCAACAGGTTTGAAGTTCATATACACTGACTTTAACAGACATAATGCAGTTTTTTGGACTGATACTTCCGGCCGAACTGTGGAAACCCCTACGGTTCACAGATGACCAGGCAGCCCTTGGGGATACATGGGAAGAATTGGCACTCAAAGATACAATTAGGAAACCGGGCGAAAAGCCACACGACAATATTTTAAAATTGCCCCAAAGATTGTTGACAAAATTGAAACCAATGCACCCGAAAGGAAAATAGACTGGACATTACTTGCTGCCTGCAAACAGAACCAGGATGAGTCAGTCTCTGACTATTTCACAAGGCTGGGAAAAGCATACGGTGACTTCAGTGGTCAGGATGTGACCACTGAAACTGGCAGACATCTCTTAATTCAAACTTTTGCAAAGGGTCTGTTACCTTCAGTAGGGAACAGACTAACATCTAGTGAAAGTAGTTGGCCAGCGGCCACTCTGGCCACTATTCTGACTATGGCTCAATATTACGAAACACAGAATAAGACCGCGGAAGATGAGAAAGAGAACAAAAGGAAGAAATTAAAAGAACAAGTGTTGCTTAGTCAATTAGATACGCGTCGCACCAAAAGCAACATGCCCAGACCAACGGTCTCATACCCCCAACCTAATCCATATACCTCAGGTACCCCACGTCAACTACCCAGACTAGACCCTCAACCTACTGACATCTGTGCTTATTGTAAAAGACCAGGACACTGGAAAGGTGATGGTAGGATTCTAGCAGCCAACATCGCTTCAGGGAAAACTCAACCCAGAACACATAATACCCCGACACAAACTACACCACTTTACAGGGAGAATAGATTCGATAAGGGCCCAAGACAGCAGGAACTTCAAGCTACCCTTCAGGACTATACTGAGGATGATATTGAAATGTCATCCCTGTATTGGGCAGCATAGGACGGACAGTCTAGGATGGGGGAAGGAACCAGTGGAAGTACCTGTGGATCAACAGGGACCATATGTTACAGCGTCAGTTGCAGGGTCAGCGGACCTTTTCTAATAGACACAGGAGCATCCCGTAGCATTCTAACCACACCACTGATCCAGAGGGCTCCTCCATCCGGCAAACTCATTACATCGACTGTATTCGATGGTCAGCCCTCTGTCAATTCCTTGTCCTACCCAACACCATTCTCATTGCAGGGTGAACAAACTTCAGCTAACTTTTTACGGTCTTCCCAATGCCCAGAGAACTTGCTAGGCTTGGATCTGTTGAAACACTAGAGCGCTACCATTCGGTGTTCACCAAATAACGTTCAGGTAATACTGTACGATAACATTACTCCTTCTGCCCAGCTTTTACAGTTATCACACATACAAGATGATTTAGCGACTATTTCCCCCTGTCTATGGGTGACCTCTGACACGGACGTTGGGTCCATCCAAATGCCTCCAGTGCATATCACTGTAAAACCAGGAGTAACTCTACCAAGGATCCCACAGTATAAAATATCTAAAGAGGGAGAGGTCACCCTCCAAGTCATTGTTCAAGACCTCATACTCGCTGGTGTAGTAGAACAGGTATCAGGAAATGTCTGTAACAGTCCTATTCTCCCAGTTCTTAAACGTTCCCCTACAGGACAAAAGATATATAGATTTGTGATTGATCTTCGAGCTATTAACAAAATAGTGCAGCCTCAATTTCCTGTAGTTTCTGACATTACCACCATTCTCACCATGATCCCACCAACAGCTAGAGTATTCACAGTTATAGACCTTAAAAATGCATTCTTCTCTATCCCTATACACAAGGATTCCCGTTTTCTTTTTGGATTTACATTGTTGAATGTCTCATATAGATTTTGTAGAGCTCCTCAGGGCTACACTGAAAGTCCCAGCATCTATGGCCAGGCTTTAAAAACACAACTGGATCAGATTCAGCTTCCACAGGGAGTAGCGTTAATTCAATACGATGACGACATTCTTTTAGCAGCAGACACAACACAACTTGCCCGCAGAGCATCCATGCTCACCCTCCAGTTACTTGCTACTAAGGGACACAAGGTCTCTAAAGACAAACTACAGTATTGTAAACAACAAGTGACCTATTTGGGCCATTTATTGTCTGAGGAGGGACGCACTCTTACACCAGATAGGATTAAACTATTCTGAATTTTCCAACTCCTGTCACCCAACGAGATGTCAGAGCACTCATAGGACTGACTTCCTTTTGTAGACAATGGACCCCTAATTTCTCCCTCATCATTAAACCACTTCTTTCTCTAGTCACCAGAGATGTATCTGACCCCGTCCCCTGGACCACCCAACATACAGAAGCATTCACGACACTAGGCCAGGCCCTGTGCTCTGCTCCTGTACTAGGTACCCCTGACTACCACAAAAAAAATGTCTTTTTGTACACGAACGATCTGGATGCAGCCTTTCACTCCTCTCTCAGACACATGGCACACACTAGCGACCATGTGCGTACTTTTCTGCAGTCTTGAACCCTGTTGCTTCTGCTTTGCCCACCTGTCTACGAGCTGTAGCGGCCACTGCAGTGGCGGTGCGCCAAACGGAGGGCATTGTTTTGGAATCCCCTTGACTGTTTTTGTCCCCCACTCAGTGGACATATTGCCCAACAAAACCAAGACACAACATCTCACCAGTGCCCGATTACATGGATATGAACTCACCCTTCTTAACCCCCATATAACAATACAACGTTGTACCACCCTTAACCCGGCCACACTCCTACCCCTACCAACTACTGATCCCCTCACACAGCCACCTCACCATGACTGCGTATTTCATACTGAAGCTGAAACAAAAAGTCAGGTGGATCTGAAAGATACAGCTTTTCCAGAGGCAGAAGGCCACTTATGGGTGGACGGGTCGTGTCTAAAAAGACCGGACGGTACTACTTCAGCTGCCTATGCAGTCACTAAAGCACTTACAGTGATAGAAACAGCTAGAATTCTTCAGAAATCAGCCCAGGCAGCGGACAAAACAGCCCTTACACGAGCATGCATCCTTAGTACCAACATGTCGGTCAATATATATATACTGACAGCCAATATGCTTTTGGCGTGGTACATAATTTTGCCCTGCTATGGAAAGGACGAGATTTCCTTACTTCTCATGGCACCCCTATCCAGCATGGCGAACTTATCAATGCCCTTTTGGAAGCAATCACTTTACCAACCAAATTGGCAGTAATCAAATGTGCAGCTCACAAAAGGGTGACAGATGAAGTAGGGCAGGGGAATGCCTTAGCAGATAAGATAGCAAGACAAACAGCACTGGGGGAAGTACCAGCTCGAGTATACGTCCTTAAGTCACAAGCTGAGAAATGGCATGACGCTAGACAGCAGATAATTGACATACAGCGTTCAGCCACTCCTGAAGAAAAGGCCCAGTGGGAAACAGAGGGAACGATGGATGAAGAGGGGTGCTGGAGGTCCCAAGATATGCTCAAATGGAAATTACCACAGGCTTACGTAATCCCATTGCTCACTATGACTCACTTACCCGCACATATTGGTTCCCAGGCCATGTGTACCATGCTCAAGGAAGTATGGGATTACCACCGACTACGCCCAGCAGCAGAGCGGTTTGTCAAGCAGTGCCTCACATGTCTCCGACACAACATAGGTCAGGGAATTAAAGTCCCAATGGCAGGATTCGCCCTTCCTACTGCACCATTTGAAGTCCTTCAGATGGACTATATACAGTTAAACAGAGTCAATAGCTACAAATATGCATTGGTGGTAGTCTGTGCCTTTAGCAAATGGGTTGAGGCATACCCCACAAAGGATAACACGGCCATCACTACAGCTAAAGTGTTATTGAAATAATTTTTTCCAAGATATGGCCTTTGTAGATTAATGCAAAGTGACAGAGGGTCCCATTTTATTGGACGGACAGTTAAGAACATCTTGATAGGGCTTGGGGGTCAAACAAAAATTTCATTCAGCGTTTCACCCACGGGCAGCAGGGCTGGTGGAGAGGTACAATGGGATCCTTAAAAAAAACTGACTAAAATAACAACAGAAACAGGACTGAATTGGGTCATTGCTCTTCCATTGGCACTACTATCTATTAGATCAGTCCCACATTCCAAATCCCATCTTACCTCATACGAGGTAGTCTTTGGCAGACCCATGAACATTTGGAATGCACCCTCTCCAAAGTCCATTTCACACCTACCGCAGGAAATATTGACTCATTATTTGTGTGAACTTACTGAAACCCTGTCTTTAATCCATGAACAGGTGCGGGCCACTACTGAGGACAGATACCAGGGTCCAGGCCATCACATCCTCCCTGGCGACTTTGTCCTGGTGAAAAACTTCGCCCGCACCCAATCTCTACAACCACGCTGGAAGGGGCCTCTGCAGGTGCTCCTGGCCACTAGGACATCCGTCAAAGTGGAAGGAAGAAAATCGTGGGTGCATGCTTCCCACTGCAGGAAAGTGGACCCTGTCACCAAAGAACAGCTACAAGCCCAAAAAGAAGTCTTAAGGCACGAAAAATCAGCATCACCACACCTTGAGTCGGACACTGAGTTGGCTTTGTGACGAAGGAACAGACGGATACTACCTCTGGTCCAAGGCTAAGCTAAAGATCAAGTCCAGTTCCAAGGCTGAAGAAAGCTAGAATGAGAACTTGTAGTACCCGGACAATATCCTGACTGCAATTTTTGTCCTGTTCAGTATAGTATTCTGGACCCTCGAAGAAATGGCACCTGCCAAACATACTGTATTACCCCAAGCAACAGTTCCGACAACGCCACCTAAACATTCTCATGTACCTTGGCCAGACACACATCTCGACAGACACTTGGAGTTTCATAATAATACTTTTATTCAAATGCTGCACCAATTTAATCAGGTCTCCAATGCAACAGATTGTTATGTTTGTGGACTCCTACCTCACACCGTTCAGCACACTATCTCATTCTTAGTGTTTCCTGCCACTCCCGCCTACACTTGTGCTCTGATGTACAATTTGACGAACTTTTTTCCCTCACGTTATGACAAAGGCAACCGTACAACATTCCAACCCTTTCTTTGGACTCTTCATGCAAAAAACAATACTCTCTGTAATGCCTCTGACTCGCCACAAATGCGTGCTATTATGTCCACCCCTATGCAGGACACCTGGGGAACACTTTCTTTCCTACCCAAGAGAAAGAAGTTGCCATTTCAATTACATCACGTCCTGGTACATTGTGTCTGCAAGGTCAAGGGAAAATACCTATAGGAGCCAGTCTGTGCAATGCTACCATAACTTACAACAACTTCACCCCATACCTCAGCCTTCTGTCAGGACTACACTTTGTATGTGGAAACAAAGCTTACACCTGGCTGCCTTCTGACTGGAGTGGCACATGCTATATCGTATTCCTGCTGCCACCCACATTTAACAGGAACAACTTGTACCACAGACAGAGGAGACGAGTACCAGATATAGACCAACCTACACCAGCAACCAGCAATTCGGCGATGCCCTGAAGGGCCTTCTACCTTTTTGGGGTCCCATGTACAACAGTCTCAATACCAGACGACTTACCAGGGTCCTGGAAGCTACTGCCAACATCACTGCAGGAATACTGACCCAACACACGGCTGAGATTGATGCTACACAAATGGTTTCTCTTCAAAATCGCATGGTGCTCGACGTCATCCTGGCAGATCGAGGAAGAGCCGGTCGCATCATCGGGGCCAGCTGCTGTGTGTATATTCCTGATTCATCGCCCTATGTCTATGAAGCAATCTCCAAACTACACCGGATTGCCACCGAAATACACCCAGACAATGGGACCCTTGGACCTGGACAACTGGCTTTTGGAACATTCTGATCACTTGGGGATGGAAGATACTGGTGCTCCTCACGATCGCGTTGGGTGCCATCTTCTTCTGTTCCCTGTGCATTTATTGTGGCCCAGCACTCTGTTCTCTGTGTGCATCCATCTGCAGATCCACACCTATGACACGTCAGGCTGAAAACAGCAAAATACTATATCACCAGGCATTTGAAGACCTCTGTAAAATTGACATTCACTAATGATGTTGCACACGGCAAGATGAGGGACTGTAATAACTGAACTTCTAAATGTTGCGTGCATAAACTTCATCTTGCTCTAAAAACCCTTTCTTGACCTTCCACAAAGTTGTCTCCTACGTGACCCCGTGTCGGTGCCCTGGGCCGGTTTTTGCTGCACCCACGCACCCGTTTCAGGAACCTGTATAGACAACAGAACAGGTCTGTCCCTAACCGGTCTGTCTCTGCCAACGGCTTAACACCTGGCCAGGTCACGAAACCCTCCTCACCCTCAAGGCATGAAAGCTGCCTCCAAACAGGAATATGTCCAGCGCACTCCTGAACTTCCACATTCCCCGGACTTTCCGTTGCCCCCAAAACCTGAGATTCTGCTCGACACACACCTGAATTCCTGCATACCAACAGACTTTCAGTCGTCCCCATGCACCCGAGGGGAGTATCTACATCCTATAAAAGATGCTGCATGCCAAGGGTACGTTGAACAGTCTCCTGACCCCTACACCATCAGTGGGTCTCGGACACTCTTCCATCTCTAGAGATTTCCTTTATTTTGTATTAAAATCTTTTGTTTCCTTGCTTCCAGAAGTGTGGTCTCCCTTTCTTTGGGATTTCAATGCTCGGATGTCCCTCGCCGTTAGTCACAGCCTGAGCCATCCCCATCATTTCTTTGACATCTTTTGTATCCAGGCTTGTCTACTGACAGCTGTACTTGTTGATCGCCGTGACAAGCAGCCCAGCTAGCATCATCTGTTTGTGTTGGAAGCTTGCACTGCCTGACCTTCGCTGCGCCGGTTGTCCTAAATCGCACATATTTCCTTGAGCTGTATCTGCATGATGCTAAACCATACCTTTTCTGTGCTGCAGATGTTAGCAAACGTATGACATGATACATTCTTGTGCGAATTTCGCGTTTCCCCTTGCTTGCAAGAGAAATGCAGGTTAGCAGCACAAGGTATTCATACAGTTTCTAAATTCATGTGATACCACAGAGCATGCCGCGGATGAATTTATCTACTTTCACAGTTAACAGAGATTAGCTGACATACAGGTAACTCAGTATTTGGGGTTTACACAAGATATTCACTCATGTAAAAACAACGTTGCACACGCGCGCGCCTGATTTTTTGTGGAGAGATGTTAGAATTCTTGGATTTGAAACTTACAAAGGTTATCAATATTTTAGTGTGGATAACTCTTTGTATTTTGAGTGTATACTCTGTTGTTCCTCTCAGGACTGTTACAGACTCATTGCTATACTGTCCCGTGTGAGCGTGGCTTGAAAATGCACATAAGCCGCTTCCAAGATCGGAGTGGCTGGGGCGGGTGCACGTTCCGGAGTTCGAGACGGGGACTGTTCTTGGAAGGGGTCACTGTGAATGTGTAAAGGGCCTTTGACAGTCACTTTCTTGGGGCCACACAGGCATTGCACACGCTGCCCAAGCTGTCCACCCACTCAAGCTTTCTTCCAAACTGTCCTTGTGCAGCTGGGGAGGGGTTCCGTTGTCCCCGCACTTTTAACTGGGGAATCTTCAGCCGTCCCGACGTGCTGCCTGTCCACCAAAGGCGCCTCTGGGCATCGCCGTGGCTATGAAGTGCTACAGAAATATTGCTTAAAAGTAATAACATACGGCATACTTCTGAAATATGTATGTGGATACTGAGGGATGAGTTCATTTATCTAAAAATGCCAATTCGGAGATCTGACAGGCTCAGAAAACAACAGAAAAACATGCAACAAACAGAGGACAAACAGATTTGCACAAACGTTTATATTTTTTCATGCTGCTCTGTTGGCACGTTCAGCTTGCACACTGTACACCTGCACTTACGATTGGCTGTAAACAAATTAGTTTGTCTTAGCAGTTAACTGCAGTTACACAGTGTCCAGCCTCGCAGAACTTTATCGCTGCCCATAAACCCTGACAGGATTTTTCAAAATGTCTCCTCGCGCAGCAATGCCTTGCGTCGTGGCCGGGAAGAGCCAAGGCCGATATTGCCAGCACAATCCCCTGGGAATTCATTTAGAAGGATAGGATCTCAATAGAGAGACAGGGCTTTAAATTGGCACATCTCCCCTGGCAGCCCCACCACTTTCCAAGCTCACCCTCCTCTGTTGACCTCATCTGCTGTGACAGATGTGAGGATGTGGAGGGCTGAAAGAAGACGTCCCAATCAATAACGTGGAGCGACAGAGGCATCGCTGCACTTGGTTCACTCCCAGAAAAGCTAAATCTGCTATAAACTCGTGTAACCGGGGGCGGATCAGAAACGGCAGCGTAGTAAGTAACAAGACCCACCAAGCAGCAGCCAGAAATGCACCACAGCAGCAGGAATGCATAATAAGTGTGGAACTATGCTGCATTTGTGTTATTAATAATGCATGTTAGACAATTCAATCTAGATTATAAATACAATTTGATGCCATTAATAATTCATAATCACTCAGCACCCTATTAATTATTTTCTATATGCTCCTTTGCTGTACATGACTTTTCATTCCTCTGCATTTGTCAATGTGAATTAATACTGTAATTTTCAAAAATCGCAGGTTTCGGACTTGTTTCTTCCTGAAACATTGCCTAATATTCATGAGTGTGTGAATGTAGCTGTTGGGCATTTGGAAACAGTGATTGGCCGGTCCCGCCTGTCACTGCAGAAGTGGGCATTGGATGGAGTAGACCTATGAACAGCAGCTTTTCAAAATAGAGGTGGGCCGATGGGCAAATTCATAGAGAACCAAGCCAGCATGGAGCTAGAGTTCTGGCTTGGCTCTAGGAGCCGAAGCACGAGCTGAGCCAGCAAAAGATTTAGCAAGTAAAGCATGCAACAAACGTCCTAAAAGTATGATGAAGACTCTTTGAAATTAAAACAGTTTCTTTAACCTTTCATTTATGTGCAGTAGATTATACGTCTGTAGTGTGTGCCATTTTTTTTAAAGTAATAATTTCTAAACATGAACTTATAAGCATTCACGAATATACGTATGCCCTGAGGACGTCGCCATAAGTGAGGCAAGGAGTATATTTGTTATGTACATAGTATATGTGGCCAGTGTTGTTGTTACAAGTTAATCAACATCATTTGCTTTTTAATTATGTATAAGTGACATTTTGGTTTAGCGGATTGTACATTGAATTACTTCAAGGTGCCCCCAGACACTACTCACTCTCTACTACTCACTCTCTACTACTCACTACTACTCACTCTATTGACATTGTAAATGACAATGTCATGTATTTATCTGTTTTCAAAACCAACACATAAATAAAAAGCTTGTCATTTACAATGCCAATAGCTCTAACTTTTGCAAAGGCGAGACCGTTGCATTGTAAATACTGGTCTGTAGGTTACTGTTGGCTTGGAACCTAGTTTCTGGCCAATATCGGGGTCTTTTGAGATTAAGTGCCAGTATTTTTGTATTTTATTCATTAGCAATCCACTTTCTTTGCTGTAGGTAGTTATGAATCTTGGCACATCTTTCCCTAGAGTTTTCTATTTTCGAATTAGTATCTCTTGTCTTGATTTCTGATCCTCTCTCTTTTTACACTTTTTCAAGGTTCTTTCATTGTAGCCTCTTTCTTTGAATCTTTGAATGGATTCCTGCATTTTTTCTTCTGCATCTTCGGGCTTGGAGCAGTTTCTTTTCATCCTTAATAGCTCCCCATTAGGGAGGCTTTCTTTTATTGGTGTGGGATGGAAGCTGGTTCCGTGTAGGATGCTGTTGGTTGCTGTTTTTTTATGACACAGTGTAGAGTGCAGTTGGTTTTCTATGACCAAGATTTTGATGTCAAGAAAGTCAATTTCTGTCCTACTCAAGTTGTGTGTGAACGACAATCCTATAGTATTGCCATTTAATCTGGTGAAATATTGGACAAATTCATTCTCCGTGCCATTCCAGATTAAGAATAGGTCATCGATAAATCGGACCCACAGTATGATCCGATCTACATCCTCTTGGTTGTCTGTGTTCCATGCTATTGTTTTTCCCCCCCATCAGCCCATGGTTATATTAGCGTAGTTTGGTGAAAACGAAATGCCCATGGCTGTTCCACATAGTTGTTTAAATAGCTCTTTATTGAAGATGAAGATGCACATAGATCTGTTTCTGCTTTTGTCCGAGATTATAGGATGGGGTCCATTTACCACAACAATCTGAGTTCAATATGGATGGCATCTATAGGAGAGATGGTGTACATTTTACAGAAGAGGGTAACAGAGTCTTCCTCTTGAACTTTAGACTCTGCATAGGTACTTACTTGTAGGTACCAACATCTCTCAATAAACACAAGGGCTCTTTTAGAGCCACCCAAGACCTAAACACATAAGCTTGATGTATATCTGAGAAATATTACTTTTTTTTGCTTGGAGACGTGCACCCAACGCGTAGAAGTCGTGCACCAAACGCGCTGGAGTCGCGCACCCTACACGTTAGGAGTCGTGCATACAACGTGTGCACACCAGGGGGCCGCACTGAGCGCCATGCGACTCCTAAGTTTACAGTAAAAAAACAAATAGCCCCCATCACTAATTTCTATTATCCCCGGGGACCCCATTCCCGGGGCTTATATAACACGTTGGGGACCGTGGGGGGGATCCCCAATGCCCCCACAGTCCCAGCCGGCCCCCCGCGTCCTTCGGGAGCCTGCATTTCTTTTCCTAATGGGGAGCTGCTAACAAGCAGCTCTGCATGTGGAAAAGCAATCTGGTTTGGATTTTGAAAGAAAGCAGGTTTCCCTGCTCTCTCTTTCAAAATCCAAACCAAGTTTGTTATGGGAAGGCGAGAGCCGTGAGACTCCCACCCTCTCATAGCAAACAGCAGTATCCCGGGGGTGGGCACCCCCTGGGGGGTGGTGGTCCTCAGGGCCCTCAAAGGCTCCAGGAGGGGGCCACGTCGGCCCCCCTCCCACAATACACAAAATTCTGGGGGGTGGTGGTCCCCGGTGCTGGGGGGGGGGGGGGCATTTAGCCCCCCCACCCACGTATTTTGCTGGGGGGCCCCCTCTGTGCCCCCCATATTATTTAATAATTTTGCACCTGGGATTTGCCCCCCCCCCCGGGGACTAATTATTAAAGAAGCTCGGATTTTTTGGGGTTTTATTTTTACAGCAAGATCCGCGCGCCCTGCACACACTTTGCCGTTAAAAAAAGAAACTTTTTTTGGGGCCCTGGGAGTCCTTGTGGGACCCCCCTAAGCAGGTCTAGAGGATCAGGGTATTTGTACACTGCCACCCTTATATGTTTTGCACACTTGTTCCACTGACTTCTTCAGCCTCGCATCTACCAAGGCACAAAATGGCTGCCAACACTTCCTGGTTTCGAATGTTGACAACCACTTGACAGCTAATTAGCATTCAGCGCCCGATTGGGACAGTGCACTCAGGATGCGCTGATCCACCGTGGCCATAGATATATATGTACTTTTAATTGTGATTTTCTCAGGAACTACTGAACAGATTTACACCATTTAAGCAAAAGGCACGAGTCTGAACTAAGGACTATCTATTTGCCAAATTTGGTGTAATTCCGTTCAGCAGTTCGGGCTGTAGCCGCGATGAACGGTTCCTATGGAAAATTGCATGGGGAAAACACGTTTTGGGACCCCCCTTATTTCTCGGCCCCAGCTTCATGAATCACCCTTAGACTTTCAGGATAGGAGCGGACCGGGGCTGGCCATTAGTTTTGAAAATTTCGCGAAGATTTGTCAACCAGTGCCTAAGTTATTCCAAATAAAATGTTGCGGATTTCCTATGGAAAATAGGTTCATTTGTTGCAGATGAGCTGCATGGTTTTCAAAACCCCAGAGGTAGTGTTCCCTGGGGCTTTTGGGAGCCCGCGAAGCCCACCCCTGCATATTTAATTGCAGCGGTACTTGGTGAGCCCTCTTTTCTACACGCAGGTTGCGAAAGGTGAGCAGAGGCTTGTTTGCGCAGCGGCAGGCGGTCACCTCTGGGCAGTGGGAGTGGATGGGGTGCAGCAGCCTGGGTGCGCAGGGGCAGGCAGACACCTCTGGGCGGCGGGAGTGGATGGGGTGCAAGAGCTTGTGTGTGCAGGGGCAGGACTGCGATTTAGGGGTGCGCAGTTGTATGTACTCTGCCATTACTGATTCTATACTATGTTTCAGATGAGTAAGCTTGAGGACTTCACTATGTCCCGGCACATTGTTGGAGAAACAACTGTGTCGGAAAGGTGAGCTGTGAGGGTTTTGTCCAGAGTGTCAACTCTGTCTCTCTCTCTCTCTCTCCTTTGATGGATGCATGACGCACAATCTTATCTTGCTTTTTGACTAGCAGGCTGTGATTCACAGATTGACCACCTCCCCGCCCACCTCCCCCTGACACAGACCTCTCACGCCACGTGGCGAGGACTTCAGTTCCACTGAGTTAGTGCCACCAGAGCGGAGCGTGTGTGCAGCCTGCTATGATGCGTGGCTTTGATACACCATCCTGGCAATCAAGACCCAATTTGAATTGCGAGCTCGGCTTGACCGCGTGTACACAAAGGTTAAGGTGGCTGCTTCGGCACGTGGTGGGCCCTCTTAGACACACGACGGTGGCGGAAGGTGAGCAGAGAGGTTTGTTTGCGCAGCGGCAGGCAGTCACCTCTGGACGGTGGAAGTGGATGGTGTGCAGCAGCCTGGGAGCACAGGAGCGGGCAGACACCTCTGGGCAGTGGGAGTGGATGGGGTGCAGCAGACTGGGTGCGCAGGAGCAGCAGACGCCTCTATGCAGTGGGAGTGGATAGGGTGCAGCAGCCTGGGTGCGCAGGTGCAGGACAGAAATTTAGATGTGTGCAGTTGTATATACTCTGCCATTACTGATTCTATACTATATTTCAGATGAGTAGGCTTGAGGGCTGCACTATGTCCCGGCACGTGGTTGGAGACACACCGGTGGTGGAAAGGTGTGCTGTGAGGGTTTTGTCCACAGTGTCGGCACTCACTTTCCCTCTCCCTCTCCATCTCTTCCTTCCTCTCACTCACATTCACTCTATCTCTTCCTTTCTATCTCACACTGTTTCTCTCTCTTTCTCTCTCGCTCTTTCTCTTTCTCTCTCTCTCTCTCTCTTCCTCTCTCTCTCACACTGTTTCTCTCACTCTTCCTCTGTCTCACACTTTCTCTCTTTTTCCATCCCCTGGGGCCTGGCCTCTCTGTTGGTGACCGTTGGGGGAAGCCCCAATGCATCCACGGTCCCGCCGGCTCCCCGACTCCTGCGGGAGCCGGCATTCCTTTCGGGACCTGCTAACATGCAGCTTCCCTTGCCCAAAGGCAGTTCTGCTTTGCTTCACTGAATCAAAAGCAGGTTTTCCTCGTCTCGCTTCAACAAAGCAACCAGACCAGAGTTTGCTATGACAGTGTGCGAGACATGCTTCCACCCTCTCATAGCAAACAACGTCCCTGAGGGTGAGCTCCCCGGGACACTGCAAGAGCTGGCCCTGGGGAGTGGCGATCCCCAGAGCCATCAAGGGCTGCAGCAGAGGAGCTGCGCGGTTTTCAGAACCCCTGAGAGGTGGTGTTCCCTGGGGCTTCGGGGAGCCCATGAAGCCCACCCCTTCATATTTAATTAAAGCCCCGAGAGGTGCCGATCCCCGGGGCTTGGTGGGGGCCATGGACGCCCCCTAAAAATTACAAAACAAGCCCCGGGGAGGTTGTGGTTTCCGAGAGGGCAGTGCGCCCTTCCGCAACTAATTTACATAGCCCGGGGAGGTAGCGGTCCCCGGGGCTGCAGAGGCCCCGCTGGCCCCCTCAATATAATTATAGGATTGCCCCCAGAACCTGTCCCACACAGTGGCTCATTTAAATTTATTGGGGCAGCCCTCGCTTCATTTTTCTTTCCATTGAATTCACGCACCCAGCAAACTCGCTTTCTGAATCAAGCAATACCTTGTTGCCAAATTTGGTGTAATTCCGTTCAGCAGTTCGTGCTGTAGCCTTGGCTAAAGTTTCCTATGGGAAATTGATTTTTTTGACTTATTTTTAGAATTTCTCAACTACTTAATGGATTTACACCATAAAAAAAAAAAAAAAAGTTGCTTTCTGGTCCAAGCTCTACCTTTCTGCCAAATTTGGTGTAATTCCTTTCAGCAGTTCGGGCTGTAGCCTGTAATAATATTTGCTATGAAAATGAACATGGAGAGAACACTTTTTGGGACCCCCCTTTTTTCTCAGCCCGCGCTTGACGAATCACCCCCAAACCTTCAGGATAGGAGCGGACCTGGATAGACCTTTTTTTGGGAGAATTTCGTGAAGATTCGTCAAACGACTCCAACGTTATCAGCAAATCAAACAAGCATTGGCATTGCCAATAGGTCTCGCTTGTGGGACCTTATAAGTATTTAGTTTTGCAGCACAATATGGTGAGTGGCGTTGCGTGGGTGAGTGGCGTTGCGTGGGTGAGTGGCGTTGCGTGGGTGAGTGGCGTTGCGTGGGTGAGTGGCGTTGCGTGGGTGAGTGGCGTTGCGTGGGTGAGTGGCGTTGCGTGGGTGAGTGGCGTTGCGTGGGTGAGTGGCGTTGCGTGGGTGAGTGGCGTTGCGTGGGTGAGTGGCGTTGCGTGGGTGAGTGGCGTTGCGTGGGTGAGTGGCGTTGCGTGGGTGAGTGGCGTTGCGTGGGTGAGTGGCGTTGCGTCGGTGAGTGGCGTTGCGTCGGTGAGTGGCGTTGCGTCGGTGAGTGGCGTTGCGTCGGTGAGTGGCGATGCGTCGGTGAGTGGCGATGCGTCGGTGAGTGGCGATGCGTCGGTGAGTGGCGATGCGTCGGTGAGTGGCGATGCGTCGGTGAGTGGCGATGCGTCGGTGAGTGGCGTTGCGTCGGTGAGTGGCGTTGCGTCGGTGAGTGGCGTTGCGTCGGTGAGTGGCGTTGCGTCGGTGAGTGGCGTTGCGTCGGTGAGTGGCGTTGCGTCGGTGAGTGGCGTTGCGTCGGTGAGTGGCGTTGCGTCGGTGAGTGGCGTTGCGTGGATGAGTGGGGTTGCGTGGATGAGTGGGGTTGCGTGGATGAGTGGGGTTGCGTGGATGAGTGGGGTTGCGTGGATGAGTGGGGTTGCGTGAATGAGTGGGGTTGCGTGAATGAGTGGGGTTGCGTGGATGAGTTGCGTGTGTGAGTGGCGTTGCGTGTGTGAGTGGCGTTGCGTGTGTGAGTGGCGTTGCGTGTGTGAGTGGCGTTGCGTGTGTGAGTGGCGTTGCGTGTGTGAGTGGCGTTGCGTGTGTGAGTGGCGTTGCGTGTGTGAGTGGCGTTGCGTGTGTGAGTGGCGTTGCGTGTGTGAGTGGCGTTGCGTGTGTGAGTGGCGTTGCGTGTGTGAGTGGCGTTGCGTGTGTGAGTGGCGTTGCGTGTGTGAGTGGCGTTGCTGTGTGTGAATTGCTGGTGGGGGGAGTGGGGGGAGTGGGCGGGGGAGCAGCAGGCAGATGCGAGTGGAGCGCGCGCTGGAGAGGGAGGGGGTGGGAGGACTAGGCAGCGGGAGAGAGGGAGAAAGGAGCATGAGGGAGGCGTTTTTAGATACATGAAGCCAAAATTACAAGTGAGCATGTTACAAAAGCAAACGTTACGTTACATGAGACAATAGTGACAGTTGTGCAAGTATCAAGAGCAACAACATACAAGAGGTAGCAAACGATATGCAATAGCATATCTGAGGGAACACGGCCTGGAGGTAGCAAACGATATGTTCTTAGAGGAAACAAGCTTCTCGGCATTGCTGGTTGGGGGAGTGGGGGGGGTGGGCGGGGGAGCAGCAGGCAGATGCGAGTGGAGTGCGCGCTGGAGAGGGAGGGGGTGGGAGGACTAGGCAGCGGGAGAGAGGGAGAAAGGAGCGCGAGGGAGGCGTTTTTAGATACATGCAGCCAAAATTACAAGTGAGCATGTTACAAAAGCAAACGTTACGTTACATGAGACAATAGTGACAGTTGTGCAAGTATCAAGAGCAACAAAATACAAGAGGTAGCAAACGATATGCAATAGCATATCTGAGGGAACACGGCCTGGGGGAAGCTGGCTGGGGAGGGGGAGGAGAAATGAAAGGAAGGCTGTGTTTGCGGGGAGAGAGAGAGGGGAGGTGCTGGTGTGGGAGGGGGGAGGTGCTGGTGTGGGAGGAGTGCTGCTACGGCAAGGCTGTGTTTGTGGGGAGAGAGAGGGGAGGTGCTGGTGTGGGAGGGGGGAGTTGCTGGTGTGGGAGGAGTGCTGCTAAGGGAGGAGAAGCCCTGGCCGTGAATGCTCGTGCATGTTCACGTGAACTGCAAGAAAACGCCGGGCTGAAACCCCTTAGTTTGAAGAGGATTTTGCCGACATGAATTCGATCCTATCCATTCCTGCGGAATGGGACAGGCTCGACCTAAAAATGCTTTTCCGATGGAAACTAGGCTCTAAAAAAAAAAAAAAAAATATATATATATATATATATATATATATATATATATATATATATATATATATATATATATATATATATATATATATATATATATATATATATATTTATTCATATATATATTTATTCACGCTCCAAAGTTCTCCCAAAGGGAAGACAAACAGCACTCCCGGGATCCTCAGCTTTTAAACGGATTTTATTTTCAAGACACACGTTTCGGGAAGCGTCCCTTCCTCGGTGTCTTACAAGAACGCTATGCACGGCGCCATTATTTTAAGAGCCTAATTCGCATGGTAAACACAAGTGAGGGACTAAGCCGCAAATGTTAACATCAGCGCCATCTTTGAAGCTGTTTTCTCACACATTATCGGCATTTCATTTTTTCAAACTACGATAGTTTATACACTTAACATATATGTGTATTGAAATCTTGCCGTGGATCGGCACTAGCAACCCATAACATGGGTTGCTTCCCCTAAATGTACAACTTGTTTATCATGCATGATGCTGCTAAATCATATATTCACTCTCCATTGCACTTCTCTATCTCACCCTGTATCTCTTGCAATATATCCTCTACATCCACTATGACTCATCCCAAACCTCATTCTACTACTATGATCTAAAAAATAAACCTTTCTAGACTCTCTCCCCCCTCCCCAAAAGTTACTTACCTTTAATCCTAGTTCTCTTCCAGGGGTATCCTCATCAAAGTCATAAGCACTGAATATTCCCGCCCATGTGCGGGACCCCGGAAACAATATAAAAATATATATGTAAAAAACACATATATCTCGCTCCACATATATGTATGTACAAATATCATTTTTCTCACACCAATGCAGCTCCACAACTGAGGCTAAAACAATGTAAACACATATACATGCACTGCAATTAGTAAGGAAAGAAAAAAAACACATTAGGTCAAATAACCCTTGAACTTTGTGTTTTAATGAGTAAAACCACTCATAAATCCTGAAAATTGCTCATAAATAGACATTGTTAGCCCTCAGGCTGCATTGCAAAACAATAGCATAGAAAATGAAATCATTTTCAACAAAAAACTGCCACCGTGCCTTTAAGGTAGCCATGACCCCAGGCTTCCCATCATGCCTCAGGGGTGACAGTTAGGTCAGTTGTTCTTTGCATAACCCTGAAGACAGGGCTCAACCACAAGATCGTAATAGTACCGAATCTCATTTACCTGGGGAGGAGGGTGGGTTGCTTATGACTTTGATGAGGATACCCCTGGAAGAGAACTAGGATTACAGGTAAGTAACTTATCCTTCTCTTCCAGGGGATCCTCATCAATAGTCATAAGCACTGAATAGAATAGCAAGCCCATCAACCCCCTGCAGGTAAATGAGAAGTACATGACCCAACCAAGCCATAACAGCCAATAACTCAGCTGTTAAACAGATTCCTCAGGGAGGCCTGGCCCACCTGGGTATCTGCTCTCGTGTCCGAATCTAGACAGTAATGTCTGGTAAGAACATTAGTTACTTACCTGTAAACAGGTGGTTCTCCAGTATTGGTGTCTTTCATAGATTCACATGCCTGAATCATTCCCCGTCGTCGGAGTGGGAGTCCCACGGTACATAAAAAAGCAATAATATGCCATAATATATATAGCAAATATCAAAAGTACCAAACCAGGAAGTAAAGTAGCACCAGCTACAGTAGAAAAAACCTCCACACTCGTGACTATCCTAGTCATTATGTGTTAGTCCCAACTGCAGCCAATCAGGCGATAGCACCCACCAGACTGTCCTCCCCAGAGGCTCAGGCTCTCAGATTTTCTCGCACGGGAGTGAAACCCCATAATGCCTGAGTGAGTCTCTAGGGGGAAGGCGGGCGGGTTGCATGTGAATCTATGAAAGACACAAATACTGGAGAACCACCTGTTTACAGGTAAGTAACTAATGTTCTTCTCCAGTATTAGGGGTGTCTTTCATAGATTCACATGCCTGAATCAGAATAGTAAGCAGTAATCCCAGCATAACGCTCGTAGACGTCAGAGTATCAAATATATATACATACAGTATACATGTATAACAATAATCATCAACATCTGACAAAAAAACGTCTAAAGAGCATAGAGGAGGAGGTGGTAACAGAGGCTCACCTTATTTGAAAAGATTGCGCAGCACTGCTCTTCCAACGAAGCATCTGCGTCGTCTGCTGAATCTAGACAGTAGTGTCTAGTAAAGGTGTGCCTGCTAGACCACGTAGCAGCTCTGCAGATCTGTCGAAGAGGCACACCAGCAAAAAGGGCAGTGGAAGAGCTAACCGCCCTAGTAGAATGTGCTCTTGGCAAGGCCTGTAAGGGTCTACCGGCCTGCTGATGGCAAAGTCCAATTGTAGAGGAGACCCATCTAGCAATGGTCTGTTTTGAAACTGCACAGCCCTGGCGCTGCCGCCCATAAGCCACGAACAGCTGGTCTGTTTTGCGGATGGTAGAGGTTCTTGAAAGGTAAAACTTGAGGCATCTCCTAATATCCAACGAATGCAGTGCTCGTTCAGCCGGAGACTGTGGGGTTGGAAAGAATATCTTGAGGACAACCGGCTCATTCAGATGAAAATCCAAAGGCACTTTTGGCATGTACGTTGGATTAGTACGTAGTACTACAGAGTCAGTGGTAAATTGGATGAAAGGCGATTTAGTTGTGAATGCCTGAACATCGCTAACTCTTCTAGCAGATGTTAAAGCCAGTAACAATGACACTTTCCATGTTAAAAATTTCAGGTCCACCTTATGGATCGGCTCGAAAGGGTGACGCATGAGCTGAGTTAGTACGACATTCAGATGCCATGTAGGAGAAGGTTTCCGCACAGGCGGAAACATACGAAACAATCCTTTGAAAAATTGCTGTATAATCCGCACAGAAAACAAAGAATTTGATCCATCCTGACGAAATCTGGAAATGGCAGCCAGGAAGACCTTAAGTTTAGAATGCGCCAAACCCAATCTGGCCAAGTGCAAAAAGAAGGGTAAAATTTGCTCTGGCTTGGCATGAATGGGATGTAGACCATTAGACTGGCACCATGCACAGAAACGCCTCCATTTAAGTTTATAGGTCTTGATCGTAGATGGAGCTCTGGCCTTCGCCAGTACCTCCTGGCAATCCTGCGGAATGTTTAAGTGTGCAAATTCCATGTGCTGAGGAGCCAAGCCGACAATTTCAGCGAGTTCGGGTCTGGATGGTACACCTTGCCTTTGTGGGTAGAGAGAAGATTCGGAATGCGAGGAAGTTGGATAGGGTTGCATTCCGAGAGAAGTTGCAGCTCGGTGAACCAGTATTGCCGGGGCCATCGTGGAGCAATCAGTATCAACCGGCATGGTTGCTTCTTCATCTTCTTGATGACTTTCGGGATCAGTGGTATCGGTGGAAAAGCGTAAGCGAATATTTGATACCAACTCATCGAAAGGGCATCCCCGCATGAGTCCTTGTGGGGAACCCAGCTTGCAAAGTATGGGCATTTCCGGTTCTGATGCGTCGCAAACAAATCCAGATCCGGATGCCCCCATGTCTGAAAGATGCGGTCTATAGATGGTTGATGAAGTTCCCACTCGTGAGTGCAACCTGTGGATCTGCTGAGAGAGTCCGCTAACATATTTGCGATTCCCGGGACATGAACAGCTGACAGCTGGATATTGTGAGTCAGGGCCCAACTCCAAATCTCTTGTGCCTGGTGCGACAGCCGTGCTGATGTTGTGCCTCCCTGCTTGTTTAGGTAATGCATGCAGGTGGTGTTGTCCGTCCGAACCAAGACTGTGGCACCTTCTAGGGTCGCCTGAAAGGACTTCAGGGCTATAAATATGGCGTGCAATTCTAGCCTGTTTATGTGCCATTTTATTTGGATTTTGTCCCATTTCCCGCTGACCGTCATGCCATGGAGGTGTGCACCCCAGCCTGTCATTGAAGCGTCTGTCGTCACTATGAACCTGGGCACTTCCGTGAGGAAAGAGCATCCCACTTGTATGTTGCAACCTTGACTCCACCATTGGATCGCTTCTCGCATCCGTGGTGTTATCTTTATGATGTCCTCGAAGGACCCCGACACCTGTATCCACTGGCGACTGAGCTCCTCTTGCAAGGGCCTCATCCGAAGACGACAGTTGGGGGTGTGAAAAATACAGGAAGAAATCATCCCTATGAAGGACTTGAACATGCGTACTGAAACGCACCTTTTTAACAACAGTGCAGCCGCCAGTCGCTGTATCTTTTCCTGTCTCTCCTTCGAGATAAATACTTGGGCGAGCTTGGTGTCCAGTGTCGCTCCCAAGAAAGTCTTTCTCCTTGCTGGCGTTAGGTGCGATTTCTCGAAGTTCACTGAGAAACCCAGGCTTTGCATCAGTGACAGAGTTTTTTGAATGTGAGTTTTTACCATGTTGAAAGAACTGGCCTTTATAAGGCAATCGTCTAGATATGGATATATCTGTATTGACTGTAACCGAAGGTGGGCTGCCACCGGGGCCAGTATCTTTGTGAACACTCTGGGGGCTGAGCGCAGTCCAAAGGGAAGAACTTTGAACTGGAAGTCCCTGCCAGCCACTCTGAACCTTAGAAACTTCCGGTGCCTGGGAAAAATTGGAACATGGAAGTATGCATCCTGAAGGTCGAGTGTTGCCATATACTCTCCCGCCGAAAGAAAATGGAGGATTTCTTGGTGTGTCAGCATCCTGAATGACAGTTTTTGAGGAATTTGTTGAGGGCACGCAAGTCGAGGATGAGTCGCCATTCCCCCGACTTCTTGCGAATAAGGAAAAATCTTGAGTAGAAGCCTTTTCCTTTCTGATGATGAGGTACCCTTTCTATTGCTCCTTTTCGAATCATAATGTTGATCTGGGCAAAAAGCTCCTTGACATGTGCTGGAGGTGGTCCTCTTGGGGGGGAATTTGGAGGAGTTTTTACGAATTCCAAAATGTGACCTCTGGCCACCACATCCAGAACCCATTTGTCCGTGGTAATTTTGGACCAATTTAAGTAATTTTGGGATATTTTTCCTCCAATTTGGTTCGGGTTGGGACAAAGTGGCGGCAGGATGCGTTTCTCACTTTTTATTGTCTCTTCCGCGATAGTTGGATTTTCCTAGAGACTGAGAAAAATGTCCTCTTCTCTGTCCGTAAGTCTGTTGACGATATGGCTGGTATCTTTGGTTTCCCTGGGCGGAAGTATAGGAGCGCTGTTGGTTATAGCCTCCTCTATTAGAGAAATTCCCTCTTCCTCTTGCTCCACGAAAGGAAGACTTCCTGTATTGTAAAGTGCCCAGCGAACGTGCTGTCTCAGTATCCTTCTTGATGGCTTCCAGGGCATCGTCTACATGCTTTCCAAATAAATACTCTCCATCATAAGCCATATCTATAATCCTTGTTTGGACCTCCTGTCGAAAGGATGTTGCCTTCAACCATCTTTGCCTCCGGAGAACAGCTGCACCCGCTAGCTGACGAAAACCTGTGGCAGCAACGTCCACTGCAGCATCAATTATCTCAGATGAGACACACTCTCCTTCCTGAAGGATCTTCTTTGCTTCAACACGATCTGGCTCGGGAAGTTTGTCCACATACGGCAAGATGTCCGACCACATCTGCCTATCGTATCTCCCTAATATGGCTAGAGAGTTAGCGGCTCTAATAGTTGTAGCTGCAATTGTAGAAACTTTTTTCCCGATTGAATCTAGACGTCTCCCGTCTTTATCTGGCGGAACAGAGACCTGAGATGTTGGGTTACTAGATCTCTTTTGCGCTGCCTGCGCTACCACAGAGTCTGCTTTCGCTTGTCCAATGAGGCACGCTGGAGATGAATTTGGCGCCCTATATTTTCTATCCACTCTCGGGAGCACTGCTGGCAAAGAATTTGGTTTGGACATTATCTGCAGTCCTTCCTTCCATATGAACTCTATGATTGGAATGGTCCAACTCTGTTTCTGTGGCGAAGACTTGAAGTCATACAAGAAGCAGTCTTCTTGTTTTGACTCCATAGTTATCAGGAACCTCCTTGTTGCTCTATCCATGATCTTGTGGAATGAGGCAATGTCCACAGGAGGTGACTCTGATGTTGTAGGCTCTGCCGGAGAGGGTGTGTTAACATTGTAATCCTCATACACCGACGATTCTGACCTATTATCTAACTCTCCTTCTTCCTGTTCCTCATTACCCGAGTACTCATTATCCTCTGTTTGAGGAGCCATGACTTGTGACGCAGACAATGCTGGATGTCCTTCCCTCAGCGTCACAGAAACAACTGGCTGTGCCTGCTTAGAAAGCGGCGTCGCTGTTTTAGGTCTTGGCGTAGATACATGAGAGTCACCTGACTCTGAAGGTGGAAAACGCCTATAGTAGTCGCTGAGCATGTATTGTAGTTTGAGAAACAATTCCTCAGGCATTTGCATGCCGGGAGCAGGCCTGTCCTCATGTGATAAGGCCTCCGCTTCTTGCATATCATCTTCCGTATCACCTTCTTGAATCTTAATTTGGAGGTCAGACGGACTTCTGGCCAATCCAAAGTTCTCATCCTCGTAGGATCCTTCCTCATCAGAATCCAAAAGCTTCTCTGGCACAACCAGCGTAGAAGGAATCTCCTCATTAGTAACCCGTTTCTTTAACAGTGTAGCTGTAGTTGCAGGTGAGGGCAACGGTATCCCAGATGGCTGTGCTGACCAGACTTGTAATGTAGTGCAGCTTGACAGTGGTGGCGTCGATGGGATCACCTGCGTCGCCGACGAACCTGCTCTTTGCTGCTGAATTTTCTGCTTCGTCGACTGTACCATCGTCGACGATTGATCTATCTTCGTCGACGACGACTTTTTAGATGATATCTTCGTCGACGAGGTCGTCGACGATAACTTCGTCGACGGGGACGTCGTCAAGGTAGTCGACGGTAGCTTAGTCGACGTGGATTTCATCGTAGGCGAGAGCGTCGTCGACGAGAGCATTGTCGACGGCACCATTTTCATCGTCGACGGGAAGCCAACCGTCGACATTAGATTCGTAGACGAGGAGCTCGTCGACGGTACCTTAGCCATCGTCGACGGGACTATATTCGAAGACGAGATAGGCCTGATCTGCACATGGACCAGCGTAGGCGATGAGGCCGAAGACATCACTAGAGCTGGCTTAGGTGAGGAGAAAGTCATCGTGCAGGTGGTAGACGTGGCCACATGAGTGGAAACACAATCCTTTTTTGACGTTGAAATTGTCAAAGGTGGCAATTGAGGAGGCACAAACTGTGAAGATTTCTTGGGAACTGCAGATTTCCCAAACTTCTTAGAGGGCGTATTATCCATCTTAACAGGTGGAAGAGTCTTTTTTGAAACACTAGGCCCAGAAGAATCCAGAGAGGATTGGGCCTTTTTTGCCACCTTTGCCCTTGGAGATGAAACTTCCGTTTCAGCCTTCCTCTTAATGGAAATTCGTGAAGAACCAGAGGCAATGCTTCCTACCTCAGATAAAGGGTCGTCCTTATCCTTGAGTCTGTTAAGCCACAACAGCAGTCGTCCTTCTCTGTCCTTGATAGTCTTAGGGGGGAAGGTCCGGCAGATCTTGCACTCCTTTGCCTTATGGTCAGGATAAAGGCAATATAAACATTTTTTGTGGGGATCTTCTTTGAATAGCCTAAGCTTCCCACAAGAATCACAAGCCCTGAACAGGGATTTAGAAGTAGACATCTGAAAAAATTGAAGAAACTAACTAATCTAAAGAAAACTGAGCAGAGCTCAGGGAGACTCCCTTCACACGACGTGCGGTAGAAAATCTGAGAGCCTGAGCCTCTGGGGAGGACATTCTGGTGGGTGCTATCGCCTGATTGGCTGCAGTTAGGACTAACACATAATGACTAGGATAGTCACGAGTGTGGAGGTTTTTTCTACTGTAGCTGGTGCTACTTTACTTCCTGGTTTGGTACTTTTGATATTTGCTAAATATATTATGGCATATTATTGCTTTTTTATGTACCGTGGGACTCCCACTCCGACGACGGGGAATGATTCAGGCATGTGAATCTATGAAAGACACCCCTAATACTGGAGAAATGTATGGACAGACCTCCAGGTCGCCGCTTTACAAATCTCAGACATGGGCACAATATGCAGGCAAGCTGCCGTGGCAGCTCTACCTCTAGTGGAATGCGCTTTAGGGGTAAACCCCAGAGGTTTCTGCGCCAATTGGTAAGCAAGTTTAATACACGAAACGATCCACCTGGAAATGGAACGTTTCGATGCTGCATGACCAGTTCTGATCGATCCGTAGTTAATAAACAATTGATCAGAATGTCTAACAGACTTGGACCTATCCAGATAGAACTTTAAAACCCTTTTCAGGTCCAAAGAGTGTAAAGCCCTCTCAGCTGGAGTAGAGGGATTGGGAAAGAAAGAGGGCAGAGAGATCGACTGATTAACATGAAAATCTGACACCACTTTCGGCAGGAAAGAGGGGTGCGTCCTGAGCACCACTCTATTCAAATGAAACACTGTATAAGGCTCTTTGGTACAGAGGGCCTGAATCTCGCTCACCCTACGGGCTGAAGTAATCGCTACCAAAAAAGCCGCTTTCCAGGAAATATGCTGTAAAGTAGCTTTATGAATGGGCTCAAAAGGAGGGCCCATCAACTTTGACAGTAATAGGTTCATCTCCCAGGGAGGAGAAGGAGGCCTTACAGGAGGGTACACCTTTTTCAGACCTTGCAGGAAATCTTTTACTGCTGGCAACTGGAAAAAAGAGGTTTGTGAAGGTGATCGCCTATAAGCAGTTATAGCGGCTAAATGCACCTTAATGGAGTTAAACTTCAAACCTGCTTTAGCCAGGTACAACAAGTATGGAAGAACTGCTTCTTCCTGACTCTTCACCGGATTGTGACCATTCTGCATGCACCACATATAGAACCTCTTCCACTTGCATGCGTAAGAATGTCTTGTGGAAGGACGTCGTGCTTCTCTCAGAATGGACATGCAGTCTTGTGGCAGTCCTAGATGGCCGTACTGAATGACCTCAGGAGCCATGCAGCCAAGTTCAGTGACGGAAGGTTGGGATGGTGAATCCTCCCGTTCATCTTCGATAACAGGTCCGGCCTGCATGGAAGCCTCTTGTGAGGAGACACTGAAAGGTGAAGTAGGTCCGTGTACCACCATTGCCTCGGCCAGTCGGGGGCAATCAGGATCATTGTTGTGCACGAGTGGGTCAGCTTGCGCACCACCTTCGGGATCACAGGAAGGGGTGGAAAGGCGTACACAAATTCCCCTGACCAATCGATCAAAAGAGCATTCCCCCTCGTTCCTGGTCGATAGAACCTTGAGGCGAAGCTTGGGCATTTGCTGTTTACGTCGTCCGCGAATAGATCTATGGAAGGACGACCCCAAGACTGGAAAATGTCTTCTAGCACTTCGTCGTTGAGAACCCAGTCTTCTCTGTCTTCGAAGTGCCGACTTAGTGCGTCCGCCCTCACGTTCTGCTCTCCTGGGAGGTGGACTGCTTGAACAGACCACTTGCGAGCCAGAAGCCAATGCCAGATGCACTGAGCTTCTAGTGACAGAGTCCTTGAGTGGGTTCCTCCCTGCTTGTTTAAATAGTACATAGTGGTGGTGTTGTCCGTTTGTACTAGAACCACCTCTTTCTGAAGCGAGGGAAGGAACGCTTTGAGAGCCAGGTGGACTGCTCTCAACTCCAGCAAGTTGATGTGGTAGGTGCTTTCTTTGGACGACCACAGACCCTGCACCTGAAGAGGACCCATGTGCGCCCCCCAGCCTTGCAAGGACGCGCCTGTGATGATCGTTTGTGTAGGAGGAGGTTGATGGAAGAGAACTCCCACTTGCATGTTCTGCTTTTTTGTCCACCACGGGATGGAAGATCGCGCTACCTCCGACAAAGTGATCTGATCGTCCCAGCGATCTGATTTCTGGTCCCATTTGTCCTTCAGATCCTGCTGCAGAGGACGCATCCGAAGTCTGGCGTTCGGTACCAAGAATATGCAGGAAGCCATCGATCCTAAGAGGGAGGCTATCTTTCGCACTTTTTGAGTCCTGTTGCGAAGAACTTGCTGGCACTTGATCGCTATTGAAAACTGTCTCTCCTCCGAAGGAAACACTTTTCCTACCTCGGAGTCTAGCAGAGCTCCTAGGAAGTGAATCTTCTGAGTGGGTTGGGAGACCGACTTCTTGTAGTTGACATGCAGGCCTAGACGTTGACAAAGTTCTATGCATGTCTGGAATGGATTCCTTACATTGTCTGGAGTTGGACCTTTCAACAGCCAACCGTCTAAGTATGGGTATACGAAGACTCCCCTGCGGCGTAGAGCTGCCGCCACCACTGTGACACACTTCGTGAACACCCTGGGGGCCGACTTCAACCCAAACGGAAGGACTTTGAACTGGTAGTGAGAGGTCCCCACCCGAAATCGAAGGAATCTTCTGTGATCGGGCCGTATCGGGACATGAAAATATGCGTCTTGAAGGTCCACCGAACACATCCAATCCCCCCTTCCTGAGATGTGTGAGCTTGAGTGGTGAAGCTCGCACGCGCGCTACGCTGCTGCTGCTGTGTTTGTTGCATAGCGCTGCTTTATTTTAAAATCCCCGTTTTTGTATTTTTGTTATTTACTTTTCTATTCTCCCCTGATTTTATCATTGCGCCGTGCCCACACACTTGCACTCTAAATTGTGCCCCCCACCTCATACTGTAACTAACCTGTCGTGTTGTCCTGAGAGCAGGCAACCCGGTCGCCATCTTGGGAGTGGCGAGCACAGGACGTGCCATTGGTCAGAGCGCTCTAGCGCTCCTCACGAGCCAGGTGAGCCAAGATATAAGGCGAGCAGATTACTTGCTCAGCCTTGAGTGGTGAAGCTCGCACGCGCGCTACGCTGCTGCTGCTGTGTTTTTTGCATAGCACTGCTTTATTTTAAAATCCCCGTTTTTGTATTTTTGTTATTTACTTTTCTATTCTCCCCTGATTTTATCATTGCGCCGTGCCCACACACTTGCACTCTAAATTGTGCCCCCCACCTCATACTGTAACTAACCTGTCGTGTTGTCCTGAGAGCAGGCAACCCGGTCGCCATCTTGGGAGTGGCGAGCACAGGACGTGCCATTGGTCAGAGCGCTCTAGCGCTCCTCACGAGCCAGGTGAGCCAAGATATAAGGCGAGCAGATTACTTGCTCAGCCTTGAATGGTGAAGCTCGCACGCGCGCTACGCTGCTGCTGTGTTTGTTGCATAGCGCTGCTTTATTTTAAAATCCCCGTTTTTGTATTTTTGTTATTTACTTTTCTATTCTCCCCTGATTTTATCATTGCGCCGTGCCCACACACTTGCACTCTAAATTGTGCCCCCCACCTCATACTGTAACTAACCTGTCGTGTTGTCCTGAGAGCAGGCAACCCGGTCGCCATCTTGGGAGTGGCGAGCACAGGACGTGCCATTGGTCAGAGCGCTCTAGCGCTCCTCACGAGCCAGGTGAGCCAAGATATAAGGCGAGCAGATTACTTGCTCAGCCTTGAGTGGTGAAGCTCGCACGCGCGCTACGCTGCTGCTGCTGTGTTTGTTGCATAGCGCTGCTTTATTTTAAAATCCCCGTTTTTGTATTTTTGTTATTTACTTTACTATTCTCCCCTGATTTTATCATTGCGCCGTGCCCACACACTTGCACTCTAAATTGTGCCCCCCACCTCATACTGTAACTAACCTGTCGTGTTGTCCTGAGAGCAGGCAACCCGGTCGCCATCTTGGGAGTGGCGAGCACAGGACGTGCCATTGGTCAGAGCGCTCTAGCGCTCCTCACGAGCCAGGTGAGCCAAGATATAAAGCTCGCTACAGTCGCGCAGCGGTGGCGCCTGACTCGCGCCTGAGTCAAGCCAGAGTCCTGCCCGTCTGCGCCCGTCCGCGCTAAGGCAGGGCTATGGCTGGGGACTCTGGCCCTCGCTGGATGCTATCAGCTGCGACATTGCGCTCACTGTGCACTAAGGTAAGAGACTGTTTACATGGCTCTTTGGACCCTCTATGTGGGCCCTTTCAGTGTCCCACTTGTTGTTTTAGCATCCCAAAACCGCAGCCTATTTTTAGTCTTCTATCTAGCTCCCCCAGTGGTTATAAGTCTGATTTGGCGGCAGATGCCGTCAGACAAACAAGTCTTAAAATATTTCATCTGAATGTCAGATCTTTGACCTGTCATTACCAAGACGTACTCACTCTGGTTACAGATGACAAGCCGGACATATTTTTCCTTTCCGAAACTTGGCTGCATGACCAATCTACGGCTGTTATAAATCTAGCCCTCCCCCCGGGATACATCATGCACTCCCTACACCGTACTGCGAGAGGTGGAGGTATCGCACTTGCGGTAAAATCTTGTTATCCATGTGCTTGGAAGCCGATCACCATAGCTGGGTGCGAGAGCGCGTACTTTAATATCTCAGTTAATCCCCACTTCACTTTATCGGGATTATTAATCTACAGGCCACCCGGCCCTGAGGGCGCTTTTCGCCATAGTCTTTTAGAGGTTGTTTCCTCATTGATCTTGAAAACAGCCAATTTTACGATTATTGGCGACCTTAATTTACATATGGATGCTCCCCTTTCCAATTCAGTGTCCAGTTTGCTGGCTGACCTTGAAGCATTCCAAATAAATCAATTGGTGCAATTACCGACCCATATCGGCGGACATTTGTTAGATCCGGTTCTGACGAATTTTGCTACCAACATTCTTGTGCTTCAGCCTAGGCCTATGGCCTGGACAGATCACTATCTGATCGAAGCCCATGTCACCATCCCTACTCCTCCTCATAGTAATCATACTCCGGGTCTTTTCAAGCGCCCTTGGAGAAAACTTAATCTTGAACACTTCCATCAGTTGTTGTTGGAACATCATCCTCAACCTCCATCTGAGATCTCTCTTGGTTATGATAATTTCTGTGAGTGGCTCAATAACTCCCTAGATGTGTTAATACCAGCTAGGTGGAGCAAGACTAGATCTAGCCCCTCCAGCCCATGGTACGATGAATCTCTTAGACTGCTCAAGGCTACCTGTAAAAAAGCTGAACGTGCATGGCGCAAAACTTATGACGTGGACCTCAAGTCGGCCTATAGGGCCTGTACTAGAGTGTACCACCGGGCCATCTGTTCCGCTAGGGCGGCCTTTTACTCTCGGGAGATAAAAAACAGTTCGAACCCCACAAAAGTTATCTTTAGGGTCTGTAAGGACCTTACAAGTAAACAAAATCAATCCACTACGCTGGTAGCCTCCCTAGAGCATTGTGAGGATTTGGCGTCATTTTTTATTGAAAAAGTCGAGGCCATTTATAGGTCATTCTCCCAGCCTTCCATCGAGGAGAATAACATCGTACCTAAGGCCTCTACACCACTGCTGACTATTCCCAGTCCTACTCTAGCCGAGTTTATAACCTTGACAACGAAGGTTAAATCCGGTTCACCTGATGACCCCATGAGACCCATCCAATTCCAGGAACTTGCGGAGTGCTGCTATTCGGTCATGCACAGTCTTATTGAGCTGTCCTTTAACACCGGCTGTGTGCCTAGTGCTTGGAAGCAGGCTACCATCATTCCCATTCTAAAAAAGCCGGCCCTTGATCCCACTAAATCGGAACATTACCGGCCTATTTCCCTGCTTCCATGGCTAGCGAAATTAGCAGAGTCTCATGCCAATCGCATCCTGTCACTCCATCTGCAGGATGCGAAGATTCTGGATAACTCACAGAATGGGTTCCGTGCGGGTCATAGTACCGAAACGGCCCTTCTAGCGGTGGTGGAAAACATCAGGAAGATGTTGGACCAAGGTCAGACGGCGGCACTGATCCTATTGGATCTCAGTGCCGCATTTGACACAGTGTCCCATCAGATCCTCCTTCACCGCCTTGAGGAGGCCGGTGTTGGAGAGAGAGCGCTCGAGTGGTTTCGATCTTTCCTCACTGATCGAACTTTCAAAGTGTCCACTCCCCCTTTTGTTTCTGCTCCTCGTCCGATCTCGCAGGGTGTCCCGCAGGGATCGGCCCTAAGCCCTACCCTATTTAATTTATATGTGCAACCGTTGGCAGAGGTAGCACATAGTTTTGGTCTCTCCATGGTGTCATACGCCGATGACACGCAGCTGGCGGTGGCACTTAATGGGGAGTCCAACATGGATGCTGCCTCGTTTCAGTCCGCATTAAAAGCTGTGGCGGGCTGGATGGCGAACAATCGCCTCCAACTGAATGCCTCTAAAACTGAGGTTATTATTTTTGGTAGGGAAAGCGAGCTTTGGGGCGATCAGTGGTGGCCATCTGAATTGGGCCCTGTTCCCACTCCAGTGGCTGAAGTCAGGAACCTTGGGGTGTGGTTGGATGACAAACTCTCATTCACCACCCACACTAAACGGGTGGCCGGTACTTGTTTCGGCGCCCTGCGGTGTCTGCGACCTATTTTTAAGTTTTTCGATGCTGACACGAGGCAGATTATTGTCCAGGCTACGATCCTGGCTAGACTAGACTATGCCAGCTCTCTGTTCCTGGGCGCTAATCAAGCAGAATTAGCTCGCCTGCAGCGGGTGCAAAATGCGGCCGCCAGGATGTTGGTTGGCCTTCCCAAGTTTGTTTCTGTACGCCGTACTATCCAGGATCTTCACTGGCTGCCCGTTGGGCAAAGAATTAAATTTAAAACTCTTTGTTTAACTTTTAAAATCCTGAAGGTAGCTTCTCCCCCTATTCTTTCACAAACAATCTGTCGCTATGTGCCTTCTAGAGTCCTTCGATCTTCGGGGACTAACCTTGCTGTAGTGCCACGTTTTAAAAAAGCAAGGATTGGCGGACGTTCGTTCGCTGTGATGGCTGCAGCTCTTTGGAACTCTCTGCCTGCCCCCCTTCGCTCCATCCCTGATCTGCTTCCCTTTAGAAAGGCCTTGAAGACTTTCTTATTTTCTACTATTTAGTTTTTTCTGGTTTTGTTAATTTCTGTGTTGTGTTTTTCACCATTCTCTAAGCGCCGGGACGCCTCTTGGCTGCGGCATCTGTGCGCTTTATAAAATAAAATAACATAACATAACATAACATGTGGATAGATTTGGTGAAGCGCCAACATGCGAAACTTTTCTTTTCGTACATGTAGATTGAGTGTTCTCAAGTCCAGAATAGGCCTGTATTCCGCCTTCTGGCCCTTTTTTCTGACCAGAAAATACCTCGAGTATACTCCTTTCTCCCTTTGAGCCACCGGCACCCTCTCGATGGCTGATTTCTCGAGGAGTGTCGCTACTTCTTTCTTTAACATTTGTAGCTGGTGGCTTGACGTTGACATCGGAGGAACGGGTGGAGGTAGACGATGGAAACGAAGACAGTACCCATTCTGCAGCGTAGACAACACCCATTGATCTTTCGTAATGGCCTGCCACTCTGTCCTGTGATGTGCAATGCTTCTCCCCACTGGAGTGGACAACGGCACTGGGGGAAGTGAAGACTCATTGCTTCTGCCGAGGCTTATTGAAGTTGTTGCCTTGGCGCGGATTTCCATTTCCTTTGGAATTACGCTTGCCTTTATATTGCGATTTTTGTTGGCCTTGCTGGTTCTGGCCCTTCTGCCAGTGAGGGGTTTGAACCCTCTGCTTCGAAGAGCCCTTGTTGTCAGAACGGAATTTCTTCCGGAATTCCTTTTTCTTTTCAAGTCCAACAGCTTTGAGGGTGTCGAACTCAGTTTTCATCCGCTGCATCTCCTCATCAGCACTCGCCCCAAAGAGAGATGCTCCTGAAAAAGGAAGATTTAGTATTCTGGATTGAGCCTCGGGTTTCAATGCTGTAAGGCGCAACCATGAGGATCTCCTCGCTGTGATTCCATGCGCATAACCATGCGCAGCCAGCGTTGCTCCATCTGCCGCCGCTCCTATAATCTGATGGGAGACTTGACCGCCCTCCAACAGAATCTCCTCAAAGTCCTTTCTATCTTCCTGAGGAAGTTTATCAGAAAATCTCTGAAGCGAATCCCACAGAGATCTGTCATATCTGCCCAGAAGAGCTTCCGCATTGGAGACCTTGAGGAAAGAAGCTGAGGTGTTACAAACTCTTGTCCCCCATGAGTCTTGTACTTTGCTGTCCTTATCCGGCAGTACCGTGGATGAGGAAGCCACCGCATTGGATTTCCTAGCCGCTGCAATGATTACTGAATCTGGCGGGGGATCGGACTTGAGGAACAGAGGATCCTCTTCAGGAGGACGATATTTCTTGAGAATCCTCGCTGGGACTGACTTCACCGTCGCCGGAGTCAGGAAGACCTCATTTACTGTATCCATTATGCCCGGGACCATCGGCAATAAGGGTTTGGGTGCCGTTCTGTGCTGCAGGGTTTCGAAGATGACCGTCGTCTTGATCTGCGGAGCTGACATAGGCACTCCTAATTTCAGGGCTCCCCTGCCCAAAATGTCTTGGAACGAGAAAATATCCTCAGTTGGAGAAATTCTCGAGCGTGGACTGTTTGTTAGAGTCGGGGAGTAATTCCTGTGAGATCGGGTCCTTGATGAACTTGAAGAGCTATGAGTTCGCCTGGACCTAGATCTTCTTCTAGTTGAGCGCGTTCTAGAACGAGATCGCCCTCTGTGACTAGATCTTGCTTTACTTGAATGTCCTCTAGAACGAGACCGTTCTTTGCGGCGGGAGGCTTGATCTCGATACGCCCTCAACCGATCTGCCGCCTCCTTGTCCTTGGCCCAGTGGTGAAGAGGTCTATACCACCTTGGGGAAAGACGAACAGTAGGAGACTTTTGGGTGCGACCTCTCTCTGGCGAACGTGCTCGTGGAGGAGGTTGATCCGCCTGATCCTGCTGCGACCTTGAAGGGGACTTTGGCCTCTCCCTATTCGAATCACTGTCTCCCCCATCCGAGGATCTGCCACTTCGAGATGCCGAGGAGGATGAGGATAGGCTAACTAGAGACCGTCTAGAGGAAGACCTCGACCGACCTCTCTCTTCCGAGACCCTCTTTCTCTTGGCAGGAGGATCCTGTAATGGAGATTGTTCCACCTCCGCAGCCGATGCTGATCCTGGGGAACCCAATTGAGACCTTAGGATTTGAGACTGGTCCAATGGTTCGCTCTCCATCTCCTGCACCACCTGCCCCAAAGGCGACCTCTCCTGCGATCTTGAAGGAGAGATGTTCACTGGCTGCGAATCGCCCCGCTCCCTGGATCTCCGCTGATCCGTCGACGGTGGCTGTCTCGACGTCGTGCGCCGAGCAGACAGATGCTCTCGACGTCGACCTCGAGTGTCGATGACTGTCCTTCGCAATAGAGTGTCTTGCCGTTGAAGGACGCCTGCTCGACGGCGACGGAGGCTGCTTCGACGCCGATCGCCGGTGCTCTGTCGGCGACGAAAGGTGCCTCGACGTCGAATGCCGCTTCTCTGAATGCGACGGAGGCTGCCTCGACGTCGAACGCCGATGACCGGGCGTCGACGTAGGCTGCTTCGACGTCGATCGACGATGTGTAGGCATAGGTTCCCTCGACGCCGAACGACCACGACCAGTCGTCGACGGAGGTTGTCTCGACGTCGAACGCTGATGGCCAGGCGTCGACGGAGAATGCCTCGACGTCACAGCATGACGATGCTGCTTCGACGTCAGTTGGCTCGCCGTCGAGCTCTTATGCTTCGACGGTGACCTATCCCTCGACGCTGTCTGTAGCGGAGGTACCTTGGATGTAGACGCTGAAGACATCTTCTTCGTCGCCGTCGACTTCTTCTTCGACGCCGATCCCGACGCCGAAGGTGAACAAGTCGGGGCTTCTTTCGACGTCGACCGCGCCTTCCGACTTTTCTGCTTCTTGGGAGATCTTCCTCTCTCAGAAAGTCCATAAATACGAATTCTCTCTCGTTCTTTGAGAGTTCTGGATGATAAAACCTGGCAGTGTTCACAGGTTTTTGAAGAATGAGAAGCTGGCAAGCACAGGATACACACTGAATGAGTGTCAGTCTTTGCCATCTTCCTTCCACATGAAGGACATTTGTCAAAAAGGGAAGGCATTTTGACAGAAAAAACACATTTTTTAAGCCTAAATAAGGTAGTAGTAGCACCCTAGGTCTAAAAGACGTCGAGTGAAAGCAAAAATTGTAGATTAACAAAATTATTTTTTGACAGAAAGTCAAAAAGAAAGGGAGCTGTTTCACCAGGGTCCTGACTGAAGGAGCCGGAAAGAACAACTGACCTAACTGTCACCCCTGAGGCATGATGGGAAGCCTGGGGTCATGGCTGCCTTAAAGGCACGGTGCCAGTTTTTTGTTGAAAATGGTTTCATTTTCTATGCTATTGTTTTGCAATGCAGCCTGAGGGCTAACAATGTCTATTTATGAGCAATTTTCAGGATTTATGAGTGGTTTTACTCATTAAAACACAAAGTTCAAGGGTTATTTGACCTAATGTGTTTTTTTTCTTTACTTACTAATTGCAGTGCATGTATATGTGTTTACATTGTTTTAGCCTCAGTTGTGGAGCTGCATTGGTGTGAGAAAAATGATATATGTACATACATATATGTGGAGCGAGATATATGTGTTTTTTACATATATATTTAGGTCGAGCAGACGGAGTGTCTGCTCGACTACTATTGTTGCCCATTAATGGGAATGTGGACACCGATGTGGAAGAGCGTTTCCTTCGCGGTTTTCACCGCGGGAGCGCGTGTCTCACCCGCGCATGCGCAGAGTAACTCAGCCATTTTTTTTTTTAATTTTTTTTTTTATTTCCCAGCCCCGAACCGAATCAGGTATCAGAGCGCTTCACATATAGGCAGCCCCCACCCCCCACCCCTCTGCATGCGCACACACAGGCGAGCGCATGCACACGCAGGCACACGGCAGACACTCGCTCACACACACACCCCTCCCCCACAGTCACACACACGCACTCCAGACACATACACACACGCACGCACACACACATACACAGCCCGCCCCCCCCCCCACTCGCGCACACATGCTCTCCCCCCCCCCCCCGCCCCCCGCTCAGCAACCCACTCACCGGCTTCATTCCTGCGGCGGCTCTCCTCAGCTGCAGGGCAGCAGGACTCTTCTTCCCTCCTTCGGCACCCGCAGGGTAGGCTCCTGCCAGCTCCGGTGCTTGAAACGCGGCTCCGGCTCCTGCCAGCTCCGGTGCTTGAAACGCAGCTCCCATCGCGGCTCTTCCGTTGGAGGCGGGGTAGGCTCCCGCCCTCCTACTTCCTGTTTCCTGTTGTCGCGCCGGCCTGCCTGACTTCCTGGTCGCAGGCCGGCACAGTGACGGCGGTGATTTGCGGTACTAATTAATTTAGTTATTTTTTTATTTGTAGCGTGGTCCGTTCACTTTAGCGGCCGCGTTTTTTTATTTATTTAATTTATTTGCAGCACGGACCGCTCACTTTAGAGGCCGCGCTTGGTTATTTATTTAATTTGCTGTTTTCTTCTACGTGAGGGGCACAGGCGTGGCTAGAGCCGGGCACATCACGCGAAGCTTGATCACGCCCTGCCCTTCAGAACAAGGAATGCTGTACAATAACCAGGTTGTAATTTGGGTCTGTTTGGTATTCGACAGATAAATCAATAGGCAATAACGTGGCAGAGATTAGACACTTGCAGGCTGAGGGCATCAACAATTAATCTGGGTAGCTCTACATGTGTGCTCTTGGACGGAATCAGCCCCGCGGATTCCAATTGCTCACATTACAAATAGGAGGGGCCTGACTTCAAAGAGATATTGGGTTCACCCTATTAAGACCCCATTAGCATAAGAACGAAGCAGTTTCATGTGAAGAGAATTTAAAACCGAAGCACCCATAGTGTTTACAAATACCCCGTTTACAGTTACATTATGTAACGAGTTACAAGCTGTGTTACTTAACGAGTAACCTCAGCTCCCGGCTCCTGCTTTGGGACTGTGGACAAAGGTGTTCGGTGTCTTGGGTGAGGCTTGGAGGGCTTTTATCCACCCGTTGTGGTTAAAAGTAGGAGCCCTCGTGTGCTGGACTCTACTAAGAGAGGGGAACTTGTATGTAAAGTCTTACGGGAATACACAGTCCGCGCAGTCACTTGAGCTCGGAGACCCCACACTGCTTGTGGAAGGAGCCGGGGAGTGCACCCACAATCCACAGCTCTCAGATCTGCTTGGACCATGTGTTAGCAGCTCATCCGCTCCAAGGTCTGCTGTGCACTCTGGGACTTGTGGTCCGGATTCTGTAAGGGGCACAATAGGACTACAACCCCCAGAATTCAAAGAAAACAAGCATTTGCAATGCAATAGGTCTCGCATTTACGCGTGTGTAAGCTAGTGGCATTGTAAATGACAATGCCTTTTATTTATGTTTTAAAAATGAAAACAAAAATAAAAGGCATTGTCATTTGCAATGTTAATAGCTCAAACTTGTTTATTCTGCTATTGAAGACAGCTTAGTCTGTATTTTCCCTTTAACGTGTACATCTGTACACGTCTTTCTGCTGATGCTTGCATTGACATGAGCAGGCCTTCTTCACTTTCTACATTCATTACACATTCTCCCCTTTAGTTGAAATTTTAACTATTTCCTCACCTTTCGTTTTAATTGGAGTCACTAATGTGTATACATTCTCCTCAAATGTGTTTTGGAAATCTTTATAGTGCACGCTGTGTACCTGTTTTAAAAGTGCGCTGGGTAGCTGGGGTTATAGTTACGCGAGTGATGCTCACACTCCGGTGCAGTTTCCAGTAAAACGGCGGACCCGCAGCAACTCTGAAGATCGCACTGTAGCAGCCCACAGGTGAAGTCCCACATCGCCACTGTGGTTAGGACATCCCTGATCTCTATTTTGTTTTCTAGAAAGATGCCTCCCCTGTTAATAGCAGGCAAATATTGCTAATTATTTTACCTAGTTGCTATCACAATAGACATTAACAGCAGGAAACCACATCCAGCGTTATAAAAACAAAACGTAACTACTGCAAAAAAAAAATAGCCAATGCCATTTACAATACTAAAAGCTCAAACTTTTCCTAATGCGAGACCTATTGCATTGCAAATGCTTGTTTTATATTGTTTCCGGAGTCCCGCACATGGGCGGGAATATTCAGTGCTTAGGACTATTGATGAGGATCCCCTGGAAGAGAACCTTTTCTGCTACTATGCTCTCCCAAGCAAACTCTTTCCAAATTCTTCCCTCATCATGTATCCCTCCTTTGACTCATTCCAAACCTCATTTTACAACTAGGATTTCCTAAATTCCTTTCTAGACTCTTCCTTCCTCCATCTTTCCTTTTATCCATCCCAAGCCTCATCTAACTACTGTGATCTCCCAATTAACACTTTCAAAACTCTTGCCTCTTCTATCCCACCATTATCCTAATCAATCCAACAAACCCACTGGCATATCCAGTACTCATATTAACACATACTTTAATTTGCTAACCGCCCATAATCCTTTTTGGGTTGCAGATTAGCATGCTACTCGGCGAAAAGCGCTTCAACGTCTCATCAGGGATAGTAAACGCTATGTAAACTCAATTACAATTCATCTCGTTTAATCACAGTTTCAACACCTTTCTCTACTCTTGCCATCTCAACTCCCTAAACCACTAGCTTACATCACTTCCTTCATACTACCTTATGTTTCTGTCACAACAGAATTTTCCTCCAACAGTCATCTACCCTTCTCAAAACTCTGTAGCACACCAGGTCAACAGTCACACACTTCCATCTTGTTATTTTAGCGAACGTCAAAAGACCTTTACAGTCCAGAGAACGAAGACACATTTTCAGTACTTTTACACCCCACTGACCTAATTTCAATCTTTCTAGTCCATATATCTTGCAATCATAGCCCTTCAAAGTGCTACTTTACCTCTGCAACCTACATGTTCTCAATAGACCATACCATCTTCTCAAATAGCTTAATCATACTTGGCAACATCTTCAAATTGGCTCATTATCCTTCATGAGTGCCTCTGCATGTAGGGTCCGCTGAAGAGAACCCAAAATCCTGCTGTCAGAGCTATATTTGACCTCTATGAAAGAAACTACATATCATTAACTCATATTGCTCTGCATTGGTTGCTAGTGATGTATACAATTTGATTTAAAGCATCTGTCTCATCTCCAAGGGGCTTAAGTCACCTGGCATTGGGCTATTCATTCTGTGAATCAGACTGATAAAAACCATGCTACATTTTTTTTCAGCAAGTGTTGAGCTCGGTTGATGGCTACTAAATAAGATCTCCGTGCCACTGGCAATGCACCTAGCAGGAACATGCTTCCACCAGACATAGGTTCTCTCACACACTGCCAATCTTAAGGAAAACGCTGTAGGCTAGACTGATAGGCTATGTACTACACAAGACCAGCTCCAAAAGACCCTGTACAGTAGTGTACACTATATAAGTTTTGTCAGTCACTCACTCCAAAAAGGTCAGTATCCAATTGTTTTTATCGTACAGTAGACCTATGGTTTCCAACACCTCATCGAAGTGCTTGCCTCTCTACAAGTCCAAGATACAAAAACGTTAATTTGTATTAAATACCACAGCTTGCCATAATTATTTCCTTTGATCTCAAATCAGCTGCACTGCATTGTCACTTATTGAGCACAACTTTCTTCTTCACACTTTGCTGAATGAAAGTCTCAAGACTCTGCATTTTCTGTCTGTTATGGATCTTTGATTGAGGATTTGAGGAGGAAACCACCACTTGCCAGGACTTATCTTTACACAGAGATATGCCAGCAGCAGACTGAGGAGGCTGAGGATCATTCTACCTCTAAGGTGCATTCCTGCACTATACATTATGGCAGTCCACATTTTTGGCAAAGGAGACATTCTTTCACAGTGTCACTATCGGAAAGGCAGAGGATATGAGTGCATTTGCCAGATTTATTTTCTTTTACACACACAGTGTGCTTCAAAAAGAGCAAAGACATGGTAGTATGCCAGGGCCATGGATTAACGGGAGTAAGTCCAGCCTTTTCACGATACAAAAAATGCCTGACCACGTCAGACTGAAAAGGCACCAGGCGTCACCACAAAGAGTCTCCATCACGTTTAAATACATGCACAAATATACTAAACTGACAATTAACAGCAGGTAATTATAAAAATCAATACTGGGTATTAGACCATCCACGGGAGATAATATCTCCTTTCATGCGAATCCCTTAGAAGACAACATGGGTTGGGCAGAGGACAATTTCTAATATACAGTGTTGTTGTTGAAGCTATTAAGAAACATGAAAGGAGGAACTGATCAAACCCCTTTGATCTGAAATGCTATGACCCTAACCTTTGGAACCTTTGGAAAATGTAGACATGCTGTTACTATTCTGCACCCAACACAGGCCGCAGTCTTGGACAGCGATGTATCAGCACTAGAGGGACAACGGGAGATGCTAGGCAAAGACATTACTATGACTGAGTAGGAACTCCAGATTCAGGTTTTTCCCAATCTCACTAGTTACAGTAAGCCTAACTATCCCTAAAAAGAATAGTTAAATATATCACGTTACATCTGATGTCTGTGCAAGATTCATGTAACACAAGCAGACTCCTACCATATGGTATGGAAATGCTATGTGGAGAAGCAATACTGGGCAGATATTTGGACACTAATACCCGGTGCGCTTTAATCATGGTAAGAACTTAACACCAAATATATATATATATATATATATATATATATACACATATATTTTTGGTGTTACGTTCTTAGCATGATATATATATACATATATTTAGTAACCTGGTGATGCGATTGTCAAGAGGAATACTGCAATATAGTGGAAAGCCATAAAGGAATAGAAATACCAGAACACGGTTACGAGATGTCCAAAAATTGATCCAAAGTGAACTAATGGTGCTATTAAGACCACACAGGAAGTGGGATTTGTGGTTCTACATTCTTCACGAACTGCAATGGGTGTGTCGACCACTTAAGGGGGAGGAGATCCAGGCGCTGCAAGGTATTTCGGCAGGAAGGAGGCATTGGGGAGGACATGCCACAGTGATTGGGCGCTGAGGAAGGCTAAATGAGCCGAAATGCATTCGCCGCCACTGGGAACCTGCGAAATAAATGAGCTGTTTGCCCTGAACTCCCTCTGGCCTCTGAGTTCTTCTTTGTGAGGTAACTGGTACGTCATATATAAAGATATATATATATATATATATATATATTTAGTAACCTGGTGATGCGATTGCCAAGAGGAATACTGCAATAAAGTGGAAACCCATAAAGGAATAGAAATACCAGAACACGGTTACGAGATGTCCAAAAATTGACCCAAAGTGAACTAATGGTGCTATTAAGACCACACAGGAAGGGGAGCAGCAGATTAGCCAGTGTCGATTGGTATACCATCCTGTTAATCTTAGCAAAGACAGAATAGCAGCCACCATGAATTAACTCATTTTCATCATGAACACCACATTAAACACTTCACACCAGAACAACTAAATGAGACTGCAAATTCAAATACCACAGGGAAGGGGTTACCGAAAATAATGCAAGAACAAGCAGGAAAATGTTGATGCACAGCCTGTCCCAGTTGACAGATGAGGGCCAAGGGGTATTTCAAGAGTATGTATTCCTAGACATCTGATTCTACTATGCTTTTTCTCAGTGTTCTAAGTGGAGCAAAACCGAAAGGGACATTTTTGGGGGGTTTGTTACAACAAATAGCTACTCAAATGATATATAAACGGATTATAAAATCCACAATAAAGCAAGAGGAAATCAGAAGACAATGTTGCCTTTTCGTTATGTAAAATAGCATGCTCCTAAGATTGTGTTGAGGGATTATGAAAAAATACATAAAGGGCTATTAAAAAAGAAAATCTTAAAATGCATGGATAATCTAACATCAGGCTCAACAAATTCAGATCAAGCAAAGCAGCCACACACACCATTTCTTAATGAGCAAGACCTACCAACATGTGGAGCTCAGTCCCAGTAGAACTAAAATGCAGTAAAGTGTCTCTAAATCCACAAAATGTGAAAAACCGATCTATTTAAACTATTGGGGCTATTCTTTACCATTTTTGGCCATATACCTCCCTATATTACAGTTAGTTTACCCTACTGTCTATCCTTTCAGCTCTGGCTCATCTGTTGAAACCTTTTTATTCCAGGTTAGCATCTATAACCTTGCTACCTTTCTCATTCTCATACTGAGTCTACCCTTGAGTTTAAAATTGCTGTCCTTTATACCCTAATCAACCACAAATTGTTCCCTGTGTCCCAATTTCTTTTTGCCTTACATTCTCTCATCAACTGCACTACCTACTCTTCTTTTCTTTCCTTGAGTCTACCTCCAATCGCTACAAGTTAATGCTACGAGTCCACACTCTCCTTCTCCCACGCCCACTTTGTCAACCCTGCAACCTTATGCCTCACTTCTTTGGTGCCTCCTGAACATTTCACTCAGACATCTACACCTCTGTGCTTTCTACAGAGACCATTCTTAAATAGTCATCGGTTATATGACTTTGTATCACCAAGTTTACGTTCAAGTCCTCAATAAGGTGCAGGTGTGTCCCATGTTGCTCTGATGTAGGTCAAGTTTATAATTTTCGGGAGGATATAAAATTGTCAAATAAATAAAACTGGTTATCTTTTATAAAAAAACGTTTATCTAGCCATATACATATTACAAATTGGAAAAAAGAGGTCTCGTAAACCTAAGAAGAGCTATTTGGTGTTTATGAATACCAGTGTACTGGACAACAGCTTCAAATACAGGTCGCAGAGGCAGTAAATGTCATCAGGCTGTAACATATTTCAATGCAGACAAGGTATACATAGGAGAGGAGAGAAAAAACTCAATTTGTGAGTATTGACTATCTGAAAACAGGTCTCTGGACGAGTCACATTAAGTTAAAAACACTGAAAAACAAGAAAAACGAAATGCTTACTTGTCAGGAAGCAGTCATACGGAGGTATCTGCTCAGCAATACTTACACTGGGTCAAAGCAATGACCAGCACTATGGGCCAACTGTACACTGGACCTCTAACTTTTCAATCTAACTTTTATCAGTTTCATGAAAACCATCTATTAATAGATAGAGGTTCTCATGTGACATCCATTTTAAAGGTTTCAATGCATCAACTTGCGGAGTGGGAAGCCTAAAACTAATTATGAATATATGCAGGTCTACAACAAAGAAATCGCAAAACATGCTTTAGAGTACTCACCTCCATGCTCCAGAAACACCCGGACACATCGCTCTTTCCCCCGGGCAGCAGAGAAATGAAGCAGAGTCCAGCCATTAGCATCGCGTCCATTAGGAGAATATCCCTGTTCCAGCATTTTGCGCACCGTGTGGACATCACCGGCTGCTACAGCCGCCTGAATCTGCAGCTCTTCCTGCAGCTCAGGATTCCTTCGGCAATGGTGATGTAACATTCTAACTACTTCTTGTCATCTACAGGAGACTCATGAGGCCATAACCATGTGCCCTGCTTGAAGGAGAGACCAACAACAAACAATTAGTTTATACCAAAGTTTAGAGCAAAGCAAGGTCATCACTGTGTGTTATGCAGATATAAGAATGTTAAATCATAACATTTAAAAGTGCATGTGTTCTGGCTGGAACCTCTGCTGGACTCCATACCTTGCAATTCTCCAAACCTATCATGCTGAGGTGCATCGGTTTGCTTTGAGAGAGAGACAACCCAGAGGTTCAATTGCAGTAAATGTATATGCATCCAAACTGATCCAGTCATTTCTTCAACAAGACCTAAAGCTTCATATCGCCATGCTTGTGGAAAGGCTAAAAGATTCACATTTATCTCTGCAGGTACAATTTGGTAACATAAATGTATAACAACCATTCAGCCATACTCTCCAAAAGGACTTCGTGTCTAAATGAAAATTCAAATACCCCAGCAACTGTGCACATGAGAAGTGAGGGGTTGGCCTAACGGCTAAGGCGCTCGACCTCGGACTTGGGGATCTGGGTTCGAGTCTCGGTAACGACGCCAAAAACCACCTGTGATTCTAGGCAAATCATTTAATCTCCCTGTGCCTAAAAAAATGAAAGTGTGTCCTCATGTAATGTAACTGGTGCTATGTAAAGCGCTCTGATACCTGATTCGGTTCGGGTCTAGTTCGCGCTATATAAAACTCTGCAACAAAAAGAACAAGCATTAGAAATGCAATCGGGCTCGGATTTATTTGAGTTTGAGCTAATGGCATTATAAATGCCAATGTATTGTTGCTATGTGTTGTGGAGTGTGTCCATGTGGTGTGTACTGCCAGTGATCTCACCACTCTACTCACTACTCTACTCACTACTCTACTCACTACTCACTACTCACTACTCTGCACTCACTACTCACTACTCTGCACTCACTACTCACTACTCTGCACTCACTACTCACTACACTACTCACTACTCCAATCACTACTCTACTCACTACTCTACTCACTACTCTACTCACTACTCTACTCACTACGGCTGTGCACACCCAAAGGTGCACTCCCCACCAGGCACTCGTGCTCACTTATTGCACACTCGCCCCTTTCACGGAACACGCGCGGATTGTACCGAGTGGGCGCCATGAGGGAGCCTGGCTACTTTCTGTTCTTAGTCCTTTTGGGTAAGTCTGCCTTTAATGAACATTTTATTGGTCGTGTTGTGAAACCAGCTGGAAAAGTTCATTTTGTCGTCCTTTTTTACTGGGAATAAATCAATGTTTGTTGTGCAGGCTTGTAGGTGATCTAAGGTGTAATTGTGAGCTCCGGCGTCCCTCCTGGGTGCGTATTTGCGCACTGACTGACAGTCTGGAGGCCACTGAGGAGACCGTCTCTTTAAAAAGACCCTTCCTTCCCTCCGCCACGCATCCTCTCCCGGCGCATCCCGCTGTCCCGCTGTGTGCTCTTCCGCCGTTCCTGCCACCTGCTGATCTGTCTATACATACTTACATGAGGATCTGAGAGGCAGGGCACACTGCTTCCCCTCACCCCAAAATGTACCCCAGGAAGCTTGTAAGTGCCCTCTTGCATCTGTGTGTGGTCTGTACCTCAGCGATGCATCTGTCTAGGCGCTATATTGACAGGATTTTCTTCAAAATTGTTCTTTTTACGCACGTACTGTCTGGTGTGGTCAGACATCGGCTGGGATGCCAGTCTGTGATTTCAGAGACCGTTGTATTTTAGCTGAAAAGTGGTGGCCTTCGGTGCAAGCCCACATTGCCTCATATTTTAATTCGCCCACTTGAACAAACCGTGTGATCCTGTGCAAACTATTCTCGCTTTCTTTGTACTTGACCTTGCAGACTTCGGAGAGCTCAGTGCTCCAGACATCTACGCTGAATAATTAACTCGGCTGTGTCAACGTGCGTAAAGCGCTCCGAAGTAGTTGAAAGGGGGTGGCTGGCGCATTATTGAAGGTACACGCACTCATTCTCAAATGCAGAAGGCGTGTTAATGTGTCACGCACTGTGCTGTGGAGCAGCTCAACTGTCAGCACATATTTACACAATCACAATGTTGTTGGTTTGCAAACGGCGCTTGTGTCTTCTGTCCTCTGTCGGGTCCTGTTTGCAGAAGAGACGAGGCTTCGTTGCTTTAGCGCTGGGTGTTGATGGGAAGGACCTTGGCTAATTGATCGTGTTTTAATTAGCGGCTGCAGCGTGGAAGCACTGCCAGTAGCAGCATTACCCTTTCGCAGCCCACTAGCCGTACTTTCATCAACCACTGGAAGATGAAAGGCTGCGCTGGACGCAGCGCCAGGTAGATCGCACGCAGAACGCAGCAGCAGGTGCAGCAGCCCGCTGAGCTACAGTGGCTGCGGATCAAAGCGCGGATAGTTCGTGTGACACTTTCACGCACAATGCCCTCGAACACTGCAAGGGGATGTTTTGTTTACAGTGGAGATGTCCTCTCCTGGCACCCGGCTCAGGGCACGGTAAACACATGGGGGTGATGTTACCAGACACTAAAGGTGCCGCCGCCTCTTTGAAAGCAGAACCGCTTTAATAAAGATTATATAAATATGAAGCTAAAGCAGCTTCCTCTGCCGCAAGCCTCACAAGGAGGTCAGATTTCGTTTCTCACGACAGAAACAAAAGTCGTGCGTGGACTGTGCTCCCGTGGGCGCTGCTCGTGCCAAGACTGACGTTGTAATGGCCCGTTCTTTCATTTTATTAATTTTGACCCCCTTTAGTGCCTGCGCAAGCCAGACTGCTTCTAAGTCCTTATATGCAAAATGAATCTTAAAAAATAATGCGAGCTGGCTTGCTCAGGGATGCTTTTTTTTGCCGACCTCAGTATGATGAAGAGCTGAGTTGCACCTACTGATTCACATATCAGGAGGCAGAGAGCACAAACGGCTGCCTGTGGTCTCCTAGTGGATGTGAGAATTTTGCACTGCTGCAATTGTCGCGCGTCGGAGATGGCGAGTCTTGCGGGGTACCCCCCCCCCCCCCCCCCCGTGCATGGTGGGTGCTGTTACTGCCCCTCGGCAGGTGCAGGTAGTTTGTTGATGAGGGGCAGTGCTGCGACACTGCAGGCTCGCGGTGATGGCGCGCGGCATCTGTGTGTGTGTGCCGGGGATGATGGGGATCTGGCGACACTGGCGAAGATGAAACTGCGACACTGGGAGCTGGGCTGGCGGGGGAGGGTGTGTGTGTGGGGGGGTGGGGGGGCAGGGGATACACAGAATTGAAGCCGAGAGTGCCGCGTGGGTCTGGGGGTGAGACAGTGGAGCCAGGGTCGTGAAAAGATACAGGAAGAAGGAAGCGTGCACAAAAGAAGAGTGCTGAATGCAGGAATGCCTCTTCAGGGATGCAGGAAGGCGGGTGCGAGGCGGCAGGAAGAAGGGGATAAGGACGCAAGGAGGAGGCTGAAGGGATGCAGGAAGGAGGGAGCCGAGGCAGGAAGAAGGGTGCCTGGTTACAGGAAGGAAGCTGAAGGGATGTTGAAAAGTGCCGGCTGATGTACGGTGGCGGTGCAGACTGCGGAGATGCAAGGTGCAATCTGTGGATACGCGGAGAGGAGGCCAGAAAGACACAGGAATTGGAGCAGGGGATTAATGAGAAGGCTAGAAGGTCGGGGTGGATGGGTAAAGTCCGCGCTATATACAAATGCATAAATAAATAAACACGGCAAAAAGTACACCACGCAATGCTAAACAGTCAGCACACCATCGCTCATTATTCTTACAGACTGTCACGCAGAGGCATAAAAAAGACACCCCGTAGCAACTTAAAACAAGAACTACAGTGTGGACGAGCATGTATGAGTCATCTTCTGTGAGCCTCGCCTGCTGCCTCTCGTCATTTAACATTGAACGCGCTCACCGCTGTGAACGCGTTCGCATCATCTGGCTTGCATTACACGGGCACTCTGACAGCTCGTAATTAAGATTAATCACTCTGCCATGCTCGCTCTCGCACACAAAATGCCACATCGGGCACGCGTACATTACTTACAGCCTATCACTTCAAGGCTACTACATACACAGCACAGGGAAGACGAATCACTGACCAGATGCCAGAAAACGCAAAGGAATGTGTGGAATTCCTCTCACCAAGGCCCTTCTTCTTTTTTTTCTTATAACATTAGGATCTCTTAACTCCTCCCCCAGGGGGAGGAGTCCGAGCCCTAAAAAGTGTATGATTCAAGCACTGAGCCCCCGTCTGGCCCAAAGGAAAAACTAGACAAAACCTACAAAAAGCAATCACACTCCCCAAATAAAGGCTCAAATAAGTAGCACTGACTTCGGGAGACTTTAAATACCACCACACTAACACCTAGAAGCCAAATATACCTGAAAAATATTTTAACATTTCAGCTTCTGCCTACAGAACAGTTTATCCACAGGTGTAAACCATCTGCTGATGCTGGTGCTAGGTATTTAGGAGGATACAAACTCTTCATTGTCCAACTACATGCATAGACAATGTCCCCCAGAAGAACGAGCAACTACAGCCTTAAGTAGTAAGAGGACATAATGGTTTTCTGAATATGGCCATTCCAGCTTCTGCTTTAAGGAGGACACCAAGAAAAAAAATGTACACTTCTAAATGCCAAACACCTGTGAGTGGGCGCGGTGTTCAGGAAAAGATGTTTAATACCAGTCATTTGTCAAGTAAGCTGCTCTCATTTTTTAGCATTACTATGTCTGCCCCCTCTTTTACTGCCAGAAATAAAAGATTGCAGGCAAGATCTGATTGCCCAATCAAACACATGCACTCGTTTATAGGGACAATTGCAAGGAGTTCAGTCAGGTTTCATTTATTTCGGTTCCATAGAACCATAAAAGGTACAATGTTAGAAACATTAATAAAATAAATTACAATAAAAATGATAATTTATTTTGAAAGAATTATCCTAGGAAATAGACTCGTTTTAGCAATTGCAATCCAACAATACAAATCTTAACATATCTAAAATATATAAAGTTAATATACACATTAGTAAATAAAGAGCAACCTAAAGCTAAAAAGATTTACAAAAAGGTTGAGTAATATCCTACGAATACATTCAAATATGACACCAATGAAAAAAGATCTGAATCATATAGCGAATACATTGAGCTACACCAGGTGACAAGTGTGCAAACGTTAAGGGGGGGCGTGGCATGGACGCCGATGGAGTAAGTGGCAGAGCTTGCGAGCTCCGTCCCGCCGGCCACTCTTTGGCATCACTCTGACCTTCCAAATGACATACAATGAACCAAAACGATTAACCAATAGCCCAAAACTCGGAGCAAACCAGCAGGAACCCCCTAATAGAAATTGTCTGCGGGGAAAATTGGAGTGAGACCTAGCGGCGGGGAAAGCACTCAGACAAAATGGAAGCGCCCATCAGGAGCGAGGATCGCAGCGGCATGGTGACCACGCCCGCTGAGCCCTGAATCTGAAGAAGCGCTGCAAGGCAGCCCGGACCTGTCCTGCCAACAAGAAACAGAACTGTTAACCCGGGGAAAACACCACAGCGTGGAGGGCTCAGTGCAGGAAGGCCCGGGAGGAAGGAGCGAGGTCAGGACAGCCTGCTGCGGCGGGCATAGGAGGCTCTGAGAGCGGACCAAGCCCTCTCCCATCCTGACCCCCCTCAACTGAGAGCTGCGAGGAGTTTGACACTCCAAGAGCCGTGGCGCAGCAGAGACCAACTGGGTGGAGGACCGGGTCAAAGCAGAGGGCTCTCCCCTCCCCTCCACCGACACAGGTCCCTACCGCACTTTGGGCAGGCCAGGGGTGTAGTCGGGAGGAAGGAGCGCGCTTGGGGCAGCTGGCCGTGGCGAGAATAGGGGGCACTGGGATTAGGATGAGCCCTCTTCGCCCATCCTGACCACCGCCACGGAGAGCTTCAAGAAGCTGGATGCTCCCTGGGCCGAGGGGCTGTAGAGGCTTCCTGAGTGGGGGACCGGGCCGAAGCAGAAGGCTCCCACCTCCCCTTCATGGACAAAGATCCATACCGCAACATAGGCGGGCCAGGCGTGGTGCCAAGAGTCCAGGAAGACACAGCGCGGTTGGGGCAGCAGGCCGCAGTGAGCATAGGAGATTACTGAGAGCTGATCGGGCCCTCTTAACCCATCTTGACCCCAGACAAGGGAGATATACGAGGAGCGGGACGCTCCGAAAACCAAGGCACAACAGAGACCTGCGAGTGGAGGACTGGTCCGAAGCAAGGCCCTCCCCCCCACAACCACGGGTCCTCACCACAACTAGGAGACATAGGAGGGAAAAGACCAGGCTGAGGCCCAATGAGTGTAGCATTTAATGAGGACTGGGGAACCACCCAGTACCAGAACTACAACAGCACCTGAGGGCGCAAAGGGAGCAAAACCCCAACTGCAAAAAGCAACTAATGCTGCAAGGGCTTCCCCTGCAGCCCTAGAGACTAGCACACCCCTTCAGCAACAAGACTGTGCTTGAAGACTGTGCTTGAAGACTGAGCAAACGAACCACGAGACCCAACAATACGGAATCACACCCTGAAGCGTTGGGGACAAGCGGCGCAACTGAAACAAAGATAGTACGATACTGTGTGCTCCCCTGAAGAGAAATGGGAAACCTACTGATTGGTGCAAGGCACTCCAACTAGATGCATAGGGAGAAGAAGATGGGAAAGCAGACCAAGAGGAAGGAAAAGGAAGATGCACAGAATGACAACCACCCTGAAGAGAATAAAACGCACACCTCCTCGACGAATACCGAAGAGAACACGGCCTTGCAAGATATTCTACAGGCTATAAATGCCTCTAGGGAGAGGCTGAAGACCAAAATCGACTTGATTGGGGCAGATCTGGGCCTACTGCGAGACGACCACAGGCGGTTAACAGAAAGAGTTGCAACAAATGAACGCCAAATTTCTGAATGCGGCCTGGCACTCACAGAAATGAAGGCACAACTCACTGTAATGGAAACAAAGGTGCGAGTACTAGAACTCCGGGCGGAGGATGAAGAAAACCGCTTAACAAGAAATATTATTAGGATGACTGGCCTACCTGAGAAAACGGAAGGAACAGACATGGTCAGATATCTGAAGGAGTGGCTTTGCACGACTGTGGCACAAGAGGGACTCTCACCATTCTATGCTCTTGAGAGAGCCCACTGAGTCCCGGCAAGATCACCTGCCCAGGGAGATCCACCACAGTTGGTGATAGCTAGATTGCTACACTATCACGATAGAGACCACATACTGGCACAGGCACATCGACAAGGAGAAATTAGAGTCAACAATGTGGTTATGAGAATTGTCCAAAACTTTCCAGAGGTACAACAGCCAAGAAGTTTGTGCCAGAGTATCAAGGTAAAACTCGTTCAACTGGACTATAAGTACACCATGCAGTACCCAGCCACACTGCGGATGTCCATCCCAGGCGGGAATGAGTTTTTCACCACCACACAGGAAGCGTGGAGCAACAACACTGCGGAGTGTCACCACCCAGAGATCAAAGATGCCAGGGAGGCCGAACCAAAAATTCTCGGACCAGGAGACCCAAAAGAGACACGATGGAGCAGCGAAATGCAATGCAAGTAGTGGCATTGAACAGCGGGAAAAGACCAGACCGAGACAATCCAGGGGCCAGTGGATCAGGAGCAGACTAGAGCTTGGAACAGGATGCAACTATTTGATCCCCATTGTGACACCAGGAACAGCGGATGAGATCATCTGAAGGTGCAGGTAGAGGGGTGTGAGAGAGTTTGAAAGCAGGAACGGAACACTAGGGCGCACAGGTGAACTTAATTATACTGAGAGAAGGCTAATTTACAGTGGATGCAGTAAACCAGGCGTGCTGGCGGGCGGATGCGCCACCGGACTCACCCCCTTACTTTACAAACGATTGTCGTCGGACACAGTCCACTAGTTTAGATGGGAGGGAACCACCTGCGTGTCCTGGCGAGGGAGGACAGGTTATAATGTTGTTTGTTCACGGGTTGGGGTACCACGAGTCTCATCACACAGGTCACACCGGCAGAAATGGTTGAAATGACAGACATATGAGGAGAATAAGGAGGGATGTTGGGGGGGAGAGGGGGCTAAGAGGGAAAATATACATGGCAAATGTTATAAAGTAGAAGTGCTTAACCTGGAACATACATGGTATGCACACTATGGTCAAACGGTATACAGTATATTCCTATCTCAACAGACGGGGAGTGCAAATTGCACTCTTTTAAGATAACCATCTCACAGCCAAAGAGAGCTAAGCCCTGCAGAAGCAGTGGCGGGGACAGGCATTTTACACTGTATACTCGGTCTATGCCAGGGGAGTAATGATTTGGGTGCGGGCCGGAGTGCCCTGTCAGGTAAAAGACACGTTGACCCAGAAGGCAGATATGTTGCAATACGAGGGAGACTGGAAGATAGGGAGGTGATCATCATAAGTATTTATGCCCCAAACGCAGACCAAGCACAGTTCCTGACACGATTGTCCTGACAACTAGCCCCATACCTGATGTCTGCAGTGCTCATAGGTGGAGACTTCAATGCTGTAGCAGACACCAATATGGGCAGGTCGCACCCTCCGTTACAAGATTCCTTGACTACCTGACATGCGCAGGCGTTTGGAGACTGGCAGAGGCATTGGGGGCTGGTAGACTCTTGGAGGACTCTGCATTCCACTGACCAGGGTTACTCATTTTTCTCAGCGACACATGAAGTAAACATCCGACTAGAAACATTTCTATGCACCCCAGACATACACGAACAGGTATGCACCACCAAATACTTGGCTATGACGATATCAGACCACAATCCCGCACTACTGGGCCTTGGCTGGGCAAGCCCTAACCCGGCCATGCCTACCTGAAACTGCACCCTGAGGCACTGGAAGACTAGGTCTTTAAAGAAGGAATCAGAGAAAAGATCACACAATACTTTCAAGAGAATGAGAGGACGGCAACCTCTCCTCTACCGGAATGGGATGCCTTCAAGATAGGGATACAAGGCCATTGCATACCTGAGACAACAGGGGTTAGGCGCACCCTAACCGAAGTTCTAACAGCTGAAAAGGAGCCTAGGGAGTTGTAACAGAGATGACCGGGACACCCAGAATTTCAGGAGGAAATCCTAGAAGAGCGAGAGACAGTTGGACGCCTGATGGAATGGTTACAGAGCTTCAATTATAATCAATATCAGACCGCACACCCGCGGAATGAGAAAAATCAGACTCTCTACTGGCGTGGCTGGCCAACCCAAACAACAGGGGGTACCCAATAGTGGAAATGGAAGACGTGGATGGGAACAGACAATACACTCAGGAAGGGATCAATGACATCTTGGACCCGATACTACACCAGATTTTATCGTAGTTGCCTCCCAGTGTAGAGATGAAACAATAGGAGAGTATCTAGAAGGGTTGAGACTGCCCCAGATATAACCAGAGGAAGCAAAGGACCTGGGGGAAAGACATCGCTTTACAGGAGTTGAAAGCCGCCATAAAACATATGGTGCGCAATAAAACACCAGGGACGGACGGGTTGCTTTTCGAATTCTCGACATATGTGCCAGAGCTAGCCCCTAGGCTGGTCTTGATGTATGAAACAGCAAGAGAACTACAAACGCTACCGACCACCACAAAAGAAGCCCTAATAGTCGCTATCCTCAGTCCCGAAAGCCAGCCATGACAGAACAGCTTAGAGGCCGCTGTCCATGCGGAACATGGATTATAAAATATTGAGCAAGATAATAGCCAACATATTGTTACCACATATATCCCAACTGGTACATGTAGACCAAGCGGGTTTCATCCCACATAGAAACACTGCCATTAATATCAAATGTCTCGTGGCTAAATTGGTGGCGGACTATTACTCCAAAGATGACGCTGCAGTATTTGCAGTAGACATTGAGAAGGCGTTTGATAGCCTGGAGTGGCAGTACCTATACCGAGTCCTGGAAGAGATGGGCTTAGGAGAGGGGTTTGTGGGGTGGGTGAAGCTACTGTATAAGACCTCAAGAGCCAGGGTGTGTACGGGGAAAGTTATATCCCAAAGCCAAAGGGAGGAGAGAGGAACAAGGCAGGGATGCCTACTGTTAGCCCTAGCCATGGAGCCACTAGCATGCAGTGCCAGGATGGGGCAGAACTACATGGGACTGACGATAACCCACCACCGCAGTGCACTGTACATGGATGACCTGCTCCTTTTTAGGTCTCGGCTAGCATAGGCTGCGCACATGCGCAGTCTCGCTGGCGAGAATTAATGACTGAGTAGCGAGGGTTAACCCCCCCCCTCTTCTCCATTGGATGGCCTCCTAAACGGCAGCCAGCCATTGGAGAAGAGGTCTCAGTTACATCATTCTCTCGCTATAAGCCCCGTCCTTTTCGGATTGGGGGGGCGTGTTTTTTTCGTTTCTTTCTCTCCTCTTTCCATTGGCTGGAATGTAAACAACAAGTCAAAAACACGCCTGTTTACATTCCAGCCAATGGAGAAGAGGGGAGAAAGAAAAACACGTCGCCCAGTCTGAAAAGGACGGGGCTTAGAAACATGGCGAGCGCTTGTTGCTAGGTTGTTCTCCGAGCACAGAAAGGTTACGAGGTGAGGGAGTCTCCGTTACAATGATCTTTATACTTCCTCAAACGTCGTGTATGGGTGTTTCGGGTTCCAATCTTGCTTTAATGCGCACAAAGGAAGACTCGCTCTTTTACAATACAGTGTAGTCGCTTTCCCAGGAGCGGTCTTGGAGACAGTATCTCGCTGTAGCAGGCTGGGTCCACACGATGGAGAACGGTGGAGAGATTTTAGCCTTGGCTCACTCGCATTTCCAGCAACAGAAGTATGATTTGGCAGAACAGCTTTATAGCAAGTTCATTGCCGTGCACGATGCCGCATGCACACGTGGCAGGTAAACAGAATCTAGGGCTATGTGAGACTGGGACTGCTTCAGAGATAAGCGGGCCGCCTACTAAAACGTACAAGACCAGGTTTTAATAATCCTTGCTCGCATGCTTATGGCGGCCATTTTAGGTATAGGAAAATCTGGGTTGTATGTTGCATAGTGATTTGAAAAGCGCAGTCTAGTGGCGTCGAGTGGGTGTAGGTGAACAGCTCCCATTAGCGATTCGCAGGATACTACCCTTATTGAGTCGTCAGATGTTTGTTTGGGGAACAGGGTTTATATTACGAGTTGCGAAGCGCTTTAATGAGAGTTCATTACTACCCTTATTGAGTCGGCAGATGTTTGTTTGAGGAACAGGGTTTATATTAGGAGTTGCGAAGCGCTTTAATGAAAGTTCATTCCATAACCCCTCCTTTAAACCAGGCCAAAAAGCTGTAACTCTGCTGGCTGGTTATTGAGCTTATCGAAAGTGAGTGATTATCTAATACTATTTTGGAGTTTCAGTCCCGTTACCATCTCCCAGAATAAGCCTTGACTGCTCGCCATTGGTGAATATTTGTATCCACCGATGACGCTGCCAAAAGACCCAAAGAGGAAATTTCACAATTCTACCCTAATATTAAGAGCGCATAGAAATATGTTCAACACGCAAGTGTGATGAAAAAAAAAAAACAGGTGCACTAAGGTTGAGATTGGCAGATAACGGGACTAGATGTGATCTTCTGAGTTATTTCTATGTCTCACCTAATACAGTGTTTGCACTGTCTACTGTAAGATGTGTTGTTAGCTTACAGTTGGCATTAGTAGTGCCAGTGCGAGGACACACGTGTTTAGCAATCACATTTTTAACTCTATTTACAGAGCACTTAATAGGACGACAATATTGGCTCTGTGTGTGTGGCTGTGTGTGTGTGGCTCTGTGTGTGTGTGGCTCTGTGTGGGTGTGGCTCTGTGTGGGTGTGGGGGTGCAAATGCAATAGGTCTCGCATTTTCGAGAGATTAAGCTATTGGTATTGTAAATTACAATGCCATTTATTTATCGGTTTTCAAAACCAACACATAAATAACAATTTTGTCATTTACAATGCCAATAGCTCTAACTTTTGCAAAGGCGAGACCGTTGCATTGTAAATGCTTATTCTTAAGGGCACAGAAAGGGCCCTAGAGGCGGCTACAGGTATGTTAGAAGAATTTGTCCACCTCTCGGGACTGAGGGTGAATTGGCAAAAATCTAAGCTATTCCCCACAACACCAGATAGACACCCACCTGAGGGACTGGGAACTCTACAATGGGAACACACCTGCATAGAATACTTGGGGGTGACAATTTACTACAGAACTGCAGACTTGGTGGAGGGCAATGTAGGCAAGGGGATAAGATCCCTCCGCTCGTCCAAGGACTTTTGGGGCTCGCTCCCGCTATCAATGGTAGGCAGGGTGGCACTACTGAAAATAGAGGCACTACGGAGTTTGCTTTATATATTTGGGGCACTGCCGATATGGGTCCTGAGCACGACATTTCGTGATTATACCTCAAAAGTAATACAATTTCCTTGGGGAGCAGGCCACAGGCGCGTAGCCCTGGCGACGCTGCAAAGCTCCACAAGGACAGGGGGGGCTAGCAGTCCCTGACTTTGAGGCATGTTACCTTGCAGCACAGCACCAATGGTTTCTGAGATGGCTGGCGGACAGTAGAAACCCGGAAAGGACACAGTCTCCATTCGCCCCAGAGGTCCCTGTTCTGGCAAGAATCCTGCTCAGATTAAAGCAGAGACCGCACAGGGGATCGGAAGAAGAAAAAATAATAACGCAATACTGGACAAGATGGCTCCAGTGAGCTGGATGCAGAGTCCCTAACTCCCCAGACATACTCATAGAAATGTTTCATTATTTACCACACGGAGGGAATTGGGCTGGACTAGATGACTGGAAGGGAGCTGGGGCAGCAGTAATTGGGGACCTCTTTAGGGAATCCCTAATGCTCCCATTTGAGGAATTCCGAAAGGAGTTTGACCTCCCACAGGGACACTTCCTGCTGCATAGAGCACTCACTACAGTGTTCAAGAAACATTGGGCCATGGGAACGACAGAACCCAGAGCACTGGACTGTTGCAGGTACGTGATCCTGTCAGCAGGCAGGATAAAGACGGCCTCCTGCGTCTATAGAGCAATCAGGAGAGATGTTAAGAAACCTATGGAACGCTTGAGAGCACAGTGGGAAGAGGATCTAGGGGTGCCGATAAAAACAGACTGGGAAATTATTGTTGAACGTACCCCTAAGGTATCAAGAAATGCCTGTTTTACGCTCATAAACAATTATATTCTGCATAGGTCACATCTCACGTCAGTACGAATCAGGTGATTCTTTAAGGCGGAGGAAGAGGCATGCCCACGATTCGGGGAAAAAGAGGCACATGTCCTGCACAGGTTTTGGGACTGTCCGGGCCTGAGGGGCTTCTGGGAGGTGGTGCTCAATGTAGTTGAAAGTACTATAGACAAAGAGTTACCACATAAACTGGGACACTGCATACTAAGCTGGTTCCAACACACGGCCAAGACAAAGGTCATTGGGAGGTTTCAGGACCTAGCATATGTCTTAGTGAAGAGAGAAATCGCAAAGAATTGGAAGGCTACAAGGGGGCCAAGAATAGAGACCTGGAAAAGAGAGCTGGAGAAATGGGCAGACACAGAAAATAGAATCTTGCTGAGAGAGGCAAACTGAGGCATAGGAAACCTAGAAACTGCGGGGAGATTACTAGATGACATGAGGGAATCGGACCTATATGAGGCAGCAAAAGCCCAATCAAAATCGCCACCACCGGAACGGGACAATGAGATGGCGATGGTGGTGATGCTGATTGGGTTGTAGCTGCGCTCTTTCCGAAGTGTAAGAGGCCATTTGCACAGGTTATATGATAATATGCTATATATACAAATCCTCTGCACATGTTCAAAAGTAAATACATGAAGTTACATTAAATATCACAATGATGCATGTCTTCATATTTTCAGATGTCTTTAATTCAAGATCTTTAAGCCTTCTTAGCCAACATGTGTTTCGTCGCTGTTACAGGGTATTACCCCGCGACTTCTTCAGGGCTGACTTGCACAGCGAACACGACACGGACTGGAGATCCGAAGGGTTCTACCCAATACTGCTGGATGGGGCAGCTCTTCTAAAAGAAACTCCCTTCATTTGGAAGCATATTTAGCTCTCCGGACACGAGACCAATTGGTCTACCTCTCCAGCAGCAGTACTTTTAGGAACCCCTTCCGGGTTGGAATTATCACCGGAATTAAGGGACTACTTGAAACTGACCTCGGCACTGAAGATCAATAATATAAGTAGTGGTACCCTGTGGGACACATAACAGCTGTTTGAAGCAGTGTACCCCCAGATATGAATATGCTACTTACCAGTATGCATCTGTTCTTGGCATGTAGGGCTCCTAACATTCATATCAATTGCATAGATCGCAGCCTAGTGTTGGGTCCGGATGATTGCACATTGTTGTCCTGGAAGAGTCTTCGAAGTATCACGAGATAGGTGGCTCCTCCCCTGGACTACAGTGCGCATGGGCATCGACTCCATCCCCAGATTGTTTTTAGCCATTGTGGCAAAGATGGAGTGCGATAGTGTAAACGATGTCCATGCTAGTGATGAAATGCATGAAGTAGTCTGCAGCTGCTACAGGCGCCGGGGAGGAGGGCGGGTGATATGAATGTTAGCAGCCCTACATGCCAAGAACAGATGCATACTGGTAAGTAGCATATTCAGTTCGAGGCATGTGGGCTGCTAAATTCATATCTATTGCATAGAATACATAGCAGTCCCCTCATGAACGGCGGCCGCCCGTGCCAGCTGCAGAAGTCTGAAAAAGAGTTTTGAGAACAGCCTGTCCTACAGCTGCCTGCTGTTAGGAGTGCACATCTACACAGTAATGTTGGGTAAATGTATGTGGTGTAGCCCACATGGCTGCTCTACAAATATCCTCTAAAGGAATGTTACCTAGGAATGCCATGGAGGCCCCCAGTTTGCGTGTGGAGTGCGCCCTGGGGGGGACCGCTAAAGTGCGTTTAGCCTTCTGATAACAAATCTGAATGCATTTAACGATCCACCTGGCTATTCCAGCTTTGGAAATAGCGTTGCCTTTGTGCTGTGCGGAGAAGGCAACGAAAAGTTGCTGTGTCTTCCTAAAGGGTTGTGTTCTGTCAATATAGTACATTAATGCCCTTTTAACGTCTAGCGTGTGGAGCATTCTTTCTGCTACTGTTTCTGGGTTTGGAAAGAATGCGGGCAGTTCAATGGTTTGATTGACATGAAACTGTGACACCACCTTCGGAAGGAACTTGGGGTTAGTGCGGAGCACTACCCTGTTTGAATGCACCTGTATAAATGGCTCTTGTATTGTGAGCGCTTGTAGCTCACTAACACGCCTTAGAGACGTGATAGTAATAAGGAAAGCCACTTTCCATGTCAAGAACTGAATCTCACATGAATGTAGAGGCTCAAAAGGTGGGCCCATCAACCTAGTGAGGACCACGTTGAGATTCCATACTGGAGCGGGTGGGGTCCTGGGAGGAATGACCCGCTTCAGCCCTTCTAGAAAAGCTTTAATGGCAGGCACGTTGAAAACAGAGAGATGCTGCCAGTTTTGAAGATAAGCCGCTATGGCGGATAAGTGTATCCTAATGGAAGCGTACGCTAGGTGCATTTGTAAAGATGTAACAAATAGCAGATGATGTTAGGAATGGAGGCATCCAGCGGGTCAATGTTGTGTGCTGCACAATAAATGACAAACCGCTTCCATTTTGCTGCATAGCAAGCTCTTGTAGTGGGCTTCCGTGCCTCCCTGATGATGTCCATGCATTCAGGAGGCAGGTTGAGGTAGCCAAACTCTAAGACCTCAGGAGCCAGATCGCCAGATTGAGCTGTTGCGGATCTGGGTGCTGAATGTCGCCATGGTTCTGCGTCAAGAGCCTAGGTGTGAGGTGCAGCCTTTGATGCGGTACCACGGAGAGTTCTAGAAACGTGGTGTACCATGGTTGGCGTGCCCACGTTGGAGCAACTAGGATGAGTGTCATCGAGTGTTGCTTTAGCTTTCTTGCCACCAGCGGTATCAGAGGTGCTGGGGGAAAAGCGTACGCAAATCTGCCTGACCAGTTCATCCATATTGCATTTCCCTGCGACTGTGAGTGAGGGAACCTGGAGGCAAAGTGTTGGCATTTTGCGTTTTCCCTTGTGGCAAACAGGTCTATCTCTGGATGACCCCACTGTTGAAAGTACGGGTGGAGTACTGATGGATGTATCTCCCACTCGTGCATTTGATGGCTGTACCTGCTGAGCAGATCTGCCATCTGATTGTCTGTGCCCGGGAGGTGTTCCGCCATGAGGAAGACGTTCCTCTGAATGGCCCACTTCCACATGCTCTGAGCCAGGTGAGACAGCTGTGGAGAGTGCGTACCTCCCTGTTTCTGGATGTAATACATCGCCGTCATGTTGTCCGTCCGGATTAACACGACTTTGTTGCACCGATGTATTTTGAAGGATTTGAGTGCCATGAAGATTGCCATCAATTCCAGATAGTTGATGTGCTGCATCTTTTGCTGCGTCGTCCATAGTCCCTGCACAGTGTAGTGGAGCACATGAGCTCCCCACCCCTGGAGAGATGCGTCCGTTGTTAGGATAATCTGTGGCACAGGCTCCTGGAACGGTCGGCCCTTGCAAAGGTTGTGTGGATTCCACCAATGCAGAGAGTTGTACGCCCGACCGGTGACCAACACTAGGTCTTTTAACTGTCCTTGAGCCTGAGTCCACTGATGCGCCAAGCATTCTTGGAGCGGACGCATATGCAACCGTGCGTGCGGGACAATGAAGATGCAGGAGGCCATCATGCCTATCAACTGCATGAACACTCTCGCTGGGAGTGAGTTTTGCGGTCTGAACCTCCGGATGAGCGACTGGATGTTGTCGATCCTCACCTGGTTTGGCTGAGCCGTAGCTGTCAGAGTATTGATTGTCGCGCCCAGATACTGCCGCACATGTGCTGGCTGGAGGTGCGACTTTGGATAGTTTAACGAAAACCCCAGACTGTGAAGGAGGTGAATTGTGTGGGACATGTCCGCGGCGCACTGGTGTTCCGACTTTGCTTGAACGAGCCAGTCGTCTAGGTAAGGATAGACATGTATGTTGTGTCTCCTGAGGTGCGCTGCCACGGTCGCCAGACACTTCGTGAACACTCTGGGGGCAGTGGTCACCCCGAAGGGCAGGACCTTGAACTGGTAATGCCTGTTTTGTATGGTGAACCTGAGGTACTTTCTGTGGGACGGGTGGAGTGGTATGTGAAAATAAGCATCCTTGAGGTCCAAGGTTGCGAGGAAGTCCCCCTGGTTTAACAATGGTAGAACCTGCTGTAGTGTTAACATGTGAAAATGTTCTGAGAGTATGTAGAGGTTGAGGGGGCGTAGGTCTAGAATGGGCCTGAGTGAGCTGTCCTTTTTTGGGATTAAGAAGTACAGGGAATAAACCCCTGTGCCTTCTTCCTCCACCGGCACGAGCTCTATGGCGCCTTTTTGCAGCATCACCAGGACTTCTTGTTGCAATAAATGCAAGTGCTCTGCTGACATAGGACGGTGTCTTGGGGGTATGTTGGGTGGAGTGGATGTTAGCTCTAAACAGTAGCCGTATTGGATAAGTTTCCTGACCCACCTGTCTGTGGTGATGGATTTCCAGACTGGCAGATGGTCGGGGGGCAGTGACAGGGAGTCACTGTTTGTTGGCAGCAGAGGAACGGGAATTATTGTTGCCTCTGCCTCTGCCCTTTGCGCTGTTTCCTCTGTAACCACCTCTATTCTGTTTTGGGTACGAGGCCTGGGCGCCTCCCTTGTTGAAATGCGACTGCTGTGCCAAGTGTCCTCTGGCAACACCCCGTGCACCTGAGCGACGAAAAGTGTTCCCTCTGTATTGCTGAGACTGAAGCGCCCCCATGGACTTAGCCGTTTCAGTATCTTTTTTTATTTTTTCGAGGGTGGTATCAACCTCTGGGCCAAACAGTCTGTCTGGATTGACAGGCTGGTTGAGGATAGTCGTTTGTATCTCAGGCTTGAACCCTGAGATGCGGAGCCATGTCTGACGCCTTAACATAACACTAGTGTTTATTGCTCTTGCTGCTGTATCAGCGACATCTAGCGCACATTTAATCGCAGCGTTAGAAATGAGCTTGCCCTCTTGTATCAGCATCTCAGCTCCTTCTTTAAACTGGTCTGGAAGGTGTTGTAAGAGCTGCTTTAAGGTGTCATAGTGCGCCCTATCATACCTGGCTAACAGGGCTTGAGTGTTAGAAATGCGCCATATGTTGGCTGCCTGCGCAGCCACCCTTTTGCCCCCTGCCTCCAGCACTTTAGACTCTTTGTCCGGGGGAGGAGCTTCACCCGATGTCTGTGAATTTGCCCTCTTGCGGGCATTGGAGACCACCAAAGAGTCTAGAGGCAACTGTCCCCGAATGTAAGTAGGGTCACCAGGCGCCGGCCTGTATTCCTTTTCAATACGTGGGTTCACCACTCTGGCTCTGGTGGGTTCCTTGAAAATGTCTGTGGCATGCTTGAGAACCCCCTTAAGCATTGGAAGTGTCTTCACCGTTTTTTCTGATGCCGAAAAAGTATCAAATAAAAAGTCAACTTCCACTGGGTCGGCATGCATCTCTACTTTGTGGTTTGAAGCTGCCCTTTCAATTAAGGCATTAAATGCCGCAGAGTCTTCAGTGGGAGAAGTTTTAACACCATACAGATGTGGGTCACTGACCAGCTGTTGGTCCCCCTGATCTCCAGAGTGTATCCATGATTCTTGCTGCTCATCAGGGTCAGTATTTTCAGGGAAGTTATACTGCTCATCTTGGTCACCCTCATCCCCATTGGCTCCAGTGGGTGAAGGTGTAGGACTCCTCCCAGGCCCTTGAGGGATGGGTTCAACAAGGTCCGGCGTGTCTGGTTCAGGCCTTTTCTTTTTTAGAGGTATGACATAGGATTCTACAGGCTGTGCTGTAATTTTCCTTTTGTAGAGGGTTAATCTACCCGTGTCGGTGTCGATAAACTGCTCTGAATGTTCGGTAGGCAAGGGTGGTCGACCAAAACCACCCGTGAGCTGAGCCACTGATTCCTCGGACACCGTACAAGGGGCAAAAGCCTTCGGCGCCACCTTTGGCGGTAGAGTGTAGAGTATCGGCATCAAAGTCTTGTCCAGTGGAACACTCTGCCTCGGCACCAAGTGTGTTTTCTGCTCCGACGCCTTGTCCTTTATTCGTTTCAGGGAGTCCGTGACTTGCTTTGTAAACGAAGCGGATGGCTTCGTCGAGCCGACCGACGACCTCTGCCCACCCACAGGGGAAGAGCCATGCGTCGACGACATGTCTTTGTGCGGCTGAGGCGCGGATGCACCTTCAACAGCTGTGCTCCGGTCCCCCGTCCCGGCCTTAGTCGTTGACGTCGCTGACTTGGGAGCAGCGGATTTGACCTTCGGCGTAGGGGCTCCAGACTTCGGCTCGGTGCCCTTTGCTGACGCCGTTTCGACTGTCCGCGTGCCTGTTGGTGCGGCAGTCGTTGCTGAAGGAGTCTCGACAGTCTTTTTCGACTTCGGCTCGACCACCTTAGACGACACTGGCTCGACGACCTTCCTCGAGCTGGTCTCCTTGGCCCCTTTCGGTACCTTAGCCTGATCGTCAGCCTTCTTTGGCTTCGAGGCCTCCGAAGACGACGGCGCTGATGCAGTCCCAGACGTCTTCAGTTTCGATGGTGTGTCGGCCATCTTTGTAGTTTTCGATTCCGAAGGTTTCGGTTTCGATTTGTGTGATGGAGGCTCCGTAGTCGTGTCCGTAGCCGGGCCAGGCGGCGGGGCCGAGGATCGAGGAGTAGGGTCGTGGGTAAGGCCGAGTGGCGATCCCGTGACCTGAGCCTTAGTAATCGTACGCACGGGGCATAGCTCTTCCTCTGAGCTATCTTCCGCGGCCCCATAAACTTCCTCGTCATCCCCTACCTCCTCGACGGTTTCGTACAGGTCCAGGCCCTCGATGGGTTCCCCGTAGTCGGCCTCGACCTCCGCCGATGAAGGTGAGATCTGCAGGTGAAGCTCTTGTTCGTCTGCTTCGGGGTCAGTAAAGATGTCGACCGGTGCTGGTGGCGATCGCTGGGCCTCGAGGCGCGCCACGCGCCAAATCTTGAGCGTCTTCTTCGACCTGAATTTGGAACAGGCCATACAGTTGGCCTCGTTGTGGTCCGGCGACAGGCACTTGTTGCATACAGGATGCACGTCGATGTGTGGGTATTTCGAACCGCACACGGGACAGTACTTGAACGGGCTTCGTTCCATCGTAGCGTCATCTGAGTCTTGCTGCGTCGACAGGGCCTCGATGACCGAAGAGTCACCCGACTCCACAGTTATCCGACTCGAAGAGTTGGAGTACACACGAGACCGAACGCCAACAATACCGACGAAGTAAAGAAAGCCTTGTGCCTTCAAAAGTTGTTTTATCGATTCCGAACAGGAGACGTCGAAAGCACATCCGAACCCAATGGCGGAAAAAACCAATCTGGGGATGGAGTCGATGCCCATGCGCACTGTAGTCCAGGGGAGGAGCCGCCTATCTCGTGATACTTCGAAGACTCTTCCAGGACAACAATGTGCAATCATCCGGACCCAACACTAGGCGGCGATCTATGCAATAGATATGAATTTAGCAGCCCACATGCCTCGAACTCACTACAGTACATAACCTGAGATACACACCAAGATCTATAAATCTGTAATAGGGCGCCTATGGGTTTTTTACCCAAACGGGTAGCAAAATTAACAAGCATTTACAATGCAACGGTTTCGCCTTTGGAAACGTTAAAGCTATTTGCAATGTAAATGACAATGCCATTTATTTATCTGTTTTCAAAACCAACACATAAATACAAATGTTGTCATTTACAATGCCAATAGCTCAAACTTTTCCAAAGGCGAAACCGTTGCATTGTAAATGCTTGTTTTTCTCTCCCTCTCCAGCTCGCTTGCTTTCTTTTTATTCACCCTGTTTTGTCAGCTGGCAGAAATATAATTCTTTCCCCTCTTTCTTTCCCATTACAAGCCTCCGTTTTTTGTTTGTTTTACTGTATGTTTCACGGCCCCTAATGCCCCTAGGGAAATTACCTTGTTTAAATGGCAGTGTCTCCGAGGCATGAATCCTTTCCACTCTCGCCCTACGAGTGTTGAAACAGCCTACAGACTGTAAAGAATAAATAATAAAAAAGTATCGATTATTTTGATGACTGTGAGATTCAATTAAGTATTAATTTTGCCCTCCAGTGGACCTATCAAGGCATTCAAACAGGGGCAGGCTCGGCTGAGCTAAATACGTGCTGAGTGCCTCGGGCCTTAAATAGGGAGAACATGTATTTACGTACATATTTGAAGCCGAGTGCACTGAGGCACAGAGTCCAACATTTAAGTGCTGTGCAAATTAAGCCCCGGTGACAGGGACATGGTTTGCAGCGATAGGAGTATTGACTGCAGAAGTGCCTTTCATGACAGTTTAAACTATTTTGACTCGGGGATACTGAGGACTCGGACGCAGTCGGGACTGGAACAGCAGCACTTGGGGGACGGCCACTCTTCCCGTTGGTGGTGTCCGCTATAACCGACCCGAGAACGCTCTGAATTTCTGAGGCCCCGGAAGAGTGCTTAAACTGCCGGACAGCGTTGCACACGTGCTGAGCGTTTAAGACTACAAATACATGATTGGTTTAGGCGCTAGGCTCTCTTTGGTAGCAAGGTGTACGCGGTGTGGGCATTCACAGCGCTAGTGATTGCCGGAGTTTGGATTACGGGCTGGCCACTCTGGGTCCGCGGCTCCTCGCCCCTGAAGACGGCGGTTCCTCTCTCCCTAGGATGGAGATGCTGCGGCGCTCCTCAGCCTTCGCGGCTGAGGTAATGGAAGCCTTCGACCGCTCGCCCATGGACAAGGAGCTGGTGTCCCAGGCCAAGGCCCTGTGCAGGGAGTTCATCCACTCTCGACTGGCACGGGCTGGCGTCGGCTGGAGCAAGGCTGACCACAGCCCGCCGGTGCCAGCGGGAACGCTGGCCGAGGTGTCCGCCGTCCTTTTATTTTTTTAATTTATTTGAGGCTAGGTAAGATGGTGCCGGGTTTCATCAGTGAGTCCCGAAGTGCCAATGGAGGCAGGTGGGACCACCAACAATTATTATAAGGCCCATGTACTTAATTTATCCATCAGACTGTGTCACAGCGCAAGAGAGAAAAACAAAAAAGAGGGAGAGTAATACAAAAACGGACAAAGGGAGAATGCAGGCATGAAAACGAACTTTCAATAGTAAGAAAGAGAGGAGCATATTTACAAAGAAATAACAGTGCGGCGCTGAAAGCAATTAAGCAGCGCCGCACTACCTCATTTAAACAAGAGATACGTGAATATAACAGCAATAAAGACAAGTCAGGTCCTGGGCCGGCAGCCAATCACAGCGCGGCCCGGGGAATGACGTCACGGGGGTGTCCCGGGCCGGCAGCCAATGACAGCGCGGCCCGGAACAAAGGGGCGGGACTTAAAAGTCCCAGAAACGCCCCCGAATCGCGTTTTCGCAAGAAAGCGTGATTGACAGCCTCTGTCTCCCAATGGCTAGCCTCCATTTATGGAGCTAGCCAATGGGAGACCGAGGCGGAACCAAAGTCAATATGTAGGAATCATGAGGTTTCGCCGTGGGAGGAGCAACTGCTACGCAGTTGCAACTCCCAGGTCGAAACCTAAAAATTGCTGCATTAGCACGGAGGAGACCCCCAAGCTTACTTATTTTCCGAAGAGTACCAGTTTAGCTTGGCATCCAGCATAACTCCTAAGTAGGAGAATGCATGTGTCCTGGGGACAGGGATGGTCCCTACCTTAAAACGGAAGGATTTGGTTTGTCCATTACCTATCTGCAACACAAATGACTTGGAATTATTAACTAGCAGGTCCAAATCTTCCATAAAGGACACAAAGGAGATTAGTAATGTTTGCAACCCCCTCGCAGTCCAAACCATAATAACTGCATCGTCCGTGTCCGGTGTCCATGTCTGTAAGGGCAGTTCAGATTGGTCCTGCAGGTTGTAGAGGACTCGTTCATGGGAGGAAGTGTCGATCATGGCTACTAGCCACACCTCCTGTGAAGGTGGTATTGGCGACCTCCATTGTCGCAAGATTCACGGTTTAGCTGTGGCAAGGGCCGTATGAAAGACAGTGTGGTGACTTCGATAACTCTGGCGATTGCCGCAAGTCATGCAGAAGAATAGGGAGGGGGGGTGTGTGAGTGGCAGGTGTAGGGGCATGGAGATACTCCGGGTCTGACCCACATATAACCAGAAGGGTTGCACCAAAGGGCATTACATATAATATTTATGGGAAATTACCCTGAACATTACGGTAGCAATACGCCTTAATACAAATTTTTACAGAGTTAAACAAAGCTACTCCAGACAGGGAGAATTCATGAACATTCACAACATTAGGTACAAGAAGAGAACAAAGTCAATAGCAGAAACCACAGGAAGACAGGGGAGCAAGGAAACACATCAAACTGGACAACTGGCAACAAAGGAGAGGAGAGACACCACAAGAATAACATCAGCCCTGTTAACAGCCAGAGACAGATAGTGACATATAAGAGAGGGCACCACTATAGTACGTTACGTCAATCAGCAAATATGGCCGTCAACTATTTAGAATTGGTAGGCATAAACGCACGTCATAAAATATCCAACCAAATTATCCAATAATGCAACCAAAAAATTCAAGCACAATCTAATGAGGAAAAACCCGGACAAGTTGATCTTTGACCCCTCCTTTAACATAGAGAAAGGTATTATAGTGAATGACCTGATATTCTTCACAAGAAAAACGGCTAACTGGCGCAATGTCATGACAAAAATGCTCAACATAAAAACTATAAGCAATATCCCAAATGGCACAAAACTTATGATCATACCATCACCAAGATTCAGAGCGGACCTATGCATAACTATTTACAAGAACGGAATAGTGCTTATACAAGCAGCCTACAACGAATTAGAAAAATTCGACAACATGTTCTCAACCTTAAAAGAAGGTGTAGAGTACTCAAGATCCCAACATCACGGGACCCCACAAGTAGATACCCTATACACTGCCAACACCACCTCCACAGACATCATACTAACTAGAGACCCTCAGGCACCACAACATTCAATGCGACTAGGAGACACAACTGGAACAGGAGCCACACTGAATGGGAAGGATACAGAGAGAACAGAAATGTCTACACGATATGCGAATACCGACCCGGAGCAGTTACAGAGGGAAGATTCAACACCTCTCCCCCATGATGATACATCTCATACGAGTAGGCCACTCAATGAGAACCTGGAAATCATCCCTACCATACCCCCCCCTCTACTACAGCACAAGTGACATCTAGAACCGTACAAAACGTTTAGCCCCCAAACGTGGTATTAAGATCACAAGACATAGGTAGCGCATCCCACACCGCACAGAGGAGGAGCAGACAACCGAATTAATGACAAGAAGAAAAGGATTTTGGGAAGAATAACCGATCTAAAACAATGGAACGCAAACCGTGAATCTCAAAATGAGCGGATGAGCATTCCTAATAAGTCACCCCAGATTCAGAAAGAAATCTAAGAGCTACAAATACAAATAGGCAATATGTCACAGGACATTCTAAGCACACTACAAGCGATAGAAAAGATACTAGAAATCACTGTAAGCACTCACTCCAAAGTTGAGCACATCCAAGAACTAGTACATAATTCTCAAAGAAAGAGCAGTGAGATGGCCATGCCATTATCAAACAGGCATAATCGACCAGACAGGAATTGTAATTACTTGTCGGAATAGGAAACCCTATCCTTACTCCATGCATATGAGCCTACGGACCACAGTAGAGGGGAGGAAATTAGAACAGTCCCGATCGATGCTGATAGAACATCCAGACATAATAAAAGGAAACCCAACCTTAACAACTTACAACATGTCCAGCTAACCACCGACTCGCAAAAGCTGATCCCTAGTAGCTCAGGGAAACCTCCGATATGCCTACTGCTCAACTGTCGGTCCGCAGCAAAACATGCATCAGACATCGCTGCCCTAATCATTAGCCAGGAAATGGACCTGACAATCCTAACAGAAACATGGCTTTCGGAATTCTCGTCTCCAGTCATGGATCTTCTCGTGCCCCCTCAGTATAACATTGTGAGATTAGATAGACTAAAAAAGACAGGAGGTGATATAGCCTGCATTCACCGATCGGATATAGAGGTCAGCCAGATATAATCCGACCCACTAGAATCTTGTGAATACCTAGGTCTCAATAGAAGATTGGCAGACAATCAAAGGTGCAATCTGCATGCGCTTTACCACCCACCAGGAAATAATGCTACTTTCATAGACCAGTTAATGGAGATCATAACGGCTAACTCTAACAACCAATCACTCTAATAACATATTCCTAGGTGATTTTAATTTACACTGGGACGACAATAATGACAAACAGTTCAATGCTCCTAAAGACTTTTTATCGGAGCTAAACTTCACCCAAGCCTGCACACAGCCAACACACTCGAAAGGATCTACGTTAGACTGGATAATATCTAGAAACAAGGATACTTCAATCCACTCAATCGTTCCGACCAATCGCACGGATCACCATAACCTTCCTGATACCCACCTTGAAAAAGAACAAGACCACGCAACCTATCAAACTCAAAAAGTGGACTCAGGACACTAAAGACTCGAATATTGAACGACTAGTAGAAAGCTGTGAGAAAGACCTAAATCCGCCTAAAAACTTGCAGAATGTGAATGATCCAACGGATCACCACACTACATCAGTAACAAATATAGTCAACTCCACCATGCCACTAAAACTGAAAAGAGTCACAGAGAAGGTTAAAAATCCACGGTTTAATGGGACACTGAATGAAGATAGGCGGAAACTAAGACTTGCTGAAAGAAAATGAAGACAGCACCAATCATACCCCGAACTGAAATCCTTCAGAAAAATCAGAAACGAGTACAACAAACAGATCCTCAATTCCAAAAAGGAATTTATTAGATCAGAACTGGATAATGCCAAAAACAGACCACGGACACTATTCGAGATCTTCAAGCAACAATCCAATAAGTTGGCCAAATCTGCCCAAGAAACTACAACAAGCATTTGCAATGCAATGGTCTCGCCATTATTAAAGGTAGAGCTATTGGCATTGCTCATGACATTTTTATTTTTATAAATCTTAAATAAATGGCATTGACATTCACATTGCCAATAGCTTAATCGTTAAATAAATGCCATTGTCATGTACAATGCCAATAGGTTAATCGTTCGCAAATGCATGACATATGCATTTTCACCCACACAGAGCCACACACCCAAAGCCACACACACACACGCACACACACCCACACACAGAGCCACACACAGAGCCACACACACACACACCCAGAGCCACACACACACACACCCAGAGCCACACACACACACACCCAGAGCCACACACACACACACCCAGAGCCACACACACACACACCCAGAGCCACACACACACACACCCAGAGCCACACACACACCCAGAGCCACACACACACCCAGAGCCACACACACACAGGAGAGCAAGCACAGCGAGGGGGCAGGGAAGCAAGCACAGCCAGGGGGCAGGGAAGCAAGCACAGCCAGGGGGCAGGGAAGCAAGCACAGCCAGGGGGCAGGGGAGCAAGCACAGCCAGGGGGCAGGGGAGCAAGCACAGCCAGGGGGCAGGGGAGCAAGCACAGCCAGGGGGCAGGGGAGCAAGCACAGCCAGGGGGCAGGGAAGCAAGCACAGCCAGGGGGCAGGGAAGCAAGCACAGCCAGGGGGCAGGGAAGCAAGCACAGCCAGGGGGCAGGGGAGCAAGCACAGCCAGGGGGCAGGGGAGCAAGCACAGCCAGGGGGCAGGGGAGCAAGCACAGCCAGGGGGCAGGGGAGCAAGCACAGCCAGGGGGCAGGGGAGCAAGCACAGCCAGGGGGCAGGGGAGCAAGCACAGCCAGGGGGCAGGGGAGCAAGCACAGCCAGGGGGCAGGGGAGCAAGCACAGCCAGGGGGCAGGGAAGCAAGCACAGCCAGGGGGCAGGGAAGCAAGCACAGCCAGGGGGCAGGGAAGCAAGCACAGCCAGGGGGCAGGGAAGCAAGCACAGCCAGGGGGCAGGGAAGCAAGCACAGCCAGGGGGCAGGGAAGCAAGCACAGCCAGGGTGCAGGGAAGCAAACACAGCCAGGGAGCAGGGAAGCAAGCACAGCCAGTGTGCATGGAAGCAAGCACAGCCAGGGTGCAGGGAAGCAAGCACAGCCAGGGTGCAGGGAAGCAAGCACAGCCAGGGGGCGGGGAAGCAAGCACAGCCAGGGGGCGGGGAAGCAAGCACAGCCAGGGGGCAGGGGAACTAGGGGGCAGGGGAGCAAGCACAGCCAGGGGGCAGGGGAGCGAGCACAGCCAGGGGAGCAAGCACAGCCAGGGGGCAGGGGAGCAAGCACAGCCAGGGGGCAGGGGAGCAAGCACAGCCAGGGGGCAGGGGAGCAAGCACAGCCAGGGGGCAGGGGAGCAAGCACAGCCAGGGGGCAGGGGAGCAAGCACAGCCAGGGGGCAGGGGAGCAAGCACAGCCAGGGAAAACAAATCTGTGTGGAAAAACATCTAAACACTGCCATGAAAGTCAAATTGTGAAAAATGCCCAAATAATGTGTAATAAACAATAAAGACATGACAAAAATAAATCAATGATGAGTAAAACACAGATTTGTAGCAAGAACGAATGATTTAGTGGCAAAAACAACCTTTTGCTCCCTGACTCGCTCAAAAGAGAGGTGCACTTTTCCAGGATGTTCCTCAGCCATTAAAACAACATACTTGCTTAATAATTACTTACTTTGCCTTATGTTTTAATGAGAGGCCTGGAGTAGGGAGAGTACGGTAAGAGCGGGTCACAGCAATGTGTTTCTCTGCAGTGTTTTCATTCATGCAGGTGGACCCAGATCTGAAGAGGAGGAGGAGGAGGGATAGGCAGCAGATCACACAGCTCAGACCACAGCAGCAAACAAACAGGCAAACACACACAAACACAAACAGGATTACCACCGGAGCGCATCCCTGCATGAAGGGGACAGAGAGAGGGGCGATTCCCTGCCAGAGCCTTGGACTGCAGAGGCGGACGGGGGCGCCCGACCCTGGACCACTGCAGGCTCGCTCAGCTGACTCTCAGCCGTGAGGGGAAGTCGGCTCGCTGGCAGTCCTCCATCCCCTTCTGCACGGGCCCCGACTTTGCAGAAATCTACCCTGGTCCTTCCAAGTAAGAGACTGCTGGGAGATGGGTGGCCCAACTAGCAGGCAATCATAGACACAGGTATCAGTGAGAAGGAGGTGTGAAGATGGGCAGGTGGGGCAAGAGAAAGCTAAAGTGCAGAAAAACGAGGTGGAGCAAATGAAGGGAAAGAAGTAGAATTTTGAAAAAAGAGTTAAGGGTGCGCTTCCCATAATCGGGCTGGTTATAGCGCCTGAAAGGTTGTGTGCCTGGGAACGGGACCGAAGGGCAAAGGGGTGGTTGTTCACGGGCGCTAAAGCAGGTGTGCCAGGCGGAGATGGACCAGGAGTTGGATACGTGGGAAGGAGTTGGGCCATAAAGGCAGGATAGTGTTGTCGACAGAGGCGGGGTTTGATGGGAGGGAAGAGAGAAAGGTAAACGGGGAGGGAGTGGTGAACAGATGGGAAAGGAGATGGAAATGGAAGACAAACGAATGGCGAGGGATGTGGGTCATATGAGGGGTTCATGTCGATGATATCCCTGGGGTTGGAGATTGAGCAGAAAGCTGGGGAGCCAATGTGAGGCGAGATACACGTTGAGACTTGCAGAGAGCAATGCCTCGTGAGAGATGTTGGGGTGAGCGAGAGATAGCCAAGGGGAGTACGGGACAGCATAGATGTAATGGGGGGATTGATTACCTGCACTTCAAGCAGGGGTGCATTCTCCCTGGTATTGCCACGTGTGGCGGCACGGGTTGGCCTGGGCCGCTGCATGCTGTTACGGGGCTCGCCAGGGCCCGAGTTTGTCTCTTCTAGCGGCCGCACCTTCATACCTGAATCCGTGAGAGTTGATCCCTGGCGTGGGAAGGCTCGGCATCCTGAGGAAGTGCGCAGGGTGGGACCAGCAGCCACTCTCAGAACACTGGCAGGAAAGGGCGCTCCTGCGCCTGGGGCCCGGGGACGGGCGTCCAGCCAGCGCTCCCCGCAGCACTCGCAGAAGAGAATGAGCAGAGAGCTGGGGAGCCAATGTGAGGCGAGATACACGTTGGGACTTGCAGAGAGCAATGCCTCGTGAGAGATGTTGTGGTGAGCGAGAGGTAGCCAAGGGGAGTACGGGACAGGATAGATGTAATGGGGGATTGATTGCCTGCACTTCAAGCAGGGCTGCATTCTCCCCGGTATTGCCACGTGTGGCGGCACGGGTTGGCCTGGGCGGCTGCATGCTGTTACGGGGCTCGCCAGGGCCCGAGTTTGTCTCTTCTAGCGGCCGCACCTCCATACCTGAATCTGTGAGTTGATCCTTGGCGTGGGAAGGCTCGGCATCCTGAGGAAGTACGCAGGGTGGGACCGGCAGCCACTCTCAGAACACCGGCAGGAAAGGGCGCTCCTCCGCCTGGGGCCCGGGGACGGGCGTCCAGCCAGAGCTCCCCGCAGCACTCGCAGAAGAGAACGAGCCCTGTCTCTGGACAGTCTGTTCTGGGAAAATACCCCCCCCCCCCTTCTCTTTGACTTGTGTGCCTAGTCCTTGGGAATCAGCAGGGGCGCTGGGACACTGAGGCTAAGAGGAAAGGGGGTAACTTACCTGGAGTGGCAGCGAGGCTGTTCCTGCCAACAACAACAACAAAAATGGCGGCCGCAAACGTCCGAAATTTTCTGAATCGGGGGCGTGTTTTTTGCTGAGAGACTGATGACCTCACAGGTAGAAAGAACGCAAAAAACACGCCCCCGAATCCGAAAAAGACGGGGCTTCAACCGAGTGACGCCCCTCTCCTCCAATGGCTGGCCTCCGTTTAGGAAGCAAGCCAATGAAGAAGAGGGGCGGGTTGAAGCCCCCAAACTAACAAACATAAAATCTTCGGACTCCGCCCGACAAGGCCAACACGCTTGAAATAGAACTCAGGAGTGCAGCTGACAACCTTCCCAACCAACCACCCTCACTGAACAATAACACCTCGAAAATCGACCATAAAATGGCAAAAAACAAGGCACAGTGGGAAACTATATGACCAGAATACCATCTCCAAAAAGCTCTCGAGGAGCCTAGCCTGGAACCATGATGGCCGCCTGAACCCTCGGCTCCGCTATCCCGATCTACTCCCCTCCGTGCCGTCCCGCATCCTGACACTTATCCGATCTTCCTGAGACGGTACCGGATTCGGGGAGTGCTGCTGATTCCTGCGGTGTGCTTCCCGGCATGATCCCTTCGACGGAACAGATTGGGAGTCCCTGTTCACTTTTGGCTATTGATGGCGGCGATCGGCTCTTTGTTCTCGGAGCGGACGAACTCCGGCCATCACACCAGCGACCGCAGACAGCAGGGCGCAGTCGGCCAGCGAGAAACGGCGGCCGCTTGGAGTTTCTGCGGTGACACGCTTTCACTTCTTGTTACCCCAGCACGGTAGCGGTTTGTGCTACATTTGTATCTCCTGTGCCTTCCCTCTGCGAAACGGGGAGGGGGGCCATTTTGTGCCGTATACACAGCGATTGTGCCTGGTGGATCACCCGACTACTGGGGTGTTTGTTCTTCCCGACGACGTACTATCTTTTTGTGCACATTGCTATGGAGCTGGCTGCCCATGTCCCCGTGACCTGGCTATGCTCGCCGGGGCGCCTGTTGGAGGACGAACAGCGAGAGGGGGATGCCGGTGTGTTGGCTCGAGGACTGCCCCTGGCCATCGACCATCGCTTCCATGGAGCTGCATTATCCTCCTCTCCGGAGGTTCCCCTCCAGATCGCTGAGATTCTCGGCGCCCTGGCTGCTTTGCGTTCCGATTGGGTTGGTCACGCCCGGGACCTGGGGGGCCGCCTGGATTCTGTTTTATCTACGCTATCCTCAAATCGTGGAAGGGATCACGTGCTGAGCGCTTCGCCACATCCTGAGCCTGTGCACGGTGAGCTATCTATCCGGATGTGCTTGGAGGCGCTGGGGGTGCGAAAAATGGCTTCTGCAACGACACTGTCTGCTGCACTCATGGAGTGTTGCGAAAATCCTGGTCCGGCACAGTTGCGGGGGAGTCACCTTTGGGCGCCATGTTTTGCATTTTCTTCTGGTCCGGCTGGATATTCTTCCTGTGGTGTCCTGGACGCGCCGCTTCTGCTTCCACTGTTCATCGTTGGGGACCCGCTTTTGCGCATCACTCTTTTTTGTGCACCGCTGACTTTGTGTTGGACTGGCCTTACCGGACTGCGCCCTGTTTCGCTGTGGTACTTGCAGTTGTTCCCATTACTCTGGTGGGTGGTTCTATTTTTGCCTTTCGCTGCCACTCTGGATCGTCAGGGACAAGGTTGACATTGCTCTTTACTGTTGTTTCCTGTTGTTGGCTTTCTGGGACTGTGCTGTGTAGGTGAGGGAACTGGACGATGGATCTGTTTTAATGGGGGATCGATGGGTTGAGCGGCCGCACATATCCTGGTGTTCCTTTTAGGGCACGTAATTCTGGCCCTCCTCCGGTTACATATGTGTGTTTTCTTCTTCCTTTCTTTTCTTTCTGTATTTCGGGTATTCTTTATTGGGCGACAGGCACGCCGTTACGGGGGGGGGTAGGCCGTAGCCGCTACGTGTGTGCAGGGTGGGGGGTTGGGTGGGGATCCTTGTTTGGTTTTTGTTCCTATGGGCCTTTTTTTTCTTTCTATTCTTTGATTCCTTTCCTTTTCTTTTTCTTGGGGTCATGGTTCGGGTCGGGGTTGGGTGGGGGGTGATCGGCGTTCTGTTTATTATGTGAATTTCAATCCTGCTCAGATATCACAGTGCGGCCATTTTGCTCCTGTTCTTCGGCTTGTGGACTTCCTTGCTTAACATCGCCCGCCTCTGTTCTTGAAGTATACTGTGACTGTTGATCCTTTCTAACATCTCTTAATCGAATTTGTTTTATGAACATTATAAAATCAAAACCTTGCTTTTTCCTGCTCCTCGGCGGCGTAAATGATTCTATGTAACCTTGATCGCTTGTGCATGTGTTTACATCGCTACTGAGTTGCCGTGCTGTTTGCTATTATGCACCGATTTCTGTCTAGGCCGGCCGGTTGGTTGTGGGCCCGTAATTGTTTATGCTTTTGTGCAATAAAGGTTTAAAAAAAAAAAAAAAAAAGCTCTCGGATATCAAACCTAATAACCACTATAATGACCCACTCCCCTCACAATGCCTAAAAGAAATCAGCCATATCGTCATTCCAATATGGACAAAAATAATACATGCCTCTATCCCAAGGGATCCTTCCAGAATGCCTAAAAACATGTCAAGTCGTCCCCATCATCAAAAAACCTACAGCGGACACGGCAGATCCTAATAACTTTCGCCCAGTGACCAATATTCCATTACTTGCCAAATTAATTGAGAAATGTGTGAAAAATCAACTGAGCCATCACATCGACAATTTCACGCTACTGGACGACTGCCAGTCGGGATTCCGAACAGGACACAGCACGGAAACAGCGATCCTACATATTGTCGATGACGCATTACAGGCCCTAGACCACAAACGAACATGTCTACTAGTCCTTCTTGACCGGTCGTCTACATTTGACACGGTAAATCATGAAATATTACTAACCAGGCTTCATGACAGGATGGGAATATCTAGAATTGTGCTGAAATGGTTTGAATCCTTCCTTAAGAATAGAACGCAAAGATTCCTGGTCAACCAGACACTATCACCAACATGCCCTAACTCAATTGGAGTCCCTCAAGGCTCTACACTATCTCCATCACTGTTCAACTTATATGTCGAACCTCTTACAGAAATCCTATGAGACGCAAACATATCCTATCACATGTACGTGGACGACACGCAGATATACATCAAGATCGCATCTCTGGAAGACATCAAGTTAATGAATGAGGCCTTCAAAATTTAATTACAATGGTTAACTAGCAATCATCTGAAGCTAAATGCACAAAAAATGGAATTCCTATTAATTTCACCACCAAAGAACCACACAGAGGTGAATGAATGGACCAAACTTATCACAGCACTAAACTGCACCCCTACTCTAGTAGACTCAGCGAAATCACTAGGAATCACGCTGTATGAGAACATAGAAATGAAAGTCCACATCAAATCAATGGCAAAGTGCACGATTTAATTTGAACTAGATTAGAAAAGTGAAACCATTCATTTATACGGCTGATCTCAAACTGGCAGTCCAATCCTTAGTTATCTCGAGGATTGAATATGGGTGTCAACAGCACCACTGAAAACATGCCTCAATGCAGCTGCAAGACTCTTCACCGGATCGAGGAAACTCAACCATATCTCTCCACACCTGAAAGCGTTAAACTGGCTTCCTTAAGAAGCCAGAATTCAACTCAAAATGGCATGTATTACCCACAAAGCGCTCCACTAAAATACACCAAGATACCGGGCCCAAAATTTGAGTTATCAGGAGGAAGCAGACCAGCCAGGAGTGCCAAGGAGATGTTGCAGAGACCACCCATCTTCTGGAAAAAAAAAACGTACGATAGAGCTTTCGCAGGAGCAGCCCCCAGAATTTGGAATTCACTCCCTCCAAACACGGCAACATTTAAGAGGGAAGCTAAGATTTTCCGAATGAGTAAGTTCCTTCCATAGGCATGACAGCTCATCACTATCACCGCGACATAGATGTTACCAAAACAGAACAACAATGTAAGTAAAGAGAAAGTCACCAGCTATAATAACTTATATCGGTACTATACTACTCCGGACTCAGGAATGTAGAATGCACAGTGAAAAGACGTTTCAGCACTATTCCGTACTGGAAATCCCAGTACACCTTGATATCAAGTTGTATCCTAAATCTACCTCATTGTCTTTGTATATATTTATGTTAATACCTTATGGCTGTATACTTAACCTACCTCATATCATTATGAATCGTTCTATTATACAAGATGTATCTCTAACCTACCTCATGTAATGTGAAGCGCTCCGATACCCAAGGGTCATGTTCGCGCTATACAAAACTCTTTAAATAAAATAAATAAATATGCAGTGTGTATTTGTGCACCTCCAACAGCTTGGAAGTGCTTTGCTCTTTTCCCAGTTTATTTTATACCCAGAAAAGGAGGAGAAATCATCTATGATTTGGAGCAGAGATGGCAGGGAACCAACGCAGATCAATGACTTAGTAGAACATCACCTGATTAGAAGGAAAGTTTGGAGTCACCGATCGGAAGGCTTATGCCTGTGATGCTAGCCGAGTTACATATGTTGGCTGCCATGGGTTCCACAGCCAGGAGGAAGAGAAGTGGGGAAAAGGGGGGGGAACTCCTGATGTTCTCCTCTGCGAATTGGAAACAGATCTGATATGAAACCCCAGCAGTTCACCTGCGCAGTAGGATTGTCGTTTAGCAATCGCACTTTGGCAATTAATTGGTCACCTAAGCAGAAATGTTCTATTACTTTGAAAAGATAATCCCATTTGATGCAATCAAACTCCTTACCCGCGTCGATGTGTGAGTGCTAGCGTGTCACTAGTGAGGTCCTTGGCAGACCAGAGCGTATGGGCGTGGTTTCTAGAGGAACGGCATGGTACAAATCCTACTTGGTTGCTGTGCACCGATGAGGGGAGGACTTTTTGTGGGCCGGGATGCCAAGATACTGGCCAAGATTTTAATGTTGCAACTCAGCAGGGAGATGGGCCGATCGATAGCTGCCACACAACAGAGGGTCCTTACCAGGTTTGGGCAAGACCACTAATACTGCCCTATTGGAAAGGGGATCCAAATAGGACGCGTGCTCCGCTGTCTGCAGAGTGCCAGCTATCTTATCAGCCACCCAGCGATAGAAATCTGCTAGAAAGCCATCTTCCTCAGAGACCTTATGATAGGGTAATTTGGCTATTGCCAACTCACTCTCTTCCCTGCTGAACTGCTCTTCCAGTAGCTCCATGCCCTTGTTCGAGAGGCGAGGAAGATTCACCTTCTTTAGAAAGGTGGTCAGCTTGTCCCCCTCAACAGGTTCCCCAGAGTCTAGAGGGAGTCATAGAAGGAAGCAAATTCATTCACGGTGTACTAGGGGGAGAGTAGGAGCTTTCCCCTTTGCCGATTTTATGGCCTGTATAGCCATGGCAGCCTCTCGCTGACAGAGCTATGCCGCCAGTAACATCCCTGTATTCTCACCCTGCTCAGTGCCTCCCCTTCAACCTCTGCGGAGCATACTCTGCTTTGGAGGTGAAGAGACTTGTTTAAGGCCATCCAGGCCTGCTCCAGAGATTTACAATGCTGTATGGTGGGGTGTGCAGGAAAGAGGTGGGTATTGGACCGAATGTCTGCCAGGCAACTGTTTGCGTCCTGGTCTGGCCAGCCCTACTTCCAGTGAAAGGAGAACCAGGGAGTGGTCGGAAAGTGCTGCCTCCATTATTTGGGATTCAAGAGTGCGTTGCACGACCCTGTTGGAAAAAAGAAAATAGTCCAGTTGCGAGAGCGTGCCATGTGTCGGAGAGGTAAAGGTATATTCTGTATCTGTGGGGTGACTCAGAAGTCAGTGGTCCACCAAACCATTGTCCACGAGCACATCATTCATTAGGGCCCTGTCTGCGGCTCTACCCTTATCAAGAGGTCCCGTTCTATCCAGAACAGAGTCCCTCACAAGATTCCAGTCACCACAAATAAGATATTACAAGGCACTTGTCTCCACCAGAAGATGGTTTAGATGGAGGAGAAACGATTTTTTCGCTCCAGTCGGAGCGTAAATCAACCGTGCACATATATGGTGGTCTCCTAGCCTCAGTTTAGCAAACGCTTATCGCCCGTCTGGGGCTGTCCATGTTTTTATCACTGTAAACGGAAGGGATTTTCGTAGAAAGGTTGCCACGCCACATGTGCGTGGGGTCCTGCGCCTTGGGTATCTCCACCATGCACACTACTGAGAATCACCATGCACACTACTGTGAATCACCTTCCTCACCCAATCTCTGCATATCTTAACTGATTCCAGAGCATCAAGATGAGTCTCCTGCAGCAGTGCCACATCCACTCGTTTAGATTGTTAATTAAGAGAGTATTTCTTTCCGTTTGATATAATGAGTGAGGCCACGTACATTCCAGGTTATAGCAAGTAGTGTGTGAGTGGCACTCATGATGTGAATTAGAATTGGGCGGGGAGTAATAGGGTCCCACTAACGTATATCAAAGACTCTTGCAATGAGAAGAGTGTGATGAAATGCAAGAGGAGCAATACTCCGCCACAGGGGAATAACAGGGAGAGAGGCGTCAGGGGCGATAATTGGGAGGAGGGGGGGTGATGAGAGGTCTGATATAAAGGGGTACGAGAATCTATATGAATAAGAGGGAAAAGTGAGTGAGAGATGCAGAACAGGAGAGAGAAGGAGTAGAGTAGAAAAAGTATGTAGAGAAAAGTTATGCCGGCGCTAGGAGGGAACGGTGGAGGGAGAAAGGGTGCAGGTTTCGGGTAAGCCCCTGGCACGTAGCAGGGGATATAGGGCACGGTGGTACAATCAAGGACTGTGGTCAAGGTGTTATCGTCCTGGGGATGCGATTAATGATCAGAATGAAACTAGTTGGGGGAGGGGTGGGGGGGTGAGAGGAAGAGGAAGAGGAGGAAGGAGGGAGGAGGGAGGGGAGGCCGGAGGGGAGGCCGGGTCGATGCGATGAGGCACAAAGTAACCAGACAGGAGAGGGTATGAGAGGAGAAGGGGGAGGGGAAATAAAACTGAAAGGGAGTAGCTATAAATGACTATGTAGCACAGGTAACACTAGACTTCCTACCACAGGTTTAAACTCGCTATTGCACCGCTCCAAGATCATAGTCTACCGGGAGGACAGGACGATGCTCAGGGTAGGTCATGAAGATGAAGGAGTCAGGCAGGCTGAGGGTGTAATGTTGGCAAGTGAGGGAAGGGCAACCCCTGTTAACATAGATACGCTCAGTACGTCATAGGGGAACAGTATCGGAGTCAAGGCTGGATTTGGGGAAAAAAGATGTAAGGGTACAACAGGTTAAGCACAGATGCTGGTGGCAGTTACAAAGAGAACCGCAAGAACTGTGGTAGCAACATCCATACATTACTTATACAACACTCAAATAGCCTAAACAGTGCAAGCGATGTGAACTTCAGAGGCGAGTCGGATTTGTCCCTCTGTTATTCATGAATAAAGGCGGTCATGGTTTGGAGGGCAGAAGCCTTGTCCTCATGAGTGCGGGTTGTCCTTTCATGTTCTCTTCCACGATTCTGTGATCAGCTGGTAATACGCTGTCTGCGGTCCGATGGTTAGGGGAGGGTGCGGTTATATGACTGATCAGGAGCGTCATGTTTGATGTCCATGTCTTGCAATCCTATGGTGTCCAGGAACCGGCGTAGATCTTCTGGTTCATAGAAATCCTTGGAGTCACCATCTCTAGTAATGTGGAAGCGGGTAGGCTCAAAAAGACCATATTTGATGTTCATCTGGCGTAATCTAGGTCTTGGGGAGAGAAAGGCCTTGCGGCGATCGTTAGTCTCTCTGGAAAAATCTGCGGCCATCCGGATACTATGACCTTTGTATGTGATCGGCCCTTTGACGCCTGCCGCAGCCAATATCTGCTTCGTCTGCTCGCAGCATAGGAAATAGGCAATGAGGGGACAGGGTTTGGCATCTCTCAAAAACGCTTTGGCATTGGAGCCCTCAATTGCCTCCGGGAAGCCAAAAAAAGCAGACATTGTCCCTCCTGCTGCGGTCTTCCATGTCAATCAGTTTGCTACAGAGGAAGAGAAGTTCTTGATTCCTGTCCTGCATAGTGTCGAGGCAACCATCCCCTACCGTTAGCCTTAAGTCCAGTCCTTCCGCTCAGGCGTGGAACCCCACAATATCCGCTCTAATCGATTTCGCCATGCATGCTATCTTAGATAGGAGTCAATTCCTTCTAGCTGATTTCCTGCAAGATGTGGTCCATGGTCTCGCCTATTGCATAGGCTGTTGGGGGCATACAGGAACTGTTCGTAGGAGGGGTGTCACCCTACATGGCCATGGTGCGTGGTTGTTGGAGTACTTCCGTGAATAGAAGTTGCTTGGACGACATGCTCCCGTGCTTGTTGGTAGACTTTCGGTCCTGTTCACAGGATGGTGCCCTGCTCCGATGTGCCAAGCTGCCTGGTGTTTGCAGAGCAGGACCAATGGCGCCCCAATGGTGGACTAGCGAGTGCAGTGTCTAGTATGGTTGCTCCATGGCAGCCAGTGGATAAGGGAGGACTCACGCCATGCTACGATGTTGTTGCAAGTTGTTCCTTAAATCACCAGTGAAAGAACCCAGAAGAGTCTGTCAAGTCACATTTGCTGCCTGGGCTGTGAGAGAAGAGGAGAAGTTCCAGAGGCTCGCAAGGGGAATTTTCGGGCGAGAGGTATTCCTGGTCTAGTTTTCAACACACTGTGTTGTGTTGGTTCCCGAGTGATAGCCAGGCCAAGAATAAGGAAATGGGCGGTTAACACTGTGTTCCGCCCAGAGGACCAGTGTCGCGTAAGACTCAGCCTGTCCTAGACGTCCCAGGAATGACGTGGTAAGGATGTCTGGGATTGATGTGGGTACCCACTTCGCCCTTGGTGGCAATGCTTGGTATACAGTTACAGCAGTAAAGAATGGGTGGCCGGCTTGTTAATGCACATCCAAGTGTGGTGCATGAGACGACATGGTGATCGGGGAAGGGGTGGGCTTATGGCCCGCTCAACCTGGGGCATGATGTCTGGCCACAGCCCCACAGTTTCCAGCGCCAATCAGGGAGATGGGAAGACCCACCTTGTGCTGTGTTGCCCCCTGGAAGTAGGTCTGTTCACCGGGGCGACGTGTTGGCCCTTGAGCTGCCAGGGGTGCTGCAGAAAGGGGTGGTGAAGCTGGTGCACTGCAGCCTGGAAAGTGGGGGGGGGGTTGGGTTTCGTTGCTCAAGGAGCGCTGCCCCCTCTGCAGTCGTCTTGCGACCCTCCTGCAGTGGTCCTCGGAGGTAGGCCTGCCTGCTCAAGGTGGGGAGCCAAAAGGGGGCAGTCCAGTGTTTCCACGTCGGGCTGGGCGCTGGGTTGGGGAAGGATCCAAGAGGCTCTCACTGTGAGCCTCTGGGGGGGGGGGGCAAGAGGGTAGGGAGGGGGGTTTGTTCCCTTTGTGATCACAGGGCGGTCACAAATCTCCAGTGCGCGCTCAGCATGGCGCGTAAGACAGGCTCAAAAAAGCAAAGATGTGCAGAGGGTGGGACAGAGCATCAACGCAAGGGCCAAGGCTTCAGGCACGTCTCTAGGCCCCACGCTCCCATCTCGTCAACAGGATGAATCCACTTCGGTGCAGTGTGTGACATCCTCGGATCTTGATCCAAGACCATCAGGGGGTCCAGCCAGAGTGAGGGAGGCATAGAATTTGCCCCCAGCCGCCTCTGGAAGGCCACAGTCACCATCCGGATCCCTTCTCGGAGCGGAGTTCTCTGTTCAGGCGGCATTCTTCGTTCATGGCCAGACTACGCCCCAGAGGCAAGTTTCTTCAGTAGGATTTCCAATGCGACTTTGGCCATTACTGATCTGGGCTGTTTGTGTGTCCTGCTACTACCTCGGTGAAACGAAATTGATGAGTCGCTTGGTCTTTGACATTGGGGGCGACAAGGGTCACCATAGGAGTCTTGAAACATGTGATGCTTGTTATCCCATCTGCCGGTTTAAGGTGTACCAAAGGAAATAGTTTCATCTGTAAATCAACTAAAAAAGCAGCCAGCAGGAAAGAGTCTCACATGCACCACCCGAGAGATACGAAAAGCCACGTCATCAAATTGTATGTCTACTCGTCTGCCGATGTGTATCCCTTAGCAGATCTGAGGGTGTGTGCGCTATTAGGTACCACTAGATGTCAATCTCACTGTGCAAGAACTCTATTGAGGATCTAAGAGCCCAAGTATGCCTTTGTAATGGCTGGTTATGAGTGAGGCTGCAAGAAAGTATAAAGTATCGAGTCGTCTGGAGTTACGATGTTGGTCCATGTAAATACCTCGTTCTGAGGAGTCTCACAGTCATGTGGTGTTCAGTCCAGGATGCTGTAGTCGGTTCCAAGTCCCCGTGGTTCCAACATGCACGTCGGACTGGGTGGGTGACAGTAGTGCTCAAGAAAAACAGCAACGCAGGAGTATCAGGAACACATGGGATTTTATGATAGGAAGGCGATGAGTGACAATTTTCTCCAAGCCCCAAGGATACCATAGGAGTTGTTGGTGTTAGTATAGGGCCCCCCCATTGGGCAAGTAGCATTGAGCCCATCCGCTATATGTTGCCAGCATCTGTCCACGCTTAGTCTCTACTGTGAAGGGAGTGTCACTGGTACAGGATGTGCTGCTGGAGGGTAAAGAGCTAGGGGACTGTGGGCAGAGTACCTATATCTGGATCTAGAGGACAGAAGGCATCGAAGGCCTGCCTCTCCGTTTGCAGGTCACCCGGGCCTGTGATGATCCAATGTATGTTGGTATCAGGGCCCCTGGTGCACTCCACATCAACTCTCAGTAGCAGCTAATGTTGGGCTAGGTGACTGGTCGCTGACGGAGGAGCCTTTTATTGTCTCCTTGCTGCAAATGAGGATGCCGGAGGCATGCAGAGGCGGGTTTGGTCCGACCGCAGATGTGAAGGCTCACAATTAAGCAGTAATGGAGGTGGTCTGTGCCAGATTTTTAGGCTCCTGGCGTGACCCCTCCCACCCCATCTCCCACTGTCAATGGCTACTGTTTATTATAGCACCATCCACTTGGTGCAGCGACAACCAATAAGGGATGCCGGAAGGGTATATCGGTTTATCTGGAGCCAGCCATCTTCGGTGAGACCAGATTCTGACTCCCGTCCCATCTCTCTTGAAAATTTAAAGTTTGAATCTTTCTGCAATTTTTATTTTAACATAACTTCTATTCAACTGCTTCCAACATCTTTTCTTAACAACTCGCTAACAACTTTTTAAATGCATCTATTTTTGCACTAGTGATTCTATGGTTATTCTTCATGTTTGCAGACATACTGCCTTTCATTAGAAAGTGCTACGTACCAAGGATTGAAGTGGTTTAAGAGAACGGTGATGGTGTGACTGGAATGATGCATCAGGAGAGGGTCAAATTATGCGGCAGGTCGAGTAAATTATGTGGTGAGAAAGGGCAAATTATGCAGCTTCAAGTGGCACATTATTACCTCATTATTTAGTCATTTTTAAACTTAACACTGTCTGGGCATTAGTTGCACCTCATTAGTACCAGTTTAACCCCCAAATATAGCAATAAACTACAGACAGGTGCCCATTCAAGGTCCTTCCACTGTGTGGCAACACGTTTCACTGTGTTTTCACTAACGTCTAAACCAGTTGAGCTAGAAATGTCTTTTTGTTAAAATCTGCAGATTACACAGTAGATGACGGATTAAGCTGCAAATCTAGTTATGTGAAGATCACCGCAGCCGCACAATTGTTTAATTCCAGTGGCCCCGATTACAAGGGATAAAGTACCCCCTGCTGTACGTGATAAGGATACTGCAAGTCACCTCAGAGTTCCTTTACCTTATTAAGGAACTCAGCCTTGTTCCTCTATAGGACCATGGAACCCCTCGGTGACCTGCAATATCCTTACAATGTACGGCTGGGGGTACTTTATAACATATACAATACATGGGATTCTGTAATCCCTGAATAAACGTCTGTGTCCAAGTTCTTTATAATTGGCAACTTGACACCCCCCCAGAAGACGATCACAAAGAAAAGATGTCAGAACTTAACTGTGACAAGTTATTGCAGTCGAGTTCTGATGTCACAATGCCTGCTTCCAGAGTCAGCTGCCGAGGTGTAATGCAGGTCCGGCCAATAACATAACGGGTGTATTTGTAAAGCACACATTCACCCCAGCAATGGGGCATCTTGGCGCTGAAATAACAGATGTATATTGTTACCTAACTCAATGGTACTCATTTTAAATCGACCTCAAATGGATGAAAGGCTGAGTGGACCCGCCGGGATTTGTACCTGTGACCAGGAGGTAGAACACAGGCCACTGCAGTGAATGTATTAGTCCACTAAGCCACCAGACACGGCAGGAATGTTAGACTATTTCTAACACATTCTGAGTTACTGCAGCTTTTTAAAAAACAAAATTGAAGTGACTTCTATTGAATGGTTTCTAATACCTTTTTGCAACAAATATCCATCAGGTTTTTGATGCATTTAATTTTGCATTAGAGGTTACCTTTATATTCTTTATGTATGCATACATGCTCTCTTTTTCATATGAAAGAGGTATGCAGAAAGGGTTTTAATGATTTATGAGAAACGTGATGGTGTGGCTGTATATTAAATGGGATAAAGTACACCCTGCTGCACATAACTATATTGCAAGTCACCTCAGTGTTCCATAACCTTAGAAATGAACTTGGCCTACAGCCTCAATCCTCTATATGGAATTCCTCCGTTACTTGTAGTATCCTTATAAGGTATGGCAAGGGGGACTTTATCCCTTATATATCACACCATGCAGTCCAGTCATCTCACACCCTTTTATCTCAATGTAAAAGTGCAGACTAAACAGATCAGGCATCTCTCTCATAAACATCTTGAACCATGTTAACCAACTGAAAAACACAAGTTCAGTTCCAAGCACTAAAAATACACATTGAACTGAGTACTTTGAAGCAGTTGTAAAATGAAAAACATAAGCTAATTGACTTATATTCATTAATATAAAGTTACAGAGGGATTACTGAAGCACAGAAGAGTCATTCAAACAAGGTACAGAAGATTATAAGTGAAGGACAAGGAGTAGATCCCAAATTTGTACATTCCTTTTAATCTAGCACTATCCAGTGTTTTATTTTGGTATGGCCCCTTTAATGGAAGAATTTTACCTCAGCTCTCACTTCCCTCGATTTGGAACCCAGTCGTCATTGTTCTTGTCAGACATAATCCACGATCTGCGCCACATTTCAGCAGATTAGCCACTTCGTCCTGAAAAGGAAAAAATTAATACCGTAACTTGTTATCCTTTTTTTTTTTTACAGAACAGGTATTCTACCTTTCATGAATTCCGAGAGAACCTCAGCATGTGTGCAAGATTTTGCAACAGAGTTTTCAAATAAACTCCCTTCATATAGAAATTGTATTTATCACAGAAACAATTTGTGGAAGAGGTGTGGCACAGCGGCCAGGGTGTCTGACTCCGGACTACGGGGTTCACGGTTCGATCCCCGGTGCCGGGGACAGGTTAGCTTAGCACCATGTGATTCTGGGCAATAGCTTGCTTAATCTTCCCAAGGGCCCCCAGTGCCGGGACACCACTTCGGAGGTAGCTGTGCGCTTTACAAATGCTGGTATTTTATTTAATTTAATTTAATTTCAGTATACAGAATAAAACATTTCAATCAAACTTAAAAGTAAACAAGCATTTGCAATGCAATAGGTCTCGCATTTACGCGAATTTAAGCTATTGACATTGCAAAGGACAATGCCTTTTATTTAGGTTTTAAAAACGAAAAAAAGGCGATGTCAATAGCTCAAACTCGCATAAATGCCAGACCTATTGCATTGCAAATGCTTGTTTATAGATGAGATGGTGGGCACTGCTGCTTTATATGATCCAAGGTGATAAGGAATAGTAAAGAGCACTTATGCAAGTTGCCCAACAATGAGCAAGACTTTGAAATGACCAAAATAATTGTATGTATTTCTTTCGATATTAGGAATTAGAGGCTCACTATGTTTCGCTTACAAAGTGACGATGCATCACTTTGAATAGCCAACACAATTTATCCTTATAAAAAAGATTGGCTTTTCCCTTAAATTGTAATCTGTGTAAAACATAGTGACAGCTAATATCTCGAAGGTGGTCTGATTGTCTTGAAGATAATACTTGACAATATTAAGATGGCACAAAGCTGAACAATCGCTGTACATAAATCAAACTGACAAACGGAGGTATTTTAGTTATCAAAATAGTATGGCGAGAGTAGGTTTGCCCCTGTAGGCATGATTTATTGGAATGGATTTTCAGTATGCTACCTTTGCTCCAGCATGCTGCATGTCTGCCCGCCCCTTCCAACATGGCGGATCTCAGCCTCCTGTCTAGAGGTTTTCTAAAGTGAACTCAGCTAATGAATTTATTAAACTAATGACGAAATGATCTAAAGAGCTATGGGTAAGGTACGTGAGGCGTGGGAGAACATTTTGAGGAATACAAAATAACCATTGTGTCCTAAAAAAATGCATTATGGTTATAATGAGATCTTCAAAGTTTCTTATGAACTTTCGGTCTGCTCGGCCAGGTCTTGTCTCACTTCGTCGGTCTCAGACTGCTGAGACGACGACTATAGTTCTCGCTTGCGAGAACGCGCTTTCAGCGCGTTCGTCGTAGGCGAGCCCTAAAAACTACTCAATATCAAAGATAACCTTATTTTATGCTTGTGGGTATATAATGCAATTATGGCTACAGAGAGGTTTAGTGATGCAAAGAATGCAAAGGGATTGGGACAAGAAAGGCAAGCTTCTAGATGTATTGAGTGACGTATGAAACGTATGAATACTGAGCACTATATTAGTAGAAATTATTTAAGAATTTGGCCAATGCAGGGGTTCAAGGCAAACCGTTGGAAGTTAGTTTTGTTTCCACTACCAAGGGTGCAAAGTCTATCCTGAGGAGATGTACACTGAGAACCAAAACAATTTCATGCAGGTATCTTGGGTAGGACATCACAATATCTTAGGAAGAATTTTAAAAAAGAAACTTAGACCCAGCTATATAAAGACTGACATAGCATGTGTTACAGTGGATGGGTCTCCTCTTGATACTAGTTGAGATTTATAACATGATTATTTTACCCCAACTCCTGAAAACACTCTGATTTTGCTGCCGAGTAATGTTTTACAAATCGAGATGGGGGTGTGGCCAATGACTGACAGGTGAGTTCTCATGTTGGGAACTCTCCCGCTGGGGCCATGTGTTTTTTTCACTATTAGATCCGCTCCTAACAGTAACAACAAATATTTTCAATGGCACAATCTGCGGGGATGGGAATAAGAAATGCTAAACTCTGGTGATTCAGTGGAGGTAGTCAACTGTGAGCCCCTAGTGGGGCTGTGTCCACCTCCTACTGCTCCGAGTGTGTCAGATTGCTCCAACTGCTGGGGCCGCCATCTTGAGAAGCTGAGGGCTTAAGTAGAGTGGAGAAGATTGGTGAGGGAAAAGCCTGATGGTCACAGCCTCGGACGCGGAGGTGAGCACCTGCCTCTGTAATCAAGTAGAGTTGGACAAACATGCTGTAGATACAAACAGAATTCTTAAGGCAAAAAAGCCACTTTGGCAATAGGTTGACTGTTATATAGTGAAGAGTACTTTTGAGGGGTAAACAGGACACAAACGAGGGGTATAAGAAAGGCACATGTTCACCCTGAAGAGTATTGTGGTCCTGAAATTACATGTTTATTGTTATCAAACTCAATGAGACTTATTTTAATCGACCTCTGAATAATGAAAGGCTGAGTGAACCTGTCGGAATTTAAACCTGTGGCCAAGAGGTCAAACAAGATCCTTGGAGTGGATGCATTAGTCCACTGAACTACGAGACCTGGCTTGGGGATGGGGTAGTCGATATATTAGAGGTTAGACAAGAAAGGGGCAAATCTATGGGGTACACACAGAGGCAGGTTTGAAGCTCAGTAGAGGGAAGATCTTTGATTCCCATGGCCAGAAGAGTTGGTCGAACGATATTATAATGCAATGTATTAGGTATAAATGGTTAAGCCAAGCCTACTAAAGTGTATTGCTACATAACGAGACAACATATATTTAGGGTATTTCAAGGAAATGGATCTCACACAGGAAGAGGACTGTGAGGTGATTATGGAAAGGGAGTGATTTCAGTGGAGAGATTTCAGGTGTATTTTAGATTGGACACGTAATCCAACTGATTTGTAAAGCCCATGTTCACCATTGTGTCTGTTGGCTTTGAAATACCAGCTGTTTATTGTTACCCACCTCAATGTACTCTTTATTACATTTCCATTATTGCATTTTCAGTGCACCTGTCACTCTGTCTTATTCAAAACACAGGGGTGTGCAGAACATGATATGCTAGGGACATTGTTTCCGTGCTACACATCAGTACATAACACATTCAAGATTAGACCATTTCTTGGTATTCAGGGTACTGGAACAGTTTATTTAAAAAAAAGAACACATCAATGGACTGAATGCTAAACCATGTCAAACACTCACTCCCAGTGCAGAGATTTGGGCCTAAATCAATTGCTTTGTTGCTTACCATGCCACCCCAGTTTAGACTCGGCCGTATGCAAATCAGTCTTGAACCAGTTCCCCATAGGAACTGTCCAGCATGACCTGCCACGCCAGGTCTGCCAAGGACTGGAAACAAGCATCTGGGGACTGGTTTCAGGGTATGCTTACCAGGCTGGATCTTACCATTTCAAGCCCTACTATTGATTGCTAGTCAGCCCAAAATAGGATTCCCACATAAGGACTAGTGAACAAGGCCATGAAAGAAACTACCTTTAGTGAAGCTCTAGGGATAAGATATTACTTATTGGGAAACAAAATGATCATGCAAATATGGATACATAGAAATAAGTCATAAACGTAGAGATTGGGAGATTCAAGAAGCTTAGCAGCGATCAGCTGATATTTAGAAGATGCAATAACATTGCAGGAAATGCACGTCACGAATAAATGCGGACGCAAAAAAAAGGGAAATATGACGATATCTTTAAACCGTGAAAGAGACAGGCTTGTCACTCTGTTATGGCGTTGTTAACATGTATAATGTGCAATGTAAACGGTTTGAATGATAGGCACAAAGTGTGACTTGTGATGGCATACCTGTAGCGGCATGGCATTGATATTTGCTTCCAGCAAGAGTTGCACCTGAACACTCTTTACAACGCCTGCCTGTGGGATGGATAGGGGAGCGACATGTCACACGCTACTTGAACTATGTACGGGGGAGGGGTTGCTATTCTCATCCGGAAGGGTCTGCCTCCGGCGTGCACCCCCGTCCTCTGCAATAAGCAGGGGTTAATGTAATGCTCTCCGGCTTCTTGCATAGACACCTGCTCAGGTTGAGATCTATCTATAGCCCCAATGTGGATGATCCCCGTTCTTTCGGGGAGGTCTAAAGCATTGCGGGCCCACTGGGCCCGGGCATAATCCTAATGGGGGGGGGGGAAGGAGGACTTTAATGTGGTCTTAGACCTGCTGGTAGATAGGTATGGGGATTCCCGCCAGCTCCACACTAGGGCAGCCGCATAGTTGCAGGCTATAGTGGCAGATAACGACCTTATTGATCTCTGGAGAGCCAAACACAGAGATAGCAAAGAGGGAACATGCATGGCCTCTGCTTATGTGACTTGGTCGCCCATTGATCATTGGCTAGCAGTGCTCAATATGGACACCTGGACCTGCGAGGCATCTTACCTGCCACAGACTTTATCTGTCCATGCCCCTGTGCCTTTGGCCTGCCCGAGTTTCAGTACCGAGCACACATGTGGCGCTTGCCGGCGGGTGCTCTGTGGGATCAGGTGTTCAGGGAAAGTATCCAGTCGACCATTGTGGAATATTTTGCGCATAATGTAGGCACGGTTGATTACTGCTAGACCATCGGAGAGGCGTTGAAGACTAATAAGTTGGGAATGTATAGGAAAACAGGCAGGTGTTCTGCAAGCGCTGCGTGGTGAGCCAACACACTTTGAGGTTGAAATCCGTGCACAAGAACTTCAATTCTACACAGACTGCTGATTGGGTAGGTTAGCCAGCATACGTAGCATGTTCAATGAATTTGAGGAAGCAGCTCAGTAGGAAACACATTATTTACGCAAAGACACGCATGCCATATGTTATGGTGGTGAGGGAGACAGGGTGGGCAAGAAGCTGGACGCTATGTTACGCAAACCCTGGGCTAGTGATTATATTGCTGAACTGCGGATCGACTAGGATTACCTTGAGGTTGTTTGCCTCTTGACTACTCCCTCTGCTTCATATCACAGCGCGAACAAACCAATCATGGTTTGTGTCCGGGTAGGGGACATCTCACAATCTTCAATTTTTTTTTGCAATATTACAGACCATAGAGCCCTCCCTCAGCGCGACTAAGATTTTCCTGGATGCCACAAAAGCATTCCATTTCCTCGAAGGGCCATTCCTCTTTTCTTTGTTGGCCCGACTGGGCCTTAGCCCCACTTTCATAAGATTAATCGCTCTCCTGTATGCAAAACCAATGGCACGCCTCCAAGTCAATGGGGTGATCTTGCCTCCCTTCCCAGTCTCTCGAGCTACTCGACAGGGATAACCCGTCGCCTATCCTTTTTGGCATTGTGATGGAGCGGCTGGAGGCTAGGCTCCGGCAGCATCAAACCCATCGAGGCTTGGCTTTCACAACCCATGTGGTACTGGTGTCTATGTAAGCCGACGATGTCCCTTTATTAAAAAAAAACCCTGTGACAATTAGAATGCCCTGATTAGGGACTTCACTAGATTCGGTGGGCTCTCTGGGATTAACATCAGTTCGGGGGATTCTGTGATTTTTTAACTTACGTCGCTGACTGAAGAGTTAGCCTCAGAGTTTCCTTTATGGTGGGAGAGCGGGTTTGGCTGAGTTGCGACTTAAACGACCTTTAGAAGTCTAACTATGGCTGACTGATGTACTGGCTGGAACGACCTGGACAAAGCTTCCGCTCTCTGGCTGGTAGATTATCCCTAGTGAAGACGATTGTGTTACCCACATTTTTCTGTTTATTAATCTCTCACTGCCTCTCCCCTTGAGTTTAAGACGAACAACTTAGATCGCACATGGGGGCGATTGTATGGGCAGGGCAACAGCCACAGATCACATTGGAAGTACTCTCACTCCCATTTGAGCAGGACGTGCTGGGTGCGCCAGATACGGATTTTTACAATCACAGTGCCCAGGAGCAGTTTGCACTTCATTGGCTATACCTCACACAGTTCATGGCTCACACAGTACCAGAACACAATGCTGCTGCCCCGTGCCCCTTTCAGATGGTACTGTATCAAACCACGAAGTGCCCAAGAGCAGCACATGGCACGATTGGCTGCATGGTGTGGGCATGGTACGAAATGCGGAAGCAGGCTAGCCTGGACAACCTTTATGCTCCTTGGGTCCCCTAGATTGGTAATGCAGCCCTTCCCATCACCCAGGATGCCAGCACACGCGACAGACTGCGCAGGATACAACTAGGGGGGCCGTATACACAGAAGTATCTTTCATCACACCACAGCAGTTCCAGCAGGATCGTGACACCTCTCTGTTAGAAAGATTACCTACTACCATTTGCGAGAGCTTTAGAGTCATTTCCTTCAGCACCCCCATGTTTCAGGAGTTTGAGAGCTTTATTGTGAACCCCTTCTCACACAAGCGCATTACCAGCCTATATGCAGGAATGCAGGAGAAAGTGAGGGTGCCTGGAGCCCGCTGATGTTTTGGCAGTTCCCATAACAGAGGTTCAGTGGTGCTTTTATGACGCTCAAGCTCGGGCACTATAGCCAAACTATAGGCTAGGCTTTGTGCACTTTAAATATCTTTACAGGCTTTATTGCACCCTGGAGCGGTTGCATAGGCTGGGCCTCCTAGATGATCCCTGCTGTGTTAGATGATCGGAGCTGTATGATGAGATATGATTTGCCTGGGAGTGGGCGGTTTCTGAAATGGTTAGAGGTCCCCCCGCTGGACCTGCAGAAACAGGGCGCTCTTCGGCTCCTTCTGGTCAAATGACAGACGAGGAATAATTGGGGCCGTCGCCCGGTACTGCAGCTGTCCGACTGGCTCAAGGATGCTGCGTACTGCCAGAACCACTTAACAGATAATTGGGACCCGATACCGGTCCAGTCATTCCCTAAAAATATTTGGTCCCCTCTAGAATCGTATTTACAACTGTGAGATGGGAAAGGAGTGGAGGACGCTGTCCCTGGCGCACAAGATGCAGAATAGAGCATGATATAGCCTAAGAGCTCTCAGATGCGTATGGTATGAGCTACAATGCACCACATTTTAGCAGAGTCCCCTCATTAAGGCAAATGGAGACACCATGGTGAGTGCTCCTGTTACCCCCGCCTTATCTGTAGTTGCGCTTCCCTCCCCACTTCTTTCCTCCCCTGTGTTTTTTCCACAATATTTCTTCACATTACTCCTCGATGATGCCTTGTGCATTGTAAAGTCAATGTTTATTTGACTGAGTTAGTGGGTCGATGGACGGCCTATTTCTATACAATTTGCTACATTGTTTTTTCTATACAGCTGAGTTTAAAACTTAATAAAACAAATCTGAGAGGAAAAAATATTAGTGATGAAAACCCAGAAATTGGCGTCTTTAGATCTCAAAACGACCTTCAACAGGATTTCTTGGGTACTTTTTAGTCTACCTTATATACAGGATGACTGGTCCAAAATTGTTAGGATTTATGAAAGTGCTATACGAGAGTGAGACCCAACTCCATAGTCTCAGAGCAGTGGTAGATGCCGAGGGGCACCAAACAGGGATATCTCCTGGTGCCTCTTCTTTTTGCCCTTGCTATAGAGCCACTGGCGAAAAATTTGCTAATTATTTTTCAACATAAGCATAGAAACACGCACTATGGAACACCCTGTATTACTATGCAAGGATGACAGGCTAATATACAACCAACAACCAAACATATCTGCGCGCATGTTGATAGCCATCATACTGACATTGTTTGGATAAATGCCATGTCTCAGTATTAGACTGGAGGCATCAGTGGTATATCCACAGGACTCTTTAGCTGATCAGCCAGACATCGATCAGCTGAGATCGGATATTGTGTAGACAACATAAAATTTAGATAGCTGTGCACACACTAAAAGGAGTGGCTACGACTGAACATGAACAGATTATTACGATGTCAGTAGTAGTTTTTCGGTAAAACTTGTCATCACTGGCTGGCAGGTTGGTGCTGTCCATGATGGTGCATTACCAAAATGTCTATATTTATTTCAGTGTGCTTCATACATGTATCCCAAGAAGGACTTTGATGAGGCTTTCGAATCTATGAAAATGTTTTTTTTCTTTATTAACAAAATTAGTAATACCAAAAACGTATTAGAGCTATGCACTGCTGACTGGCCGTTTAAAACAATGCACATTTATAAGCCATTTCTCACTCCACAAAATAAATAAAAAGGAGGTAAGGAACAGGCCACTGGAAAAAGGTTTGGATCCTCGGTCATCTGATGTTGTGCCAGAGGAAGAAGGAAGGATGGGATTTCTTATTCACCTATGGAGATAACCACGCTTTAACCCCTTCGATGCTGGCCCGTTTCCGCCGCTGTGCGGTAAACAAACGAACAGGGCGGGGCCGTGACGAACCCCAGCCGTCATCCGCACACGAGCACCGCGGAGCGTGACGGCTGGGGTTGTCACCAGCATGCAAGGGGTTAAACAGGTCCGGTGTATTCCAGTTTAAAAAGGATTTGAGTCTCACAACTGGCATCACTTTGAGTAGCTAAATAAGTCAGAATTAGACTTTTATAGGCAACAGAATTTTCTTTCTTTCAACTCTTGAAATGAGTTTACTGCACGAAGTTGGTAAGAGAAAATAAAAACAAAAAGTCAGCAAAACAACATTGAAAAAAACCAAACATTCTCATTGTTGACTTTTGGTCTTCCCTCAGTAAGGGCATATTTCGGGAACCAAAATGTCAAGTGAGAGAGAGTGAGTTTGTAATATGTAATATATTTGTCCTGTGGCGGTCACCACTGGACAGTTTTAGTTAGGTTAATCGTTTTCATAGGAAATGCAGTTTTTATTTTGCTAATAACTTTTTTAAATATAGTGTTTATTATATTTCAACACGAGTGAACAGTATCCATTTTACAAAGTACAAAAATAAACCCTTGCCACCGATGCACCTTATTGTTCCCGAAAAACACATCTTACTGCCCAGCACATTTGCTAACAGTTACAGCACATTAACTTTCCCGCAGACCAATTTAACAGTCAGTGGTCACAAGTTGACAGAGGATTCTTTGAAAGAAGAAAGACAAAAAAGGAGAGCAAAGGAAAGAGAATTACTAATACTACTCGCCCAGCTTTCTGCACACATGCCCGGTTGTAGAGAGGGGATTAGCCCAGTGCCCGTTACTGCCCATAAGCTGGCACCCTATATGTGTTGGCATTTCTCCAGCGTAGCCCATTGAAGACAGCTGTGTAATGCCACACAATAACTCAACCTTATTCTGTAGTGTCCTCAGCCGAAGCAAGTAAGGGCATACAACTAGGGAATGGTTCCCAAATATCTCTAGGGCGGGAAGTGGCCAGAATCACATCCCAGTATGTCGCCAATTGACTTTGGGAGTACGAAGCATCCAGCAGCCAATCCTCCAGCAGAGGGAATAATCTGCGACCCAAGCACAACACCACTCTCCGCTTTCCCAGAAGTAGTAACAATGCAAACAGCTTGTGAAGCTCCAAGGGGACCCCCTGTACATCTCCCAAAAGGGTGGCGAGTGGTGTGTGGTCTAGTCTGAGCCCTGTCATCTCATCGATAGCATCCATAACCGCCTCCCAATATCGCTGAATGTTAGGGCCCTCCCATGCCAAATGCAGAAAGTTTGTGCAGGAGGCTGAGCATCTGAGGCACTGTGCCTCCTCCAGGAGCCTACTTAAGCACAGCCATTGCGTTGTTCGGTAAAGCCTATGCAAAAATGTAAAATGATCAGCCGCAGCCTGTAGTTAGGCGAAAGTGCTCTGGACAGCGCACAAGAGAACAGCCACTTACCTTCCAGGATGGAAAGTTCCAGTAAAGTCTCCCACGCCAAACGGGCAGAGGGAACTCGAACAGGGGCAGTACGTTGCATGATAGAGTATAACCTAGTAATCAGCGTGGGTGGGGATGGATTCCCAAGAAGTCCCTCCAGCGCAAGCAGCGAGGAGGGCGCAGTAGGGAAGGAAGCATAGGTAGTGCACATGGCTGCATGAAGCTGGAAGTAAGTATATCGTTCGAGCAAGTTTGTTGTGTTCCCTTCAGGCAGCTGCTGCTGCAAAATGAAAGATCCCCCATGGAACACCACGCCCATAGTAGTGAGCTGGAGCCATCTAAGTCTACCGCACACACCTGCATCCTACGTAAATGGAAATCACGGATGCCTATGCAATGGGAGTGATGGGGCAAACAGAGCTTCCAACCTGGTTCGGCGGCAAAGTTCATGGCACGCCCATACTGCGCAGCCAATCATGTCCACTCCCGTCCCTGGATGGGGCAGTGTCCTGAATAGCACCATAGATAACAGCTTTGGAGCTGCCAGATCATACTCCAGAGCCATTTGTGCCATAAACTGTGTAGAGTACAGCCAGTAAAACACAAACTGAGCCTGCACAGTAATAGTATAAATCCATTTCAGGCACTCCCAAGTCCCCCAGCCAGAATGGGAGGGTAAGAGTCTCCCAGGCGATCCTGGGATGCCGCCCAGCCCACGCCAAAGCCACCAAGTTGGATCTCAACCGCCGCCTGACGCTGCCCGTCTGTGGCAGGGGCAGATTAATGAACAAATACAGCAATTTAGGCAATAAAATCATTTTAGCTATTGCTAGCCACCCTGCCTTGGACAGAGGGATGCGAGTCCACACAGCAATACGCTCATCCAACCAGTCCATTACACACCCATAGTTAGAACTCCAAAGTACTTAATTGGTTTCCTCACCCAGAGGAGAAGGAAATCAGAGGGCATTCGTGGGCGAGAAGACAACCGACTTAGCCCAATTAATAGAGATGCTGGAGAGCCCACCAAATCCTATAAATTCCCTGATCAGAGGGTCCAAATTTCTGTCGGGATGCTTGACGTACAACGTAACGTTGTCTGCATACATCGAGACCACCCAGGGCATGAAAGTGAGGCCCTGATTAGCATGATGTTGCTGGAGACGCGCAGCAAGGACCTACTGGCGTTAGAAAAACGAATAGGTGATAGCAAACATCCCGGTCACGTGCCTCCAGAAACCCGAAACAGTGGGGACACCACCCCATTAATTCAAAAGTGCGCCTTAGGATTTGCGTAAAGAAGGCCGATAAGCTGAATTACTTTACGGCTGATTCCCAAGCATTGCTCCGGGCAGACATATACGGCCATTCAAGCTAATCGAATGCCTTAGTGGCAACCAAGAAGATAGCGGTCACTGCCAGTGGAGAAATGTGCGCAAATTGTGTGTGGTGGCTCTCCCCGGCACAAACCCGGATTGATCTGGGCGGGTGATCAAGGGACGTGGTGGGAGGAGCCTTGGACAGAATTTTAAATCATGGATAATAGCCTGTATGATACAAACTGTCGCGGTTCCTTGCTGGACTTCAAGATTGCGATAACAAGTGCTTCCCTTAGTGAGGGGGGCAGTTCACCCTTTTCCAAGGATTCGCTAAACAGATTTAACAAATGGGGTGCCAGCAGGGGCAGGTACTCTCTGTAAAAAGCAGCTAACAGACCGCCTAGGCCTGGTACCTTGTCGCCCGGGAGAGCCCTGATGACCAGGACCACTTCTTCCTTCGTAATGGGTACATCCAAATAGTAGCAATGCCCGTCCCCAAGCCATAACAGTTGAATGGATTCAAGAAATGTGTTGCGATCTGGAAGTACCCGTCTTTACGTTGTCAGATACAAGGAAGAGTAGAAGAACAACATTTCCTCGTGCACAGCGTTCTGGCCAGTGAGCACTACTACCCCAACCCCGAACAAATCCCCAATGTAATCGTTAGCCCAAGGTTTTCGCAACAGTTAAGCCAGGGTCTTTTCCGCCGGATCTCCTTCATCAGATCGTCTGGCTCGTGCCTCCCTTACGAATTAGTGAGTCTCGTGCAGAACAGCCTTTTCAAACTCATTTATTTCGCAGCTTTTGTTCCCCTAATAAGTCTGCCCGCTGACTGAGGTAGTACTCATGCTCAAGGGCTTGTATCTTGGTCTCAAGGTGACATAAGTCACGTCCAAGTTCCCAAAGGATCCCTGCCAGCTTAGCAATGCATTCGACCCAAATTACTGATTTACAAGCATCCCAGAGGTCGATCCCCACTGATCCCTCATTACGACTAAAAAAATGCAACCAGTGCTGTGCGTATAGCCTATCAAAATGCCTGGTTTATCAGCTCACAGGGTGGAAGTCGCCACGTAAATGCCTGATCAGGGTAGCTCGGGACCGAGACCTCAAGCACCACCGGGGAGTGGTCTAAGAGAATCCTTGGCAAATGAAATAACTCACTCACCCATGCATCTACATCTCTAGTTGTGAGCCAGTAGTCAATCCGTGACCATGAGGAGGTAGCTGAAGATAGGCAAGTACCCTCCACCATAGTAACATGCCGGGTCCTCCACTCCTCTATTAACCCATTGTCCTTTAGTAAAGACTGGAGCTTTGCAGCGGCCACAGAGTGGGGGTGGCAGGAGACACTCTGCCACGGGTCCAGGATAACAATAAACTCCCCCCCGCACACTAAAGCTCAGGGCCCAATCGCGTCCACATGCCAACAGAGCTCCGCAAAGTAATCAAGGTCATCGGTATTAGGCCCATACACACAGACCAATCTAATTGGGTGCTCCTCTAAAGATGCCCGTCAACAGCAAATGCCTTCCCTGTTTGTTGTAGACAGCATGCACCAGTGCAATCCCTTCCTGATAAGAATCGCAACACCCTCACATAACTGGAATAGCACGCCGCGTGTTGCTCATCAATCCAGCCCCCCGCCAAGAGAACAGTAGTGTGTTTGGTCAGATGTGTTTCCTAGAGGAAACAAACATAAGCGCAGTGCCGCTTCAAGTATGTTAGTACCAATCTTGCCTTGCAGCTGTCATTTAACCCACGGACATTCCATGTGATCAACTTAAGAGGCGCCATAAATTTAGCCACACTACATATCATGAAGTCAGTCACCTCTCCAGTGTAGAGAAATAAAGCGATGCAGTCAGAAAGGGCAAAGGAGAAAAAGAAAGAAACATTGCAAAAAAGGAAGAACATCCTAAGAATTACTACACCCAACTTACATCAGCCCCCCCTATTGATTCCAAGACACTTCACCCTCCCCTGCAATTGCCGGAAACGATTAACAGAATACATCAACACAGGTATCATCGAAAGAGGATGTGGGAGGAGGCATGGGGACAAGGGAGGGAGGAGGGGCCGGGGGGGCAGGGAGGGGGTGGGGGTTTGACACCAGGCACCAAGCTATCCCCAGCCAAGACAGGCTGGGTGGCTAGAACAAGGGAATGTCCAACATTGCCAAGCCAGGAAGGACAGAACAACCACCCACTAAAGTTTGGAAACAAGCACTAGTAGAGAGGGAATTGTGTGGTACGCCCCATACAGGCACCAATCCCCAGAGGAGGGGTCCCCAAGTAAGAACTGCACAGGTCTGAGAAGGCAGATGTAATATGTTCACTGGTATGGCTGGTGTTTTCATTGCCAGGGGCAAATTTCAAGTCCGTTCCGACGCACGGCAGACCCTTGATGAACTTCGCAGCCACTTTTGGATCAGAAGAGTAGACAGTTTTACCGTAATGGAATATTCATAATTTTGCTGGGTATAGCAGGGAATAAATATCCACAGTCTTTTGAAGGGAGTGCTTCACCAGATGAATTCTCTCCGCGCAGCCTGCACAGCGATGGTGAAACCGGGATAAAAGGAAACGGCGAGTCATTGATACGACGTGGTTCGCTGCTCCCTGGCATGTCAGATGATGATGTCCCTATCTCTGTAGTTTAGGAGCCGAGCGAGGATTGGCCACACAGGGGCACCCGGTGGCGGTCTTGGACCCAACAACCTATGCACTCGCTCTACAATATACACGGCAGAGATGGTCCAAACAGTTCTCCAAGCATTTGTTCAACATAGTCCTCGATTCGCATCATTGTAGTGGACTTCGCCACTGCCATGATCCCCATGCCGCTCCCATGATCCTCATGTTGTTCCTCCTTGACCGGGCTTCCAAGTCCTTATTTTTACTGAAGATTCGTTCAAGCACTTTCTCTATGCGGAGGAGCTTCTCTAGTTCCACGCTGCCGTCGTCCTCCACTGTAGATGTACGCTGCTCCATCTAGCTTATTCGCTCATCATGATTCGAGACTTTCTCTTAGAGGTGGTCAAGTCTGTCAGACAGAGTCAGTTTTGTTATCAATAGTAGTGAGGGATTATTTCAAGTCTTTGAACATGGCATGTATATCAGGCACCTGAGGGTCACCTCCACTAGCCGCAGAATCAGTAGGGACCTCCTCCAATTGCAACTCCATACCTCGCAGGGGCCTCTGCTGTTCAAATGGCAGCTTTGTTTGTTAACTGTCCGTTTTGCGCATGGTGACAAAAGAAAAGAAGGGAGGAGGAGCCCGCCCAATCACAGTATGGTCACTTGTCAATGGGGCAAGCCAGTCACAGCAAGCACCATCACCAATCATAATTCCTCTCCTCCGACTGGCAGCTCCCCAGAAGCTTTACACACTCAAGCATCAACCTCACTGGGTGTCTCACAGTTGTATCACTTACACTGGGGTAGCCCCGGCCCAGAGTCCTTCAATAAATTCTCTCTATGCTCTCATTGCTGGTAATACCAAGTCTTTCACTGCTGTTGGCCAACGGTCCTCTCTGCATGACATCGCCTCGTTTGCACCCCGGGGGGAAACCCGCACATCCCCGGCTGTGTATAGTCAGACGCCATGAGGTCTCCTACTTCATTAGACCTTCACGGCCCACGGAGTACACCTCTGCCGCACTCCTCCGCACTGTGACGCTCTCACTGTGCGGGCGACCCCTGTATCCATTTTCAGCGGCTGTCTGCCGGTCTCTCACCTCAAGCCGCGGCCTCAACTGGTCTCCTCTCCAGGGCAGGACATGCCTAACCTGCTCACCCTGTCCTGCTCGGTCATCCGCAGCAAGGCCTCCTGATTCAACTGGCCTTTGCAGCCCACAGAGACTGCTCCAGCTTCACCCCTCTGATAGGCCTCACTCACCACGCAGCAGGTGACTCCTCCATCTTTGCCGTGCCTCGGTCCCAAGTTAAGCCACACCACCTCAATTACTTCACAGCGTCTAAATCAGGGCTCAAACAGCATAAAGAAAGCCCTCTCATCATTCCACAGTAAGAGGTGTTCCCCTACACAGCCCGGCCTCACGCTGTGGGTGCGATGTCCGCAGATAAATGCCGTATGAACGTTCTGGCCCACAGAGCTTCAACGAAAGGCAGCCATCTTGCAGCCGGGCTCTCTAGCCCCCTCATTTTGCTAGTAACTTTGGAGCCGTTTAACAAACCTTCACTAAACTTTTTTTTTAAATTCCCGTTTGCATAGTTTGTACATGGAAAATTCCAGGGTAATCTGTCAGGCAGGGGCTGGAAAAAAATGGGAGGTTCCGAAACACAAAATCCCCATGTGTTTTCCATAGAATTTTTTGTGAACGTTATATCGAAAAAAAACTGCTAAACATAAACACACCAAATTTGGCAAGAGGTTAGTTCTTGGTCTAAAAAAGCTGCAGCGAGCGCTCTGCTTAGCTGCCACCAACCTGAAGAAAAATGTTGCAAGGAGCAATGACAGTACTTGGAGACTTAGTCACTTGTCCTGAAGTTAAATTTAACAACTAATATAAGGTGGCGGGGTAGGGATATCCTGCCCCACAGTGGAATGGGGTGCGGCATTGAGGGGCAGGTGGGGTCCAGGGGCTACAATGTTTTTTTTCAAAAACACTGCAATCCCACTGGAGTCCCGCAAGACTTCCGTGTGATCGTGGCATGCCCAAACAATTTCTCTTAAATGGCAGCCTGAAGCTTCCCTGAATTACTAAGTGGAGGGGAGACTCATCCCCCCTCCTCAAGGCCCTTATGGCCCCGGGGACCACATTCCCCAGGACTACTACTACTATTTTTCCTTTAAAAAAAAAAGGGGGAATGGTGTTAGGTTATTCTCTCCCCGCCTAGACAAGAATGTGTCCTGTGATCCATCACTTAAATTTTGTGGACAGAGATGCAGGGCCCTTCTCCCCGAGTCTTAATAGGTCCCCCCTCCCTAAGCCTGTAAAGGCCACAGCATTTCCATCCGCTGGGACATAGTGGTTTCCCTGTTTGCAGGTACACAGGCAGCGAAGGAATGTCTGTGCTCACGCGGCTGGAGCTTTAAAAATGCTCCCATCAAGTGGGATCAGACTTTTGTTTCCCTGCCTGCGCTCTTGCAGAAATTATCCTCCCCGCTCTAAAAATCAGCCCAAAACCTTCCAGGAAGGAGCGGAGGTGCAAGAACATTTTTTTTAATGTTTCATGAAGATTTGTCAAACAGCGGCAATGTTATTAGGAAAACAAAAAATGGATTGTAAATAGAAACACTGCAATCCTATCTATAACTACGCAGAGGCAACAGCCACTGGGTTCCATATATTATACACACACACACACACACACACACACACACACACACTTGTGGAGACAACCAAGAAAAGAAGGATGTGAAGAAGGGGGAACCAAGGCGAAAATACACTGGGGAAGGGAAAGGGTGGCAGAGATGGGAAAACACATTCTTTAAAGAGCATAGGGAACCAAACTTTCCTTGCAGTAAAGATAGTTTGCGATAATCTGTCAATTATAGACATTTGTCATAAAAGGTAGGTGCGAGGCAGTTTTACATTATAATTCACCAATTTATGCTTTATCAAATCAATTATTGATTTAATATGCTCCACCCCGTGGACGACACAGTGGCCATCCAGCACTAAAGTGCAAACAACAATTATATATGGGTTCATCAGAATTGCAAGGTTCTCAAAATAAAAGCAGCTAAAAAAGATGGCTGTGACAGCATTTTTTTTTTATAAAGTTACCATGATGTTCAAGAATGTAAAACAATATATATATATATATATAGTTTTACATTCTTGTCTATATATATATATAGTCACAGAGAAATGCAATGACCTTGTTTAACCTGAACTAACCCGAGCAGAAAAGCTGGCATTTCAGCCTTTGCTTCTGGAACCACAACATTCCTCAAAAACGAAGAGACTCATCAGGTGAGAAGAAAAAACACACAGAATACAAGTGACCTTTCACCCAGAAAAACCGTTTCTATAACTCTACTCCCTGTTCTGGGCCCTTTCTAAAAGCTTCATTTAAATACTAATGGGAGTCGGAACATGTGGACTCCCTTACCAAAAAGCAGACAGATTTTTATTGGAAAACACAATACGTCTAGTGGCAAAGCCCGTGGGCCGATGTTAAGTCAGTGGGGGACAGGGACCTTACAACCCCCCAAAAAATAAAAAATAAAATATTTTTTTTTCAAACCACACTAAAATATATGCAAGTCCTACCTATCGAACTGCAGGAAGGAACTCCAATCAGACTATTAGAAATGGACAGCAAGCTTCGGGGCAATAGGTGATACAGAGATAGCAGTGATAGATGGGCATGCACTGAACTTTTTATTTTATTTGCGAAATCCAGCAAAGATGTTGCTGATGCAGATATGCATCACACACATAACTAATATGATTGCCATTTCAAACTTTCAACAAAAAAAAAAGAAGAAGAAAAAAGAAAACCGGACAAACACTAGAGCAAAATCCATCCTTGGTCCAGGAGAGATAAAGGCTAGGGTGTCCAACGCGAGTCATGCCTGCCTGCCTGCCTACCTACCGTTAGCATCATGTTGTCCTTTAAACCATATCACATACATCTTACTCCCTCTGGGTAAAATCAGGAGCCATTCATACACTGTGTTCCTGTTTAAAGAGAGAAGTTTGATAAGAAAATGTACACAAAAAAGTGCAATGACTGTGAATGAAAAAGAAATAAGAGGAAATTGGCTTTATAGTGAGTGCAACAGAATCCAGACCTCGAATACACCTGGACAAAGATTAGACTTGACATTTTTTTAAATGCCCAAAGGGGAGTGGAATACAGAGCATTTGTAACTGATCAGAACGAATGCTTCTAATGTTTTCTTGAAAATCTTCTGTTCAAAGACAAAGCATGGGGCTGAGCGGAGGCCATTCTTCCTGCATGAATACCGAACTGACCGAGGGCAGTTCCCTGAACCAGTAACGAAGCAACAAGTTCCGGGAAACCCAGATTCTTTTACGGGGGCACTGGTAGGCGTGAGTACAGCAGCCACCTGGTACAATAAATGGAGAATCAAAACGTGCAGAGATAGCGCAGACCCAAAACCCTGATGAAATTGCCGGTAAATATAACTTGGCAATGAAACATGTTGGTTTTTAGTATAGTGGGCACACAGCATGGAATAAAATTAGACTAGCCAGTGTAGCCTAGCTCTTTGTAAACGGTGGTGGGACCAGATCTCGATGATAGAGTTTGGCAATCCACACTGGGTCACTTACACAGAGCACTTATATGTTTTTTTTTTTCTCGTCTGCACAGTTTGTTATCCCCTTTATGTTGTAAGTTGGCAGATGCTGATGATGAGAACGTGAGGACACAGGCGAGTACCAGTCTGTTAATTCCTCCCCGGGTGCTGCTCCCGTGAGGCTCTGCCAACTCCCCTGCCCCTTTTTTATTTTTCTTAAAGACAACATTGTCTTAGAAGGGTAGAGTGAGGGTAGTAGGTTGCCACAATATTATCACACACACGTTTTTAGCTTTGAATCAGTGACCCTATTGTGCACATTGAGACAGGAAGGTTTATAGATATATCAACTATTGAGCAGGTAATAAAAATACATGGGAGATCATTTACTCCACATTATTTAGGGGCAGGTCCTTTGTTGTTGAGAGGGTGCAGAGTGGGGGGGCGACCTGTTTAAACCCCGATATTCCCCCTTAGGCTCCTAGTAGTTCAAAGACAAAGCAAAACAATGAGTTAATCAAGTGAAGTTATGACACTCAGTTATATCGTGTTTAATGGTTATCACACAAACAAGAGAAGCCAGGGATTTCAATTTAGAATCTCCAAGAAGTCGACTCCATAGTTTTTATTTTATTGGAAAATGCACTGTTTCAGACATTCTGTAAATAGGCTTTTGTTTAGGTAATTAGAAAGGTATAACTGGCAGATCGATTGTGGAAGTTAACTTTGGATAAGAACAAGAGGTCACTACGCTTCACGTGTTCAACCTCTTAATATAACAGGGAAAGTGGCGGGTGGAAAGGTTTGAGAGGAGGAAAGGTGGTAAGGTAGGGTGGAAAATATTTTCCAACAGCAGACCTACAGAGGTCATTTGGAAGCTACATTTCATTGATGGACCAGGATGGCCTTTTTATGCCACATAACGTACACCGTGTCTCTACAGACCAAATTTTATGACAGAGAATGGTTAAATGTTGTGTAGCAATAAGTAGAGCTGCCTCGGGAGGACGCTACAAAGAAACCCAGTAGTATCACTCTTCCACACCAGCACAGATTAGATCCAGTAAGGCCACAATCTACAGTAGCAGCAGTAAACAGTACTTTATCCAGACCAAATAAAAATAAATCAATGATAAAAAGGAAGTGATTAGACGTACCGAAGGTGACAGTTCTGAGGATCAACAGGTGCACAATTAGGGACATTTCTGGCTTCAACCCTGTTGCTTTCAAAGAAGGGTGCTTCCTGCTGAGACTAGGTGTTCGTTTTATCCCTCCACCCAGCCACTGTAACATGATACAAGTCTAGGATAGACACCATTGAAAATAAACATTGATCAAATTCACTTTGGCTAATACTTTAGTCATGATCCTGGAGAAAGGAAGCGCTACCATTTACAAAGTAACAAATGGCAGAATCCTGCAACATTTTGTAAACCAGCATACATTTCCATTTTCATCAATCTATGGCAGAGATTAGTAGTCGTCTCCATCACCTATTAAGGTAACGGGTATGTCAGTATTCTTAAATAAACAACTTTATTACCAAGGTATATACCTGCATCTTGCTACTTTACTACCAAGGAATCCATGCGCTCTGGGGATCTCAGGGAAAGTAAAATTCTTTGATTACACTGAAAGGCCATTTGGAACCCCATTTTGATCCTTTGCAGAAGACTAGCATGTGAAAATCCAGATGTTTTGTAATGAAAGACACACAAATAACCAAGATTTGATTGCATATAATTAAAGCAACATGGATGACAACGCAATGGATGACCTCCCTTAGTGCTAAAATATGATACCGGTTTGGGATAATCAATATATGCTAATGAGAGGGTAAGCTAACAGTAGTGTCACATGGAATCTCTATTTAAAGGCTGTGTCTTAGTTGCAACATTAGGCTTTTTTTTCCTACTTAAATGGGCACTGGGAGAAAGATAAAATAATCTAAAAACCTACTATTCCGGTTCTAGTCATCACCTAGACGATTAGTGCCTTCCAGGAATGAGTTCCACCCTCTATACTAGTCAGAGAACCTCTAGAAGAGCTGCCAATATTCTACGCCATCACCCCTGGACAACCACCTATGCATTTTGAGTATATGCCTAGATTGTGCAGGAGCAGAACTGTTCTCAGTGTTGGTATTCACTGCTTAGATTTCCCGGTCTTTAGAGAATCCCCCTAACCCACTTCAACTTTCAAGAAGCCTTCAACTCTAGCCTCTTTGCATCACCTTTGTTTATAGCTGGATTCCTTTTTCGGTCTCGCACCTGGCGACGCAGCGCGAAGCGCTGTTGCCAGCGAGACCTATTGTCGCTAACTTGGCTCTCAAGGGAGACAGGAGATGGGCACGCGCAGGCCGGACTGGCAATGTGAACGCGCCGCACCGATCTCCTGTCCCCCTTGGGAGCCAAGTCAGCATGCAATTTCACTTTCATTTTTTTTTTTTAACTCGCCCCATCGTTGGAGCGGCCCTTGCGGGCCTGCTCAGTAAATAAACATTTGCACTGTGCCTTCATCGGCACAAATGAAGAATCCCCCACTCACCCAGTGTGGCAGCTGGCTGCGGCGCGGTACTAGAGCACGCCATCTCCTCCATATTCCTGAATGCACGATGCGGGGCTCCCTCCTTAGGCATGGGAGTCACGCACTGCTATCTGCCGCTCTCCCGGGACTTCAGCTCCCGCACTTGTTCTTTGGCGCCAGGGCTCCCTCTTCACCACGGGAGCCCCGGAAGGGTACAGGCGCTGCCTACACCGGCCGCACACGCGAGCCTCAGGGCATGCAAAAATTACATGAACCGCGCATGCGCGGGCAGCCCTCGCAGGTCTCCTCCACGCCCGGATGTGGAGCTGCTTTCTGTTTTGCCGTTCCCTGCCTCCGAGCCTGAGACGGGGCTGCATAAGCAAGGTCAGAGGTCAAACATGCCATCTCAAATTCTTCCGCAGGTGAGTGACTAGGGATGCATGGCAGGGACTGTCGGCCTGTGTGTGAGAGGTGCACGTGTCTTGTTTTTGTATAGTCTTTGAATAGGTATTTTACAAATACCAGGTATCACCTGTGAGACGGCTTCACGGTGCGTTCATATGCAGTAACATGACAAAGCCCCAGTTTCGCACTGACTTTGCACTGGATCATAACTTGGAACCGATGAGGCAGTAATCAGTATCTAAATTTAGATCTGTTCTTAATCATTTTAAAAATAAACTTGTACGACTTGAACCTTTCGGCGTGTCTCAGAAGGACAGTCTGGATTCAGACAGCCAGCGGGACGCGTTTCACATTTGCCCATCCACCAACCTCATTATCTCATTGGTTGCGATTGAACTGCACCTGCCACTTCCGATGCAGAACGGGTACATGGGGGTTGGCCATGGTAGCACACGTTGCAGCCAAGCAAAGATGCAGCCAGCGGAAATGCCTGTCCCAAATGAACGGTGAGTCAGTGTTTAATTCGTATTTACTGCACCCCGGGTGCAGCTGAGCCACACCTCATCCTCTGGTGGTACACTACCCTCTCCCTGTGTGCGATCGCAACAAGACAGCACAGGTTAACAGTGGGCGCTGTGCAGCTTTTTGGGAAATTCGACACAGGAGTGAGCAAAGCGCTGCGAAGAAAGCAAAGCTTCCATGTGTGCTTTAACCACGGCTCTCTGTGAACTCATTACCATTGCTAATGCAGTGGAGTCTAGACACAATTAGGGCTGTTTTTGAACCAACATTGGAAGCAGGCCCACAATTTTGAGATTTTCAAACGTGAAACTCAGTAAAATAATAAAGAGAAGGCACTAACTAGGCCAGTAGTTCGGCCTTTTGCGACAGTGTACACGCCGACAGAGGCACAAAAGACAATGAAGGGCGGGCCCATATGCACACAAGCAGATTGCGTATGTGCCTACAGCCGTTTTATCGACCTTCAGCAGACATACACGCATGCACCCATGTACACTGAACAAGAAACATGCAGCCCTTCATGCACATGGACCCACAGTTGTACATAATCCTAGAAGAGTAGATAAGGAAACATAGCAAAACACCACACACCAGCAGGAGGCCCAGGTTGAAGTATAATACCGGAGCACAGGAAAATGTGCACACATTGGAGCCTAGGAGTACGCGCAGCGGGGTGAATTAGTTTATCAACATGCGTGGTGCACAAGGCAATTTACTCACAGAGAGGGAGAGAGCAGAGGGAGATGCGTACCAGGACCGTACTGGAAGATGTGCCACGTGGAAGCACAGTGTAATGTACCTAGACTTTTCCTTAGGAGTCCGATGTCTCCTCCCCGCCTCCCCCCTAGTGGCACTGCCTACGCTCACTCCTGCCACTGCCTCCACTGAGAATACCAAGCCAGGCTGTGAAAAACCAAAGGGAGCGAGCGTGTTTCCAACACAGGGGGGTCCTTACCCCCAAGAAAATGTTTCCATTGGCCCTCTCCATATTTTAAAAAGGTAAGTAATTCCTCAACAGATTTTCCCATAGAATTGGAACTTCAACTGGCGCACGCCTGGCTACCGTTCTGCAGAGGCCAAGGATAGGATGAGCACGTAGTAAGAGCACATTTAAGAGTGCAGCACTGTCAGAATCTCGCACTGACTTTAGCCTCAACCCCAGAGCGCGCAGTGCTGTTGCATGAACACCAATCCACTTCCTGAGTACAGCCCCATACCTAAAGCAACTCACTCACCGTATGCGCTCACATGAAAAACATAAGCTCAAAACAAAACGCCTGGGAAAATACACTGTTACGAGATAGGCAACATATCCCACACAACATGAAGTTAAAGTGCGAAATGTAACAGAGAACGCATCACTGACTCAAATTATCTAAATAATTTTCGCATACATTGTCAACAAAGAAATCATTGTCTGCCTGTAGAGTTAAGCACTTGAAAGACAGGGTAAGTTTTAAAATACAGTCGATGCTAACTACCCGCCGCATATAACACAGTCACACTCACATTTGTTCTCTTTCTCGTTACTCCTCATTCTCGCGTCACACGCTGCCATAAGAGACAGACAATTAGTGTTGATTAAACAGAGCCAGTCTTGCACTGTTTACACAAAACTAACGGGCTGTCAAAAAGCAGCGGTATGTGTGTGTTTTTCAGGGGGAGGATAGTGAAAGGAATCCTAGTCCCCATGATGGCGAGCCCCACTGCCACACACTGGTACAAATTAACCACTGAATGTACCTCAGGGGAGCACTTGATGATGCGCCTCTGAGGAACACTGAGTGGCGTGCCTCATGACAGCACCTGGTGCTGTACACCAAGGCACTGGATGCTGTTGTTCAGGGCCATAGAGTGTAGACATTAGCGGCTGTGTGATTTGCAGTGAGGGACAGGGTGATGTCAGAAGTTGTATGAACAAATGTGCAATATAGCACACACTTCGATGTGCTGTAGTTAGACACAAAGGGTGTTATCATAGAGGGCTCAAATTCAACTGGTCCTATTTTTAGGTCTAACCTAGGCAGTGCATGTACTGCTCTGCGAGACATGATGTATCAAGAGTATGACTTGAAGCCCCGCCTACAACCCCCCCATATTTTTCATTGGCTTGTGTCATTGTCTGTCGTAAACGCTGGCTTCTGATTCATGAATAGGCTTGTAGGTCCCGCTTTAGTACCGCCTTGTCTTCATTTGTAACCTCCTATTAGGACTGGCCCTTTTACTTCTATAGTTACACTGTATGTCTTATTCAGTCTGTAAACACTATTTTATTTAATAAGTTGCGCCTACTGAATGCATGACATGCTTTCCTGCGACATACAGTGTGCCTTGTGCACTTTCCCTTTCCAAGCAGCCCTGGACAACGGCGCAGCTTCTTTGAAGTTAAATAGGTTTTGCATCTACAAGAATTTGAGCAAATGACAATGCCTTTTTGTGTTAATTATCAAAACAGATAAATTAAAGGCATTATCATTTACAATGCCAATAGCTTAAACTCTCATAAATGCGAGACCTATTGCATTGCATGTTCTAGAGTTCTTCTTGGTCAAAAAAAGTTAGCTGAACCAACAATTCAGAATTTGTTCTACACTGGAATTGTGTAGTCTTGATAGAAAAGTATAAGAGTTATGGTTGCCTGCACCCGTTGAAGAGAGAACAGGAAAGGAAAGATCTTCCTTAGGATTCTCAGTCGACTTAGCATCCAAAAGTCTGAAAAGATCACTGGGTTTGGGTACATACAACACTGATGGTGTTGAACCACTTCAAATTATTACAATTAATATTTTACTTCTTAACCCTACAGCATTGATGAACTTTACGATGGCATTACTCAAACACTTGGGCTGTGCTATCGGTTATTAAAGCGGGGACTTGGCACATACGTAACGAAAAACACAATGGGTTAAGGTGTGACGGGTTAGGACTATAAATTACCTATTTACACAGGTGTCATATACTCACAATCTATGATACCCTATGTGTGTTGTCCTTTGTATCCTTTGTTATACATACAATGTTATTATGGTGAGTCACATTATTTCAACACATTATTGCACAGACTAGTGGACTGCATCGTATAGCATGGCTACTGTTTTGAGTTGTAATAATTTATGGTTGCAGTAAAGAAATGTTTTTGTTTTTCCTTTGATCACTGTGGAAATATCAAAACGTGTGGTGACTGAACCAATGTAGTGTCCTTGGTGCAGGGATTTAGTATGTATGTAATTTGCTGTACGTATGATGTGTATACTACATATGTCTTCCAGACTTAAGAAATCACTGCTGTAAATTGCCAGATGAAACATGTTGGGTAGTGGGTGCTCCAAGAAGAAACAATAAAAGGAACTTAACTCTAAGACAACGCAATGGACTGCTGTGTGATTCTTGGTTATGCTCAACAGGCTTTATAAACAACACTGGGACACAGATGATGTCCAAGATATTGACTTAATTTCATCTGCATTACATCCTTTGGAATCTTAGTGGCAATCAATCAGTATTGTGGGTAAAGTTGCAATTATAGAATCTGTTTTTAAGCATGTATGGTTTAAATACTTGACTTTCACAAAAACTAAATGTAGATTTAGAATATATATTTTTATAAGGAATGCAGCCCAAGACTAGTGTACGGTGCCTATTGATTTGTTAAAAGAGGACATTGCTGATGAATAATATTTGAAGTGTGATATCGCAATTTTGCTGGAAGTTAAAACAAAATAATTGAAGGCATCAATAAGGACAATTTTAGCAATGAAAGGTGGTAGATGGGTCATTTACACAGCACAGGGAGTACATTATTCGAGTATGGATTCCTCTATATTGCCCTTAGTATCTACTTCTTTGTAGGAAGCCATAGAAGCAGCCCCTGGGGGAATCAACAAGCAGTAGCAACTCTGCTTTGTCATCAGACTGTGCCGCTCCAAAAAATGCCTCCTTGAAGTGAACCCTCCTGAGATATTTCCTTAAGTGCAGACTTCTAGCTGTCCATACCTGGCACACCTTGTTTGTGTGTTTCTAAATGATCGGCTGGGCTGAGTCCCCCCACCTGTCCCTGGGCTCCTTCAATCTGCTTCATGGGCTGTAAGGGAAAATAATAGGCATTAGCAGCTGCCAAGTAATTGCAAGAAAGCATTGCTAGATGGTTGGGCATGATCTTACAAGCATCCAAGACACTCCTAAACTTGTAAAAAGGGCACATGTCTAAAACACTGAAAGAGGATTTAATAGCTGTGCAGGAGTTACCGGCAGCCCAAATTGTTGCTATGTACATTGTTGGTGGCACAAACACTGAAGGAGTCATCACTTGCACCAACACATGCCGAGGCTATGCGGGACCAATGATGGCTTCTTTTGTACTTCAGGACTCATTAATGGCATCCTAAACAGCACTTTGGAGCTAGTACTTGCTGCAAAGGGACCACATGGTGACTTACCACTGCCTCCGCACTGTAGGAAACAATTAATACAAGTCCAGTTGCCCCCGACAGTATTAAGAGTGGCCAAGGCACAACATGAGGCAACAAGAGTAGGTGAGATATCGTAGAAAAGATCTGATTACGCATTAAAGGCGCTCTATAAACTGAGGCAGTAATGGCAGACCATATAAACTCATGTGACATTGATGGCAACAGAAGCTCCATATAGGGCAATTACCAGTTGCCAAGGCACATTATTAGGCCTTAAAGACTGCAGAGGAAAGCTAGAGCAACAGGTTTTTTTTTAATTTCCTCATTCATAGAACTGAGCAGCATGCACAGTACTCAAGTGTTGGATACACTTACAAAGACAACATTCCCCTTCAATTGACCTAGTTAGCATTACAGGCCATAGTAATTCCACCACTTTCCCTAAATGCTCTTGTTCTTCAACGGACAGCCCTGTGCAACATATTAAAAGTTTCATTTTGCTTCACACACCAGACCATAGCCATCCGCCATTCCTCCTGGCTTGGAGAGCGGACAGTTTCCATTTCCTGGCAATGTCCCTCTGCGCAATCAACTTTATGATTCCTACCAAGATGTGATCTCTTATGCGGCTCTCCAAATCTTTCAGGATACCCAGGAGCACCACTCTAGGTAAAGGTTCCACATTCCTCCCCAAGATAAGGGACAGAGTGGCAATAATACTCCTCCAGTAAGCCACAATGAGTGGGCAGTCCTATATATTATGGAAGAAGCCCCACTCCTCCCCATAGGAGAGAAAGCATGTAGGTGCAGGAGTTTTGTGTACTCAGACACTCTATGGGGTGTAATGTAGATAGTAGGTAAGAAATTAAGCTGTTTGAGCCCAAGTCCTCCAAAACAGCAAGCGACCTCAGACCATACATGCATCTCTCCAGTTGTTGGCGTACAGGGGTCATACCCAACCTTCCCACTTGGTATTCTGCCTCAGGAAGAGGTCAGGGGACTATTAACTTATAAATTTGGTAGAGTGCCCCCTAGCCAGCATCTTTTTGGGGGCTGTATTCAGGAACAATAGACTGTGGGGTCCAGATGCTGTGCAAGGCATGGCGAAGCTGCAAGTACTAGAATTGTGATTTGAATTTGTAAAAAAATAAGTGCAGGTGCTAATAATTTTGCCAAGGAGGCCACGGCTCACTTATTCCTCCGGTGAGGCCCACTTTCAACACTCTCACTGCCTCTATCTTCTAACCTTGATCTGTTGTCTGTCCTCTACGTCTTTGCTCTAAGAGTCTATCTTCTCACCTCTCTAATTGTTTTCTATCATCTTTGTCACACCTGGTGTGTTACCTTATTCCCTGCATTTCTGATTTGCCCTCTATTCATTCTACCCCTGCCCTTTTTCCTTTTCACTTTTATCCATGCTCTGCTCTCGCTCCCCTCGATCTTGGCTCTTTACAATCACTCTTCTAACAGTGATTAGCTGGGTCTCCGTTTTATCATTTGTCTGCTTTTTTTCGTCTGTCCTGTCCTCTACTTCCTTTTTTCTCTCTTCTTAATGCTCTCTTCTTCACATCATGGCTGCTTTCTCTTTGCATCTGATTTGCTCTCCTTTTCTTCTAATTAGCTCTGTCTTATCTCTCTCCTCTCCTGTTGTTTCTTTCCCCTCTTTACTCCTGCTCTCTCTCTCATCTATAACACAGCTGCTGCCTGTGACCCCTGAAGTCAGCCTGTAAATGTCCCTCCTATTTGGAACTCTGCGTTTTCCTGTTGTCTTTCCTAAGGAAGAGGAAGATGACATGTGTTCTTACCTCCACCGAGTGCAAAAACAAAATGTACACCAAATGAAAATTCTTTTTTTGGCATATATTAATCAGTGCAGTATAACTGGGTTATTTGCAGAACAGGTAGCTGCTCGAGCACAGCAGGTGATGTAACTACTAGTGCTGCCTGTAATTAGTAGGTCCAGGGAAGGCGACGGCATTGGCATTCACTGCTCAGCTTGCTGTGACCCTGCCTGCTACAGCACAGGCATTGTCCCCAGCCCTGATGCTGCCAATGCCGGTAAGTATGGCTGTGGTGCCTACTGGACTCACGCACGCTCAGCAATTAGCATGCTGGGGTGCAGCGCACAGATTCTACAGGTGACACCATGGCGCACAAAAGTTGTGTTTGGCCACAGCTACATCTAGCATGTTGAGGATAGCAGCAATGCAGGGCTGCAGGATATGCTAGTCTGGCTACACAGCAAGTGGAAAGTCCACACTTACTTTCGTTTTTTCTTCCTCAAGAGCCCTCACTCCCAAGTTCCAAATGCACTCTTGCAGCTTTCTTGCCTCAACTCCGTCTTGAGCCAGCCCCCCGCTACAATTATCCAATGGGAGGCTTAGACTCAGGCAGTGGCATGGTGCAGCAGACTCTGGGAATAGAATGCAATCCATAGTTTGTTGATGACTTCTTGGATTTGTGATCGGCGAGATGACATCATCACTAACTTGGTGATACACAATCATGCCTGCCTGGACAGGCGTATGCTGGCCTGTCTATAAACATTTACCAGCCAGAACCCATGCAATGTATGTTATTCTTTTTATTTTGAATGTGAACAAATAATATTGAGACCACTACCTGCAGGGTCAGAAATTGTAGCCCCGGCCCTGTGAAAGAAGTGCAGGTGCTGAGCACCTGAAAGCTCCTGCTCAAATTAAGCACTGGTGACACTGGAACTTTGCTTTGAGATCTTGTAAGAACTTCATGGGAGTGCCCTGCCAGACATCTTCTACCTTTGCTAACCTTAGAAGGATCACTTCCTAAATCCAGTCAGGTGGTTACAGTATTCCAGCCAGCAGCTGTGCCACATAGGGTGTCTACAGGGTAATCTTTTGGTTCCATTCGATCCATCTCATCAGGAACACTATTCTAGTTACTTTGGGTAGAATCTAGGGGAGGGAGGACCGATATAGCATTCCCAGTATAATATTCTGGCTCAGGAGTGACACTTCAAGATGAAAGGCAGGTTCCTGCTACCCCCTGCACAGCCAATCATTCAGTACCAAGTGTTGCAATGCACAGGTACAGAGGCACAAGTCTGCCATACCTATCCCACCATTACGGGTCGACTGTATGCATTTGCTGATGGTAATGCTGGCGTGCCGCTCAGCCCACAGGAAGGTACGGACTTTGGTTAGAAGTAGTCTAAACCAGGACAGTGGAATGAATATTGGAAACTTCTGAAGTACATATAAAAACTGGGGCATGACCATCATCTCAAAGAGGGCTCTTCAGCCTAGGATATTAAGTGGGAGTTTAGACAGCACTGTAAGCCCATCATTATTTTACTCAGGAGTGGCTGAGGATTAAGGTGCCATGTCAGGGTAGGTTTGTGGGCAATGTGAATACCCAGATACTGGAAATTCAGCTTACGTACATGCAAGTGCGATTACCAGTTTGTGTCTCCAGTATCCCCTCTTACGGATACCAGGAGAGATTTAAACCAATTAACTTGGAGTCCGGAAACCTTACCGTACAATTATAACATTTGAAACAGTTGAGGGCCTGCATCTGCATATAGTGCTATCCTGTCCTCCATAATTAGGCCCCAGTTGAATGCCCATATCTGTGCCTCGCACCGTATCCAGACAGCCAGGCGTTCAATCACTAGTGTGAATAAAAAAAGGGGAGGGGGGGATGGAGAGCACAGATTTTGTGTCCCTTTCTGAATCAGGAACAGGCTAAGAGGGTGCTATTTACCCAAAAGTGGGCCTGTGTGTGCATGTAGAGCACCTAAACACACAATATGAATTTTGGCCTAAAAACCATGGGTTGCAGAACGCCCTCTAGGAACCCCCTTGCCCACAGTATCAAAAGCCTTCTCAGAATTGAAAAGCATCAGCAAACTAGGGTCCATCAGAGAAAGCAGCCATGCCAGGCCCATGCGCATTCTGCATATACTTGTGGTTTGGTGAAGAATGAAGTCACACTGGTCCAAATGTGCCAGGTGTGTTAAAACCATGAGCAGCCTGTTTGAAAAGATTCTGTGTAAATTGTTACCTCTGAATTAATGAGCGAGAATGGCCTATCAGAAACGCAGGAGTCTCGTGATGTTGGGAGATCCACAAAAGTCACCGTATATAGTCATTGTGGGAACTGGACTGCCCAAACAGCTTCCAGGAACATGGCCAGAAAGAGAGGGAGCTATAGTTGTTGCCAGGCTATGGAACTCCCTTCCTGGCAATCTGTAGGGACAAGCGTCTCACACTCTCCTCAGCAAGGCTCTGAAGACTTGGCTCTTCACAGAGGTATCAGTCTGAACCTAGGGGAGAGGAGTTGGGCTATCGGCTAGGGCGCTCGACCTCGGACCTGTGGATCTGGGTTCGAGTCTCGGTAACGACGCCAACACCTCCTGTGATTCTGGGCAAATCACTTAATCACCCCGTGCCTAAAATGAAAGTAACTGGAAACGTAAAATGTAACGTAACTGGAAAACAAGCATTGGCATTGCCAATAGGTCTCGCTTTTGGGCCCTTATAAGTAGTTATGCAGCATAATTTCCTTGTTGCAACAACATAAAATGTCGCATGCATAAACACTTAGATGGTCCCAAAAGCGAGCCCTATTGGCTATTTGCAATGCAATAAGTCTTGCATTTAGGCAACTTTAAGCTGTTGGCATAGTAAATGACAATGCCTTTTCAATTTATTGTAAAAGTAAAATTTTTTGAAAGTTATTGTCATTTACAATGCCATTATGTTCAATTTAAGTAAATGGGAGACCTATAGCATTGCAAATGATTGTTATTTATGTGTAGCCTGGCGTTGCGTGGGTGAGTGGCGTTGCGTGGGTGAGTGGCGTTGCGTGGGTGAGTGGCGTTGCGTGGGTGAGTGGGGTTGCGTGGATGAGTTGCGTTGCGTGTGTGAGTGGTGTTGCTTGGGTGAGTGGCGTTGCGTGGGTGAGTGTGGTGTTGCGTGGATGATAGTGGGCTTGCGTGGGTGTGAGTGGCGTTGCGTGTCTGTAAGTGTTGCTGTGTGGGTGAAAGTGGCACAGAGCCTTTGATGTGGCCTGGCGCAGGAGAAATGCTGCTGCTGCTAATTAAATACAAGAGCGGCCGGGAAGCGGCCGGGAAACACAAGTACGGCCGGCCACATAATTAGGGGAGGAGAAGCCGCACAGCACACGCTGGGAGAAGCCCTTTGATGTGCTGTGCCGCCGCGATGCGCGCTCTGTGCTGGGGGAGGGCCATTAGCCTGAACTCGCGGCAAGATCAAACGAAGGGTGGGAGGGACATTGAGGAACAGATGGCCATGAAAGTGTATGGGCCAAAAGCGCGTGCCTGTGGCCACGTGCACTCGAAGAAAACGCCACGAAAAAATGCGGTGGTTTGACAATCAGTTCGAGCACTTGAATTCTCGCCATTTCCCATTCCTTCGGAATGGTAAAGGACGAGACCTAAATATGTAAAGCGCTCTGATACCTGATTCGGTTCGGGTCTAGTTCGCGCTATATAAAACTCTGAAAAGAAAAGAAAACCTTACTTTATTTCTGTATGACAGTCTCTCCTGTAGCGCCTTGAGGCCTCTGGGCTAAGTTTGCGCTTAAGAAATCTAATATCCATTCATTAATAGTGTTTAGAATCATCAATAATATTCTATAGGGTAGCCATCCATGCCTGGTGTTTTGCCCGCGTGCATCTAATTCACTGCACACGCTATCGAAGGATGTGTGATTAGACTATCAAGTTCCAGTCTGTCCTATTTATTCTTGGAAGTAGGAGCTTGTCTACAAGTGGGGCAAGGCACACAAAGGTTGGTTGCTCATGTGTCTCATAGAGGCTATGATAGTAGTCTGCAAAAGTGGCCACTATTTCAGGGAACATGTACATCCTTCTCCCCTCTCTATCAGAGAGGTAAGAGACGAGCCTGGATGCCAGGTCTCTGATAGCTAGCCAGTACAGTAGTTTACTGGATTGGTCTCCCCATTCATGTATCCTCCCTGTTAAAGCCAGCCTTGGCGCGGCTCATTTAGACAAAGCTGTCAGAGGGAGGCTTTGTCAAGCTCAAGGCGCTTGTCCAGGGTAAATCACATAGTCCTCTCTGTCCAGTTTCAAAATTCTGGTCTCCAGTTTGCGTATCTGTCCCTGGGTTTTCCGTTCCCTTTCTGGCCATCAGGAGTATGCCGGGTTAATCCGCCATACTCAGGTTCAGGTCAAGGAAAAGGAGTTAAATTCCTAGCCTAAGAAATTTTTGCACAACTTGTCTGCCAGGCATCAAGCATTGAGGCCACAGATTGGTCATAATTAAGGATCTCGGTTTTCCGTTTGAACTGATTTTTACATATGAATACGGATGGAAAACCTTTCGGTTTTTGTTTGTATTTATATATAGAAAACAGGAAAATACTTACAAAACAAATGCTCCTGCAGCCTCTGTGCACCTCTATAAAATCTGAGTCAGAGGTGCACACGGGCTGCCGAAAGAAATCGTAAACTGCTGCCCATAAACTGCCGCTCTGAAGAGGGGTGAACAAGTGCAGCTAGGAGCGCCGTGTCTACAGAGACCCTCCAGGACCCCTCACAGCAGTGGTCCGGCAAGGTGTAAATTGTTGGAGCAGTGCAAGCAGCCGATGTCCATTAAAAGGTGTGAAAAGACCCCAGGACATCGGCTGAAGCCCCAGCAACCTTTTGTTTGTGTATGGGAGGGGGAATGAGGTTGCCTAACAACTATTAGCTCGCATGGAATGGAGGGGGGGGGGGGATCAAAGGGGGGCGCATTAAGAAAACCATTTATTTTATATTATAGTAGATTGTTGACAGTCTCATGAAACGGAGGGTTGGGTATTACGAGGGAGTGAGTCACTCCTGGCAGGGACCAAAGGAACCCGAGATTGCGGCTCGCAAGACAGATTGGGTGTGCTCAGATATTCCTTGCGATTCAGAAAAGGGGGTGGTGATGAACAGAGTGTCTGAATTAAGCAGACCACTCTTACCCAGTCCAAAGATCAGGGCTTGATCCATCACCGTTATTTATCTCACTGCCCCATCCCAGCTCAGAACCTGGCTATATGCAAATTAGTCTGTCCCTGGCCCAGTGCATCATGGGAACAGGGCAGACCAAACTACCAAGCCAATTCTTCACCAGAAAGGAGACAAGCTACCGGGGACCGGTTTCTGGCATTTCAGCCTCTTCGGCCCGGCTTGCTTGAATCCTGATGGAGCAGTGAGAAAGGGACTCATGTCTGAGTATACCCTGCCACACCTATAGTGGCCAAAAACGATTCAGAAAAGGGGGTGGTGATGAACAGAGTGTCTGAATTAAGCAGACCACTCTTACCCAGTCCAAAGATCAGGGCTTGATCCATCACCGTTATTTATCTCACTGCCCCATCCCAGCTCAGAACCTGGCTATATGCAAATTAGTCTGTCCCTGGCCCAGTGCATCATGGGAACAGGGCAGACCAAACTACCAAGCCAATTCTTCACCAGAAAGGAGACAAGCTACCGGGGACCGGTTTCTGGCATTTCAGCCTCTTCGGCCCGGCTTGCTTGAATCCTGATGGAGCAGTGAGAAAGGGACTCATGTCTGAGTATACCCTGCCACACCTATAGTGGCCAAAAACGATTCAGAAAAGGGGGTGGTGATGAACAGAGTGTCTGAATTAAGCAGACCACTCTTACCCAGTCCAAAGATCAGGGCTTGATCCATCACCGTTATTTATCTCACTGCCCCATCCCAGCTCAGAACCTGGCTATATGCAAATTAGTCTGTCCCTGGCCCAGTGCATCATGGGAACAGGGCAGACCAAACTACCAAGCCAATTCTTCACCAGAAAGGAGACAAGCTACCGGGGACCGGTTTCTGGCATTTCAGCCTCTTCGGCCCGGCTTGCTTGAATCCTGATGGAGCAGTGAGAAAGGGACTCATGTCTGAGTATACCCTGCCACACCTATAGTGGCCAAAAACGATTCAGAAAAGGGGGTGGTGATGAACAGAGTGTCTGAATTAAGCAGACCACTCTTACCCAGTCCAAAGATCAGGGCTTGATCCATCACCGTTATTTATCTCACTGCCCCATCCCAGCTCAGAACCTGGCTATATGCAAATTAGTCTGTCCCTGGCCCAGTGCATCATGGGAACAGGGCAGACCAAACTACCAAGCCAATTCTTCACCAGAAAGGAGACAAGCTACCGGGGACCGGTTTCTGGCATTTCAGCCTCTTCGGCCCGGCTTGCTTGAATCCTGATGGAGCAGTGAGAAAGGGACTCATGTCTGAGTATACCCTGCCACACCTATAGTGGCCAAAAACGATTCAGAAAAGGGGGTGGTGATGAACAGAGTGTCTGAATTAAGCAGACCACTCTTACCCAGTCCAAAGATCAGGGCTTGATCCATCACCGTTATTTATCTCACTGCCCCATCCCAGCTCAGAACCTGGCTATATGCAAATTAGTCTGTCCCTGGCCCAGTGCATCATGGGAACAGGGCAGACCAAACTACCAAGCCAATTCTTCACCAGAAAGGAGACAAGCTACCGGGGACCGGTTTCTGGCATTTCAGCCTCTTCGGCCCGGCTTGCTTGAATCCTGATGGAGCAGTGAGAAAGGGACTCATGTCTGAGTATACCCTGCCACACCTATAGTGGCCAAAAACGATTCAGAAAAGGGGGTGGTGATGAACAGAGTGTCTGAATTAAGCAGACCACTCTTACCCAGTCCAAAGATCAGGGCTTGATCCATCACCGTTATTTATCTCACTGCCCCATCCCAGCTCAGAACCTGGCTATATGCAAATTAGTCTGTCCCTGGCCCAGTGCATCATGGGAACAGGGCAGACCAAACTACCAAGCCAATTCTTCACCAGAAAGGAGACAAGCTACCGGGGACCGGTTTCTGGCATTTCAGCCTCTTCGGCCCGGCTTGCTTGAATCCTGATGGAGCAGTGAGAAAGGGACTCATGTCTGAGTATACCCTGCCACACCTATAGTGGCCAAAAACGATTCAGAAAAGGGGGTGGTGATGAACAGAGTGTCTGAATTAAGCAGACCACTCTTACCCAGTCCAAAGATCAGGGCTTGATCCATCACCGTTATTTATCTCACTGCCCCATCCCAGCTCAGAACCTGGCTATATGCAAATTAGTCTGTCCCTGGCCCAGTGCATCATGGGAACAGGGCAGACCAAACTACCAAGCCAATTCTTCACCAGAAAGGAGACAAGCTACCGGGGACCGGTTTCTGGCATTTCAGCCTCTTCGGCCCGGCTTGCTTGAATCCTGATGGAGCAGTGAGAAAGGGACTCATGTCTGAGTATACCCTGCCACACCTATAGTGGCCAAAAACGATTCAGAAAAGGGGGTGGTGATGAACAGAGTGTCTGAATTAAGCAGACCACTCTTACCCAGTCCAAAGATCAGGGCTTGATCCATCACCGTTATTTATCTCACTGCCCCATCCCAGCTCAGAACCTGGCTATATGCAAATTAGTCTGTCCCTGGCCCAGTGCATCATGGGAACAGGGCAGACCAAACTACCAAGCCAATTCTTCACCAGAAAGGAGACAAGCTACCGGGGACCGGTTTCTGGCATTTCAGCCTCTTCGGCCCGGCTTGCTTGAATCCTGATGGAGCAGTGAGAAAGGGACTCATGTCTGAGTATACCCTGCCACACCTATAGTGGCCAAAAACGATTCAGAAAAGGGGGTGGTGATGAACAGAGTGTCTGAATTAAGCAGACCACTCTTACCCAGTCCAAAGATCAGGGCTTGATCCATCACCGTTATTTATCTCACTGCCCCATCCCAGCTCAGAACCTGGCTATATGCAAATTAGTCTGTCCCTGGCCCAGTGCATCATGGGAACAGGGCAGACCAAACTACCAAGCCAATTCTTCACCAGAAAGGAGACAAGCTACCGGGGACCGGTTTCTGGCATTTCAGCCTCTTCGGCCCGGCTTGCTTGAATCCTGATGGAGCAGTGAGAAAGGGACTCATGTCTGAGTATACCCTGCCACACCTATAGTGGCCAAAAACGATTCAGAAAAGGGGGTGGTGATGAACAGAGTGTCTGAATTAAGCAGACCACTCTTACCCAGTCCAAAGATCAGGGCTTGATCCATCACCGTTATTTATCTCACTGCCCCATCCCAGCTCAGAACCTGGCTATATGCAAATTAGTCTGTCCCTGGCCCAGTGCATCATGGGAACAGGGCAGACCAAACTACCAAGCCAATTCTTCACCAGAAAGGAGACAAGCTACCGGGGACCGGTTTCTGGCATTTCAGCCTCTTCGGCCCGGCTTGCTTGAATCCTGATGGAGCAGTGAGAAAGGGACTCATGTCTGAGTATACCCTGCCACACCTATAGTGGCCAAAAACGATTCAGAAAAGGGGGTGGTGATGAACAGAGTGTCTGAATTAAGCAGACCACTCTTACCCAGTCCAAAGATCAGGGCTTGATCCATCACCGTTATTTATCTCACTGCCCCATCCCAGCTCAGAACCTGGCTATATGCAAATTAGTCTGTCCCTGGCCCAGTGCATCATGGGAACAGGGCAGACCAAACTACCAAGCCAATTCTTCACCAGAAAGGAGACAAGCTACCGGGGACCGGTTTCTGGCATTTCAGCCTCTTCGGCCCGGCTTGCTTGAATCCTGATGGAGCAGTGAGAAAGGGACTCATGTCTGAGTATACCCTGCCACACCTATAGTGGCCAAAAACGATTCAGAAAAGGGGGTGGTGATGAACAGAGTGTCTGAATTAAGCAGACCACTCTTACCCAGTCCAAAGATCAGGGCTTGATCCATCACCGTTATTTATCTCACTGCCCCATCCCAGCTCAGAACCTGGCTATATGCAAATTAGTCTGTCCCTGGCCCAGTGCATCATGGGAACAGGGCAGACCAAACTACCAAGCCAATTCTTCACCAGAAAGGAGACAAGCTACCGGGGACCGGTTTCTGGCATTTCAGCCTCTTCGGCCCGGCTTGCTTGAATCCTGATGGAGCAGTGAGAAAGGGACTCATGTCTGAGTATACCCTGCCACACCTATAGTGGCCAAAAACGATTCAGAAAAGGGGGTGGTGATGAACAGAGTGTCTGAATTAAGCAGACCACTCTTACCCAGTCCAAAGATCAGGGCTTGATCCATCACCGTTATTTATCTCACTGCCCCATCCCAGCTCAGAACCTGGCTATATGCAAATTAGTCTGTCCCTGGCCCAGTGCATCATGGGAACAGGGCAGACCAAACTACCAAGCCAATTCTTCACCAGAAAGGAGACAAGCTACCGGGGACCGGTTTCTGGCATTTCAGCCTCTTCGGCCCGGCTTGCTTGAATCCTGATGGAGCAGTGAGAAAGGGACTCATGTCTGAGTATACCCTGCCACACCTATAGTGGCCAAAAACGATTCAGAAAAGGGGGTGGTGATGAACAGAGTGTCTGAATTAAGCAGACCACTCTTACCCAGTCCAAAGATCAGGGCTTGATCCATCACCGTTATTTATCTCACTGCCCCATCCCAGCTCAGAACCTGGCTATATGCAAATTAGTCTGTCCCTGGCCCAGTGCATCATGGGAACAGGGCAGACCAAACTACCAAGCCAATTCTTCACCAGAAAGGAGACAAGCTACCGGGGACCGGTTTCTGGCATTTCAGCCTCTTCGGCCCGGCTTGCTTGAATCCTGATGGAGCAGTGAGAAAGGGACTCATGTCTGAGTATACCCTGCCACACCTATAGTGGCCAAAAACGATTCAGAAAAGGGGGTGGTGATGAACAGAGTGTCTGAATTAAGCAGACCACTCTTACCCAGTCCAAAGATCAGGGCTTGATCCATCACCGTTATTTATCTCACTGCCCCATCCCAGCTCAGAACCTGGCTATATGCAAATTAGTCTGTCCCTGGCCCAGTGCATCATGGGAACAGGGCAGACCAAACTACCAAGCCAATTCTTCACCAGAAAGGAGACAAGCTACCGGGGACCGGTTTCTGGCATTTCAGCCTCTTCGGCCCGGCTTGCTTGAATCCTGATGGAGCAGTGAGAAAGGGACTCATGTCTGAGTATACCCTGCCACACCTATAGTGGCCAAAAACGATTCAGAAAAGGGGGTGGTGATGAACAGAGTGTCTGAATTAAGCAGACCACTCTTACCCAGTCCAAAGATCAGGGCTTGATCCATCACCGTTATTTATCTCACTGCCCCATCCCAGCTCAGAACCTGGCTATATGCAAATTAGTCTGTCCCTGGCCCAGTGCATCATGGGAACAGGGCAGACCAAACTACCAAGCCAATTCTTCACCAGAAAGGAGACAAGCTACCGGGGACCGGTTTCTGGCATTTCAGCCTCTTCGGCCCGGCTTGCTTGAATCCTGATGGAGCAGTGAGAAAGGGACTCATGTCTGAGTATACCCTGCCACACCTATAGTGGCCAAAAACGATTCAGAAAAGGGGGTGGTGATGAACAGAGTGTCTGAATTAAGCAGACCACTCTTACCCAGTCCAAAGATCAGGGCTTGATCCATCACCGTTATTTATCTCACTGCCCCATCCCAGCTCAGAACCTGGCTATATGCAAATTAGTCTGTCCCTGGCCCAGTGCATCATGGGAACAGGGCAGACCAAACTACCAAGCCAATTCTTCACCAGAAAGGAGACAAGCTACCGGGGACCGGTTTCTGGCATTTCAGCCTCTTCGGCCCGGCTTGCTTGAATCCTGATGGAGCAGTGAGAAAGGGACTCATGTCTGAGTATACCCTGCCACACCTATAGTGGCCAAAAACGATTCAGAAAAGGGGGTGGTGATGAACAGAGTGTCTGAATTAAGCAGACCACTCTTACCCAGTCCAAAGATCAGGGCTTGATCCATCACCGTTATTTATCTCACTGCCCCATCCCAGCTCAGAACCTGGCTATATGCAAATTAGTCTGTCCCTGGCCCAGTGCATCATGGGAACAGGGCAGACCAAACTACCAAGCCAATTCTTCACCAGAAAGGAGACAAGCTACCGGGGACCGGTTTCTGGCATTTCAGCCTCTTCGGCCCGGCTTGCTTGAATCCTGATGGAGCAGTGAGAAAGGGACTCATGTCTGAGTATACCCTGCCACACCTATAGTGGCCAAAAACGATTCAGAAAAGGGGGTGGTGATGAACAGAGTGTCTGAATTAAGCAGACCACTCTTACCCAGTCCAAAGATCAGGGCTTGATCCATCACCGTTATTTATCTCACTGCCCCATCCCAGCTCAGAACCTGGCTATATGCAAATTAGTCTGTCCCTGGCCCAGTGCATCATGGGAACAGGGCAGACCAAACTACCAAGCCAATTCTTCACCAGAAAGGAGACAAGCTACCGGGGACCGGTTTCTGGCATTTCAGCCTCTTCGGCCCGGCTTGCTTGAATCCTGATGGAGCAGTGAGAAAGGGACTCATGTCTGAGTATACCCTGCCACACCTATAGTGGCCAAAAACGATTCAGAAAAGGGGGTGGTGATGAACAGAGTGTCTGAATTAAGCAGACCACTCTTACCCAGTCCAAAGATCAGGGCTTGATCCATCACCGTTATTTATCTCACTGCCCCATCCCAGCTCAGAACCTGGCTATATGCAAAATAGTCTGTCCCTGGCCCAGTGCATCATGGGAACAGGGCAGACCAAACTACCAAGCCAATTCTTCACCAGAAAGGAGACAAGCTACCGGGGACCGGTTTCTGGCATTTCAGCCTCTTCGGCCCGGCTTGCTTGAATCCTGATGGAGCAGTGAGAAAGGGACTCATGTCTGAGTATACCCTGCCACACCTATAGTGGCCAAAAACGATTCAGAAAAGGGGGTGGTGATGAACAGAGTGTCTGAATTAAGCAGACCACTCTTACCCAGTCCAAAGATCAGGGCTTGATCCATCACCGTTATTTATCTCACTGCCCCATCCCAGCTCAGAACCTGGCTATATGCAAATTAGTCTGTCCCTGGCCCAGTGCATCATGGGAACAGGGCAGACCAAACTACCAAGCCAATTCTTCACCAGAAAGGAGACAAGCTACCGGGGACCGGTTTCTGGCATTTCAGCCTCTTCGGCCCGGCTTGCTTGAATCCTGATGGAGCAGTGAGAAAGGGACTCATGTCTGAGTATACCCTGCCACACCTATAGTGGCCAAAAACGATTCAGAAAAGGGGGTGGTGATGAACAGAGTGTCTGAATTAAGCAGACCACTCTTACCCAGTCCAAAGATCAGGGCTTGATCCATCACCGTTATTTATCTCACTGCCCCATCCCAGCTCAGAACCTGGCTATATGCAAATTAGTCTGTCCCTGGCCCAGTGCATCATGGGAACAGGGCAGACCAAACTACCAAGCCAATTCTTCACCAGAAAGGAGACAAGCTACCGGGGACCGGTTTCTGGCATTTCAGCCTCTTCGGCCCGGCTTGCTTGAATCCTGATGGAGCAGTGAGAAAGGGACTCATGTCTGAGTATACCCTGCCACACCTATAGTGGCCAAAAACGATTCAGAAAAGGGGGTGGTGATGAACAGAGTGTCTGAATTAAGCAGACCACTCTTACCCAGTCCAAAGATCAGGGCTTGATCCATCACCGTTATTTATCTCACTGCCCCATCCCAGCTCAGAACCTGGCTATATGCAAATTAGTCTGTCCCTGGCCCAGTGCATCATGGGAACAGGGCAGACCAAACTACCAAGCCAATTCTTCACCAGAAAGGAGACAAGCTACCGGGGACCGGTTTCTGGCATTTCAGCCTCTTCGGCCCGGCTTGCTTGAATCCTGATGGAGCAGTGAGAAAGGGACTCATGTCTGAGTATACCCTGCCACACCTATAGTGGCCAAAAACGATTCAGAAAAGGGGGTGGTGATGAACAGAGTGTCTGAATTAAGCAGACCACTCTTACCCAGTCCAAAGATCAGGGCTTGATCCATCACCGTTATTTATCTCACTGCCCCATCCCAGCTCAGAACCTGGCTATATGCAAATTAGTCTGTCCCTGGCCCAGTGCATCATGGGAACAGGGCAGACCAAACTACCAAGCCAATTCTTCACCAGAAAGGAGACAAGCTACCGGGGACCGGTTTCTGGCATTTCAGCCTCTTCGGCCCGGCTTGCTTGAATCCTGATGGAGCAGTGAGAAAGGGACTCATGTCTGAGTATACCCTGCCACACCTATAGTGGCCAAAAACGATTCAGAAAAGGGGGTGGTGATGAACAGAGTGTCTGAATTAAGCAGACCACTCTTACCCAGTCCAAAGATCAGGGCTTGATCCATCACCGTTATTTATCTCACTGCCCCATCCCAGCTCAGAACCTGGCTATATGCAAATTAGTCTGTCCCTGGCCCAGTGCATCATGGGAACAGGGCAGACCAAACTACCAAGCCAATTCTTCACCAGAAAGGAGACAAGCTACCCCCTTTTCTGAATCATTTTGTCCACCATAAGCGTGGAAGGGTATACTCAGATGTGAGTCCCTTGCTCATTGCACCATCAGGATTCAAGCAAGCCGGGCCGAAGACGCCTGAGATGGCAGAAACCGGTCCCCGGAAGCTTGTTTCCTTCCCAGTACAAGAATTGGCTTGGTAGTTTGGTTTGCCCTGTTCCCATCATGCACTGGGACAGGAACAGACTAATTTGCATATAGCCAAGTTCTGAGCTGGGATGGTGCAGTGAGCTAAAAAACGGTGATGGATCAAGCCCTGATCTTTGGACTGGGTAAGAGTGGTCTGCTTAATTCAGGCACTCTGTTCATCACCACCCCCTTTTCTGAATCATTTTGTCCACCATAAGCGTGGAAGGGTATACTCAGATGTGAGTCCCTTGCTCATTGCACCATCAGGATTCAAGCAAGCCGGGCCGAAGACGCCTGAGATGGCAGAAACCGGTCCCCGGAAGCTTGTTTCCTTCCCAGTACAAGAATTGGCTTGGTAGTTTGGTTTGCCCTGTTCCCATCATGCACTGGGACAGGAACAGACTAATTTGCATATAGCCAAGTTCTGAGCTGGGATGGTGCAGTGAGCTAAAAAACGGTGATGGATCAAGCCCTGATCTTTGGACTGGGTAAGAGTGGTCTGCTTAATTCAGGCACTTTGTTCATCACCACCCCCTTTTCTGAATCATTTTGTCCACCATAAGCGTGGAAGGGTATACTCAGATGTGAGTCCCTTGCTCATTGCACCATCAGGATTCAAGCAAGCCGGGCCGAAGACGCCTGAGATGGCAGAAACCGGTCCCCGGAAGCTTGTTTCCTTCCCAGTACAAGAATTGGCTTGGTAGTTTGGTTTGCCCTGTTCCCATCATGCACTGGGACAGGAACAGACTAATTTGCATATAGCCAAGTTCTGAGCTGGGATGGTGCAGTGAGCTAAAAAACGGTGATGGATCAAGCCCTGATCTTTGGACTGGGTAAGAGTGGTCTGCTTAATTCAGGCACTCTGTTCATCACCACCCCCTTTTCTGAATCATTTTGTCCACCATAAGCGTGGAAGGGTTTACTCAGATGTGAGTCCCTTGCTCATTGCACCATCAGGATTCAAGCAAGCCGGGCCGAAGACGCCTGAGATGGCAGAAACCGGTCCCCGGAAGCTTGTTTCCTTCCCAGTACAAGAATTGGCTTGGTAGTTTGGTTTGCCCTGTTCCCATCATGCACTGGGACAGGAACAGACTAATTTGCATATAGCCAAGTTCTGAGCTGGGATGGTGCAGTGAGCTAAAAAACGGTGATGGATCAAGCCCTGATCTTTGGACTGGGTAAGAGTGGTCTGCTTAATTCAGGCACTCTGTTCATCACCACCCCCTTTTCTGAATCATTTTGTCCACCATAAGCGTGGAAGGGTATACTCAGATGTGAGTCCCTTGCTCATTGCACCATCAGGATTCAAGCAAGCCGGGCCGAAGACGCCTGAGATGGCAGAAACCGGTCCCCGGAAGCTTGTTTCCTTCCCAGTACAAGAATTGGCTTGGTAGTTTGGTTTGCCCTGTTCCCATCATGCACTGGGACAGGAACAGACTAATTTGCATATAGCCAAGTTCTGAGCTGGGATGGTGCAGTGAGCTAAAAAACGGTGATGGATCAAGCCCTGATCTTTGGACTGGGTAAGAGTGGTCTGCTTAATTCAGGCACTCTGTTCATCACCACCCCCTTTTCTGAATCATTTTGTCCACCATAAGCGTGGAAGGGTATACTCAGATGTGAGTCCCTTGCTCATTGCACCATCAGGATTCAAGCAAGCCGGGCCGAAGACGCCTGAGATGGCAGAAACCGGTCCCCGGAAGCTTGTTTCCTTCCCAGTACAAGAATTGGCTTGGTAGTTTGGTTTGCCCTGTTCCCATCATGCACTGGGACAGGAACAGACTAATTTGCATATAGCCAAGTTCTGAGCTGGGATGGTGCAGTGAGCTAAAAAACGGTGATGGATCAAGCCCTGATCTTTGGACTGGGTAAGAGTGGTCTGCTTAATTCAGGCACTCTGTTCATCACCACCCCCTTTTCTGAATCATTTTGTCCACCATAAGCGTGGAAGGGTATACTCAGATGTGAGTCCCTTGCTCATTGCACCATCAGGATTCAAGCAAGCCGGGCCGAAGACGCCTGAGATGGCAGAAACCGGTCCCCGGAAGCTTGTTTCCTTCCCAGTACAAGAATTGGCTTGGTAGTTTGGTTTGCCCTGTTCCCATCATGCACTGGGACAGGAACAGACTAATTTGCATATAGCCAAGTTCTGAGCTGGGATGGTGCAGTGAGCTAAAAAACGGTGATGGATCAAGCCCTGATCTTTGGACTGGGTAAGAGTGGTCTGCTTAATTCAGGCACTCTGTTCATCACCACCCCCTTTTCTGAATCATTTTGTCCACCATAAGCGTGGAAGGGTATACTCAGATGTGAGTCCCTTGCTCATTGCACCATCAGGATTCAAGCAAGCCGGGCCGAAGACGCCTGAGATGGCAGAAACCGGTCCCCGGAAGCTTGTTTCCTTCCCAGTACAAGAATTGGCTTGGTAGTTTGGTTTGCCCTGTTCCCATCATGCACTGGGACAGGAACAGACTAATTTGCATATAGCCAAGTTCTGAGCTGGGATGGTGCAGTGAGCTAAAAAACGGTGATGGATCAAGCCCTGATCTTTGGACTGGGTAAGAGTGGTCTGCTTAATTCAGGCACTCTGTTCATCACCACCCCCTTTTCTGAATCATTTTGTCCACCATAAGCGTGGAAGGGTATACTCAGATGTGAGTCCCTTGCTCATTGCACCATCAGGATTCAAGCAAGCCGGGCCGAAGACGCCTGAGATGGCAGAAACCGGTCCCCGGAAGCTTGTTTCCTTCCCAGTACAAGAATTGGCTTGGTAGTTTGGTTTGCCCTGTTCCCATCATGCACTGGGACAGGAACAGACTAATTTGCATATAGCCAAGTTCTGAGCTGGGATGGTGCAGTGAGCTAAAAAACGGTGATGGATCAAGCCCTGATCTTTGGACTGGGTAAGAGTGGTCTGCTTAATTCAGGCACTCTGTTCATCACCACCCCCTTTTCTGAATCATTTTGTCCACCATAAGCGTGGAAGGGTATACTCAGATGTGAGTCCCTTGCTCATTGCACCATCAGGATTCAAGCAAGCCGGGCCGAAGACGCCTGAGATGGCAGAAACCGGTCCCCGGAAGCTTGTTTCCTTCCCAGTACAAGAATTGGCTTGGTAGTTTGGTTTGCCCTGTTCCCATCATGCACTGGGACAGGAACAGACTAATTTGCATATAGCCAAGTTCTGAGCTGGGATGGTGCAGTGAGCTAAAAAACGGTGATGGATCAAGCCCTGATCTTTGGACTGGGTAAGAGTGGTCTGCTTAATTCAGGCACTCTGTTCATCACCACCCCCTTTTCTGAATCATTTTGTCCACCATAAGCGTGGAAGGGTATACTCAGATGTGAGTCCCTTGCTCATTGCACCATCAGGATTCAAGCAAGCCGGGCCGAAGACGCCTGAGATGGCAGAAACCGGTCCCCGGAAGCTTGTTTCCTTCCCAGTACAAGAATTGGCTTGGTAGTTTGGTTTGCCCTGTTCCCATCATGCACTGGGACAGGAACAGACTAATTTGCATATAGCCAAGTTCTGAGCTGGGATGGTGCAGTGAGCTAAAAAACGGTGATGGATCAAGCCCTGATCTTTGGACTGGGTAAGAGTGGTCTGCTTAATTCAGGCACTCTGTTCATCACCACCCCCTTTTCTGAATCATTTTGTCCACCATAAGCGTGGAAGGGTATACTCAGATGTGAGTCCCTTGCTCATTGCACCATCAGGATTCAAGCAAGCCGGGCCGAAGACGCCTGAGATGGCAGAAACCGGTCCCCGGAAGCTTGTTTCCTTCCCAGTACAAGAATTGGCTTGGTAGTTTGGTTTGCCCTGTTCCCATCATGCACTGGGACAGGAACAGACTAATTTGCATATAGCCAAGTTCTGAGCTGGGATGGTGCAGTGAGCTAAAAAACGGTGATGGATCAAGCCCTGATCTTTGGACTGGGTAAGAGTGGTCTGCTTAATTCAGGCACTCTGTTCATCACCACCCCCTTTTCTGAATCATTTTGTCCACCATAAGCGTGGAAGGGTATACTCAGATGTGAGTCCCTTGCTCATTGCACCATCAGGATTCAAGCAAGCCGGGCCGAAGACGCCTGAGATGGCAGAAACCGGTCCCCGGAAGCTTGTTTCCTTCCCAGTACAAGAATTGGCTTGGTAGTTTGGTTTGCCCTGTTCCCATCATGCACTGGGACAGGAACAGACTAATTTGCATATAGCCAAGTTCTGAGCTGGGATGGTGCAGTGAGCTAAAAAACGGTGATGGATCAAGCCCTGATCTTTGGACTGGGTAAGAGTGGTCTGCTTAATTCAGGCACTCTGTTCATCACCACCCCCTTTTCTGAATCATTTTGTCCACCATAAGCGTGGAAGGGTATACTCAGATGTGAGTCCCTTGCTCATTGCACCATCAGGATTCAAGCAAGCCGGGCCGAAGACGCCTGAGATGGCAGAAACCGGTCCCCGGAAGCTTGTTTCCTTCCCAGTACAAGAATTGGCTTGGTAGTTTGGTTTGCCCTGTTCCCATCATGCACTGGGACAGGAACAGACTAATTTGCATATAGCCAAGTTCTGAGCTGGGATGGTGCAGTGAGCTAAAAAACGGTGATGGATCAAGCCCTGATCTTTGGACTGGGTAAGAGTGGTCTGCTTAATTCAGGCACTCTGTTCATCACCACCCCCTTTTCTGAATCATTTTGTCCACCATAAGCGTGGAAGGGTATACTCAGATGTGAGTCCCTTGCTCATTGCACCATCAGGATTCAAGCAAGCCGGGCCGAAGACGCCTGAGATGGCAGAAACCGGTCCCCGGAAGCTTGTTTCCTTCCCAGTACAAGAATTGGCTTGGTAGTTTGGTTTGCCCTGTTCCCATCATGCACTGGGACAGGAACAGACTAATTTGCATATAGCCAAGTTCTGAGCTGGGATGGTGCAGTGAGCTAAAAAACGGTGATGGATCAAGCCCTGATCTTTGGACTGGGTAAGAGTGGTCTGCTTAATTCAGGCACTCTGTTCATCACCACCCCCTTTTCTGAATCATTTTGTCCACCATAAGCGTGGAAGGGTATACTCAGATTTGAGTCCCTTGCTCATTGCACCATCAGGATTCAAGCAAGCCGGGCCGAAGACGCCTGAGATGGCAGAAACCGGTCCCCGGAAGCTTGTTTCCTTCCCAGTACAAGAATTGGCTTGGTAGTTTGGTTTGCCCTGTTCCCATCATGCACTGGGACAGGAACAGACTAATTTGCATATAGCCAAGTTCTGAGCTGGGATGGTGCAGTGAGCTAAAAAACGGTGATGGATCAAGCCCTGATCTTTGGACTGGGTAAGAGTGGTCTGCTTAATTCAGGCACTCTGTTCATCACCACCCCCTTTTCTGAATCATTTTGTCCACCATAAGCGTGGAAGGGTATACTCAGATGTGAGTCCCTTGCTCATTGCACCATCAGGATTCAAGCAAGCCGGGCCGAAGACGCCTGAGATGGCAGAAACCGGTCCCCGGAAGCTTGTTTCCTTCCCAGTACAAGAATTGGCTTGGTAGTTTGGTTTGCCCTGTTCCCATCATGCACTGGGACAGGAACAGACTAATTTGCATATAGCCAAGTTCTGAGCTGGGATGGTGCAGTGAGCTAAAAAACGGTGATGGATCAAGCCCTGATCTTTGGACTGGGTAAGAGTGGTCTGCTTAATTCAGGCACTCTGTTCATCACCACCCCCTTTTCTGAATCATTTTGTCCACCATAAGCGTGGAAGGGTATACTCAGATGTGAGTCCCTTGCTCATTGCACCATCAGGATTCAAGCAAGCCGGGCCGAAGACGCCTGAGATGGCAGAAACCGGTCCCCGGAAGCTTGTTTCCTTCCCAGTACAAGAATTGGCTTGGTAGTTTGGTTTGCCCTGTTCCCATCATGCACTGGGACAGGAACAGACTAATTTGCATATAGCCAAGTTCTGAGCTGGGATGGTGCAGTGAGCTAAAAAACGGTGATGGATCAAGCCCTGATCTTTGGACTGGGTAAGAGTGGTCTGCTTAATTCAGGCACTCTGTTCATCACCACCCCCTTTTCTGAATCATTTTGTCCACCATAAGCGTGGAAGGGTATACTCAGATGTGAGTCCCTTGCTCATTGCACCATCAGGATTCAAGCAAGCCGGGCCGAAGACGCCTGAGATGGCAGAAACCGGTCCCCGGAAGCTTGTTTCCTTCCCAGTACAAGAATTGGCTTGGTAGTTTGGTTTGCCCTGTTCCCATCATGCACTGGGACAGGAACAGACTAATTTGCATATAGCCAAGTTCTGAGCTGGGATGGTGCAGTGAGCTAAAAAACGGTGATGGATCAAGCCCTGATCTTTGGACTGGGTAAGAGTGGTCTGCTTAATTCAGGCACTCTGTTCATCACCACCCCCTTTTCTGAATCATTTTGTCCACCATAAGCGTGGAAGGGTATACTCAGATGTGAGTCCCTTGCTCATTGCACCATCAGGATTCAAGCAAGCCGGGCCGAAGACGCCTGAGATGGCAGAAACCGGTCCCCGGAAGCTTGTTTCCTTCCCAGTACAAGAATTGGCTTGGTAGTTTGGTTTGCCCTGTTCCCATCATGCACTGGGACAGGAACAGACTAATTTGCATATAGCCAAGTTCTGAGCTGGGATGGTGCAGTGAGCTAAAAAACGGTGATGGATCAAGCCCTGATCTTTGGACTGGGTAAGAGTGGTCTGCTTAATTCAGGCACTCTGTTCATCACCACCCCCTTTTCTGAATCATTTTGTCCACCATAAGCGTGGAAGGGTATACTCAGATGTGAGTCCCTTGCTCATTGCACCATCAGGATTCAAGCAAGCCGGGCCGAAGACGCCTGAGATGGCAGAAACCGGTCCCCGGAAGCTTGTTTCCTTCCCAGTACAAGAATTGGCTTGGTAGTTTGGTTTGCCCTGTTCCCATCATGCACTGGGACAGGAACAGACTAATTTGCATATAGCCAAGTTCTGAGCTGGGATGGTGCAGTGAGCTAAAAAACGGTGATGGATCAAGCCCTGATCTTTGGACTGGGTAAGAGTGGTCTGCTTAATTCAGGCACTCTGTTCATCACCACCCCCTTTTCTGAATCATTTTGTCCACCATAAGCGTGGAAGGGTATACTCAGATGTGAGTCCCTTGCTCATTGCACCATCAGGATTCAAGCAAGCCGGGCCGAAGACGCCTGAGATGGCAGAAACCGGTCCCCGGAAGCTTGTTTCCTTCCCAGTACAAGAATTGGCTTGGTAGTTTGGTTTGCCCTGTTCCCATCATGCACTGGGACAGGAACAGACTAATTTGCATATAGCCAAGTTCTGAGCTGGGATGGTGCAGTGAGCTAAAAAACGGTGATGGATCAAGCCCTGATCTTTGGACTGGGTAAGAGTGGTCTGCTTAATTCAGGCACTCTGTTCATCACCACCCCCTTTTCTGAATCATTTTGTCCACCATAAGCGTGGAAGGGTATACTCAGATGTGAGTCCCTTGCTCATTGCACCATCAGGATTCAAGCAAGCCGGGCCGAAGACGCCTGAGATGGCAGAAACCGGTCCCCGGAAGCTTGTTTCCTTCCCAGTACAAGAATTGGCTTGGTAGTTTGGTTTGCCCTGTTCCCATCATGCACTGGGACAGGAACAGACTAATTTGCATATAGCCAAGTTCTGAGCTGGGATGGTGCAGTGAGCTAAAAAACGGTGATGGATCAAGCCCTGATCTTTGGACTGGGTAAGAGTGGTCTGCTTAATTCAGGCACTCTGTTCATCACCACCCCCTTTTCTGAATCATTTTGTCCACCATAAGCGTGGAAGGGTATACTCAGATGTGAGTCCCTTGCTCATTGCACCATCAGGATTCAAGCAAGCCGGGCCGAAGACGCCTGAGATGGCAGAAACCGGTCCCCGGAAGCTTGTTTCCTTCCCAGTACAAGAATTGGCTTGGTAGTTTGGTTTGCCCTGTTCCCATCATGCACTGGGACAGGAACAGACTAATTTGCATATAGCCAAGTTCTGAGCTGGGATGGTGCAGTGAGCTAAAAAACGGTGATGGATCAAGCCCTGATCTTTGGACTGGGTAAGAGTGGTCTGCTTAATTCAGGCACTCTGTTCATCACCACCCCCTTTTCTGAATCATTTTGTCCACCATAAGCGTGGAAGGGTATACTCAGATGTGAGTCCCTTGCTCATTGCACCATCAGGATTCAAGCAAGCCGGGCCGAAGACGCCTGAGATGGCAGAAACCGGTCCCCGGAAGCTTGTTTCCTTCCCAGTACAAGAATTGGCTTGGTAGTTTGGTTTGCCCTGTTCCCATCATGCACTGGGACAGGAACAGACTAATTTGCATATAGCCAAGTTCTGAGCTGGGATGGTGCAGTGAGCTAAAAAACGGTGATGGATCAAGCCCTGATCTTTGGACTGGGTAAGAGTGGTCTGCTTAATTCAGGCACTCTGTTCATCACCACCCCCTTTTCTGAATCATTTTGTCCACCATAAGCGTGGAAGGGTATACTCAGATGTGAGTCCCTTGCTCATTGCACCATCAGGATTCAAGCAAGCCGGGCCGAAGACGCCTGAGATGGCAGAAACCGGTCCCCGGAAGCTTGTTTCCTTCCCAGTACAAGAATTGGCTTGGTAGTTTGGTTTGCCCTGTTCCCATCATGCACTGGGACAGGAACAGACTAATTTGCATATAGCCAAGTTCTGAGCTGGGATGGTGCAGTGAGCTAAAAAACGGTGATGGATCAAGCCCTGATCTTTGGACTGGGTAAGAGTGGTCTGCTTAATTCAGGCACTCTGTTCATCACCACCCCCTTTTCTGAATCATTTTGTCCACCATAAGCGTGGAAGGGTATACTCAGATGTGAGTCCCTTGCTCATTGCACCATCAGGATTCAAGCAAGCCGGGCCGAAGACGCCTGAGATGGCAGAAACCGGTCCCCGGAAGCTTGTTTCCTTCCCAGTACAAGAATTGGCTTGGTAGTTTGGTTTGCCCTGTTCCCATCATGCACTGGGACAGGAACAGACTAATTTGCATATAGCCAAGTTCTGAGCTGGGATGGTGCAGTGAGCTAAAAAACGGTGATGGATCAAGCCCTGATCTTTGGACTGGGTAAGAGTGGTCTGCTTAATTCAGGCACTCTGTTCATCACCACCCCCTTTTCTGAATCATTTTGTCCACCATAAGCGTGGAAGGGTATACTCAGATGTGAGTCCCTTGCTCATTGCACCATCAGGATTCAAGCAAGCCGGGCCGAAGACGCCTGAGATGGCAGAAACCGGTCCCCGGAAGCTTGTTTCCTTCCCAGTACAAGAATTGGCTTGGTAGTTTGGTTTGCCCTGTTCCCATCATGCACTGGGACAGGAACAGACTAATTTGCATATAGCCAAGTTCTGAGCTGGGATGGTGCAGTGAGCTAAAAAACGGTGATGGATCAAGCCCTGATCTTTGGACTGGGTAAGAGTGGTCTGCTTAATTCAGGCACTCTGTTCATCACCACCCCCTTTTCTGAATCATTTTGTCCACCATAAGCGTGGAAGGGTATACTCAGATGTGAGTCCCTTGCTCATTGCACCATCAGGATTCAAGCAAGCCGGGCCGAAGACGCCTGAGATGGCAGAAACCGGTCCCCGGAAGCTTGTTTCCTTCCCAGTACAAGAATTGGCTTGGTAGTTTGGTTTGCCCTGTTCCCATCATGCACTGGGACAGGAACAGACTAATTTGCATATAGCCAAGTTCTGAGCTGGGATGGTGCAGTGAGCTAAAAAACGGTGATGGATCAAGCCCTGATCTTTGGACTGGGTAAGAGTGGTCTGCTTAATTCAGGCACTCTGTTCATCACCACCCCCTTTTCTGAATCATTTTGTCCACCATAAGCGTGGAAGGGTATACTCAGATGTGAGTCCCTTGCTCATTGCACCATCAGGATTCAAGCAAGCCGGGCCGAAGACGCCTGAGATGGCAGAAACCGGTCCCCGGAAGCTTGTTTCCTTCCCAGTACAAGAATTGGCTTGGTAGTTTGGTTTGCCCTGTTCCCATCATGCACTGGGACAGGAACAGACTAATTTGCATATAGCCAAGTTCTGAGCTGGGATGGTGCAGTGAGCTAAAAAACGGTGATGGATCAAGCCCTGATCTTTGGACTGGGTAAGAGTGGTCTGCTTAATTCAGGCACTCTGTTCATCACCACCCCCTTTTCTGAATCATTTTGTCCACCATAAGCGTGGAAGGGTATACTCAGATGTGAGTCCCTTGCTCATTGCACCATCAGGATTCAAGCAAGCCGGGCCGAAGACGCCTGAGATGGCAGAAACCGGTCCCCGGAAGCTTGTTTCCTTCCCAGTACAAGAATTGGCTTGGTAGTTTGGTTTGCCCTGTTCCCATCATGCACTGGGACAGGAACAGACTAATTTGCATATAGCCAAGTTCTGAGCTGGGATGGTGCAGTGAGCTAAAAAACGGTGATGGATCAAGCCCTGATCTTTGGACTGGGTAAGAGTGGTCTGCTTAATTCAGGCACTCTGTTCATCACCACCCCCTTTTCTGAATCATTTTGTCCACCATAAGCGTGGAAGGGTATACTCAGATGTGAGTCCCTTGCTCATTGCACCATCAGGATTCAAGCAAGCCGGGCCGAAGACGCCTGAGATGGCAGAAACCGGTCCCCGGAAGCTTGTTTCCTTCCCAGTACAAGAATTGGCTTGGTAGTTTGGTTTGCCCTGTTCCCATCATGCACTGGGACAGGAACAGACTAATTTGCATATAGCCAAGTTCTGAGCTGGGATGGTGCAGTGAGCTAAAAAACGGTGATGGATCAAGCCCTGATCTTTGGACTGGGTAAGAGTGGTCTGCTTAATTCAGGCACTCTGTTCATCACCACCCCCTTTTCTGAATCATTTTGTCCACCACAAGCGTGGAAGGGTATACTCAGATGTGAGTCCCTTGCTCATTGCACCATCAGGATTCAAGCAAGCCGGGCCGAAGACGCCTGAGATGGCAGAAACCGGTCCCCGGAAGCTTGTTTCCTTCCCAGTACAAGAATTGGCTTGGTAGTTTGGTTTGCCCTGTTCCCATCATGCACTGGGACAGGAACAGACTAATTTGCATATAGCCAAGTTCTGAGCTGGGATGGTGCAGTGAGCTAAAAAACGGTGATGGATCAAGCCCTGATCTTTGGACTGGGTAAGAGTGGTCTGCTTAATTCAGGCACTCTGTTCATCACCACCCCCTTTTCTGAATCATTTTGTCCACCATAAGCGTGGAAGGGTATACTCAGATGTGAGTCCCTTGCTCATTGCACCATCAGGATTCAAGCAAGCCGGGCCGAAGACGCCTGAGATGGCAGAAACCGGTCCCCGGAAGCTTGTTTCCTTCCCAGTACAAGAATTGGCTTGGTAGTTTGGTTTGCCCTGTTCCCATCATGCACTGGGACAGGAACAGACTAATTTGCATATAGCCAAGTTCTGAGCTGGGATGGTGCAGTGAGCTAAAAAACGGTGATGGATCAAGCCCTGATCTTTGGACTGGGTAAGAGTGGTCTGCTTAATTCAGGCACTCTGTTCATCACCACCCCCTTTTCTGAATCATTTTGTCCACCATAAGCGTGGAAGGGTATACTCAGATGTGAGTCCCTTGCTCATTGCACCATCAGGATTCAAGCAAGCCGGGCCGAAGACGCCTGAGATGGCAGAAACCGGTCCCCGGAAGCTTGTTTCCTTCCCAGTACAAGAATTGGCTTGGTAGTTTGGTTTGCCCTGTTCCCATCATGCACTGGGACAGGAACAGACTAATTTGCATATAGCCAAGTTCTGAGCTGGGATGGTGCAGTGAGCTAAAAAACGGTGATGGATCAAGCCCTGATCTTTGGACTGGGTAAGAGTGGTCTGCTTAATTCAGGCACTCTGTTCATCACCACCCCCTTTTCTGAATCATTTTGTCCACCATAAGCGTGGAAGGGTATACTCAGATGTGAGTCCCTTGCTCATTGCACCATCAGGATTCAAGCAAGCCGGGCCGAAGACGCCTGAGATGGCAGAAACCGGTCCCCGGAAGCTTGTTTTCTTCCCAGTACAAGAATTGGCTTGGTAGTTTGGTTTGCCCTGTTCCCATCATGCACTGGGACAGGAACAGACTAATTTGCATATAGCCAAGTTCTGAGCTGGGTTGGTGCAGTGAGCTAAAAAACGGTGATGGATCAAGCCCTGATCTTTGGACTGGGTAAGAGTGGTCTGCTTAATTCAGGCACTCTGTTCATCACCACCCCCTTTTCTGAATCATTTTGTCCACCATAAGCGTGGAAGGGTATACTCAGATGTGAGTCCCTTGCTCATTGCACCATCAGGATTCAAGCAAGCCGGGCCGAAGACGCCTGAGATGGCAGAAACCGGTCCCCGGAAGCTTGTTTCCTTCCCAGTACAAGAATTGGCTTGGTAGTTTGGTTTGCCCTGTTCCCATCATGCACTGGGACAGGAACAGACTAATTTGCATATAGCCAAGTTCTGAGCTGGGATGGTGCAGTGAGCTAAAAAACGGTGATGGATCAAGCCCTGATCTTTGGACTGGGTAAGAGTGGTCTGCTTAATTCAGGCACTCTGTTCATCACCACCCCCTTTTCTGAATCATTTTGTCCACCATAAGCGTGGAAGGGTATACTCAGATGTGAGTCCCTTGCTCATTGCACCATCAGGATTCAAGCAAGCCGGGCCGAAGACGCCTGAGATGGCAGAAACCGGTCCCCGGAAGCTTGTTTCCTTCCCAGTACAAGAATTGGCTTGGTAGTTTGGTTTGCCCTGTTCCCATCATGCACTGGGACAGGAACAGACTAATTTGCATATAGCCAAGTTCTGAGCTGGGATGGTGCAGTGAGCTAAAAAACGGTGATGGATCAAGCCCTGATCTTTGGACTGGGTAAGAGTGGTCTGCTTAATTCAGGCACTCTGTTCATCACCACCCCCTTTTCTGAATCATTTTGTCCACCATAAGCGTGGAAGGGTATACTCAGATGTGAGTCCCTTGCTCATTGCACCATCAGGATTCAAGCAAGCCGGGCCGAAGACGCCTGAGATGGCAGAAACCGGTCCCCGGAAGCTTGTTTCCTTCCCAGTACAAGAATTGGCTTGGTAGTTTGGTTTGCCCTGTTCCCATCATGCACTGGGACAGGAACAGACTAATTTGCATATAGCCAAGTTCTGAGCTGGGATGGTGCAGTGAGCTAAAAAACGGTGATGGATCAAGCCCTGATCTTTGGACTGGGTAAGAGTGGTCTGCTTAATTCAGGCACTCTGTTCATCACCACCCCCTTTTCTGAATCAGATATTCCTTGCAACACCGGCGATTTTCAAGCGAGGTGAGCCCAACACTCCTACCTCGTATCCCTACCACACAGGGCGAGCAAGAGTGGGGCATGTGATGGCGACAAAATACAGCGGGTATTATAGAAGGGTGGTTCTCTTCCGGGATTTCCGGGCCATAATTATTGCATATTGATCTTGTCTCCATAGGCCCTAGGCGCTAAAGAGGTTTCACTTCTCTGGGTAGTGATGGGGAGGGCCTCCCCTCGCCGATCAGCCACTAGTCAGGAGAGCATGCTTTCACTCAGTAGGGCCATAGGGGTGGAACGATCTGGGGTGGGAGGGCGGCATGCCTCATCAGGGTGGCAAGAAACTTGCCTGCACTCTCTTAGTAAGGCAGGGACGCTCCCAATGTGAATAATGCATTTATCATAGGATCCAATTTTTTAAAAAACCCAGCTAGAACAACCTAATGCAAGTGTGCATGTCAATTTAAATAAATGTGGTAAAATACTAGTTTCAGCCCCTTTTTTTCTTGCGACAAAAATAAATAAGGATAAATACAGACAGAAAGGTTTGAAAAATAAATACCATAAAACCGGGAGCCCTAGTCATAATCCGCTGTTTCTACAGCAATAGTCGGAGCTTAATGGTGTGCAATCTGAGATGCCCCGAGCTAGGATTTGGGCAGCCATCTTCTGAAGGATACCAGCTGGGGCCAGTAACAGAACGGTGTCTTGTGAGCTACTGACGTGTATACTCTTGAGCGTGGCATGCGAAGTCTGCAGTGCATCTCAAAGTCCCAACCCCTGGACCCTCTACGACAAGTGACTCTTCTTTCCCTATCTCCCTCTCCTGGGTCCAGTTGAGTTCAAATCGGATAGCATAGTGTCATTAAAAAGTCACAGCCTAGGACTGTGACTCCTTGCAGCAGTAACAAAACAAGTATCTGGAGTATCACCAGGGCGAGCTGGCAAGTGGTGGCGGAACAAACACTAAGGACATTGTGGTGTTGCTAGAGTAGCACTTCTTAACCTTTTCACTTTTCAGTACTCGAGTGAATAAATAATGGCAGCCGGGGTCTATAGCTCAAGCATTTTCTATGCTTTGAATCTCAAAACAATAAAGTGCCAAGTACACAGCAAACAAATAAAGAAATCATTAAATATTTTACTTCATTTAAGTCGAAAAAATGTTAATGGTAAGTTGAAGCTTTTCAAAAGATAGTTTTACTTCTAAAAAAGGAAGGGATATGCGACTCTAGCACATCACTGTCCATTTTGCTCCCAATACGCACACCAATGTTTGAATGATTCATACTAGAATCTCTTTCCTGATCTCTGTTGCTCCCATAAATCTAGTTAGGGTTAGCAGCATTCTTTTTAGTTTCCAATTATATATATATTTTCTATTAAAATATTATATTTTGTATTTGGCTTTACTATGCAGAATTTAAAAGGCAACACACAAAATGTATTCTACTTGCGAAAGACATGTCAGGAGGCAACAACAATTCATGGGTGATCAAGAATGTTCAGTGTGAGCATCTTGAGGAGTCCTATTAGGGGGATCTCAACTTGTTTCTGTCAGAGGGCAGTCTTTCAGCTATCTTGGCCCGACCCTCCCGATCCGATAATAAGGGAGAACCCCCCCATCCCCCATGCAACATAACTGTGGGACCCCGGAGCCGGTCACAAGCCTACTGTGGTCTAATAAACTGCCCAGGAGCGGGGAGTGGGTGAAGATGAATTCATATCAACAGACTCCAGAAAATCTAGGTAGCGCTCGGTCTTCGCTGGAGTCTTTTCGTGGAGAGTGATGAGCATCATAGCGGGGTCTAAGGGGCTGAATGTCAAGTTTATGTAAGCAGGGCCCAAGTGCCAAGAACTGTGGTCTCGTTGCAATTGAGCAACATGGTCTGTTTGCTGTTGCTGGCACATGTGAGTGAACGTGATGAGCTCTCTGAAATTGCAAAGCTTTTAAGAAATGTATGCCTGTGAGGTATAACAAAAAATGTAGTCGGGAATTCAAAAGCATGCTGCCCATTTCAGCTTTCTACAGTAAGCAGAGCTCGCTGGACGCAAGCCATCTTGCGCTACACTACCAAAAAACATTTATAAAAAAAATAACGTTTTATTTAAACACAGTGACCATTTCGCTATTTATAACTTTATTTTGAATGATCATCTCCTTACCTTCCATCCTTTGCATACTCTGCCCGCTCCCTACTTTAAGCTATATTCATATGTGCCACCTCTCCACTATTGTTTTTCTGCAGTTTGCCCACAAGCCCTTCTTTGAAAACCTATCGCTGCAACCGAACTATACCTAATCTCCTAGGTCGATCCTTTTGTTGCACTACACATTGCATGAGCTCATATGCCAACGACTGACGTCTACATCCTGTCAATTCAATCTACCACAAAGAAAGGGTATTTGCGTATCCATTCTTCCCACTAGCCATTGATTTAACTTACATCCCTCCTAATTAGTCTATCACAAAAGCGGTGGCTTAAATGCTTTCCTTGATAGCACAGGACTAATTCAAATAACCAATCATAACAAATAGAAACCATTTACCAACAAACCAATAATCAATGCATCTAACACTAACATATGGTTCTGAAGCAGCGTGCCGTAAAGCGATTCAACACCGCGTCAGGATTAGTAAGCGCTACATAAATGTAATTACAACACAATAGCAATCGACCACCAGCAATTGGAGCAAACAGGAAGCAGAGGTGGCCTCCCTGGACATGAAAATTGTATCAGAGCCTTCAAGAGGCAAAAGGAGAGCACCGTTGGACAATGTAGGGATACGGTAATAAACCGTATGCTACTTACACGGACCGTCCGTGAATTTTACTTCGTCCGTCGTCCGTTGCCGATCTTTTAACGGATGTCATTCGTCTATAATTCTAGCACTTCCGGGTCGCATAACAACCAATCCCAGGGTTGAACATATTCTGGGAGGCGCCTGGAGTGGGCGGTACTGCTAACGAGTAAAGTGGCCTCGGATTGGAGCATCGGGGGCACTCCAGCACAGTCTAGCGGGCAATAGAGAATTCCGAAGTGCTGATTGGATGTGAAGTTCACACGTGCTTTTGTGGGGGTCCATCGTTTTTTACTGTCATTGAGTGGCGCTCGGCTTGGAGCTATAGGGGTTTAAAGCCGGAGTTCCAACGGAGGTGAGTCTATTAGAGATTGCCGTTATAACTGTCCCTGGCCGGTAGGCCTGCCGTTTTAGATAGGAAGGGGAGATGGCGTAGCTCGGATTGGGGCCCCATGTTATGAGAGTGAGCGTCCGGTCAGGGTGGTCCCTGTTACGGTCTATTCATGACTGACATTTGTGCAGGCCTTTTGGCATTTAATCTGGAGTTCAGACGAAGCGTTTGAGACATACCTGCTCTGACCTGGACCCGGTAGGGTAAATGCCGGCTTTTGTCCAAGTAAAGAACTGTAGGAATGCCAATACTGCGACCTTGCTCATACTCTTTTTTTTTACGAGAGTCCATATTGAGAATCCAACAACAATGTACCGTATTCTTATTTTTCTGTCTGAAATTATTTTTTTTCTTTTATTTATTTTTTCACATAACAAAATTATACATTTTTACAAATCAATTTTTACACATTGCACCTCACCATAAATCTTACTTGATACAGTCTTCTACTAACATTCAACATTCTTCCATTTTTACACTCTCATACTCTCTTCATACTGTATCTTCATTCACTCGCCAAACAAACATACTTCCTATATCCTTGAATTTTTCTTCAAAACTTTTTGAGACCTTTTTTCAAAAATAAGCCATAGCATTTGATCTTACAACACAAAAGTTCACAAGTTTAAACAATTTAGACTCTGTTTTATATTCTTATGGCTGAAAACACAAACTGGTCTATGCGTTTCGAACTCTTTCCAATTGTAGAGTTCTCATCAGGACCAAGCAGCTGAAAAACAAACAAAAAATGGTCTTGTATTCACTCGAAATGCCCGATTGCGCCTCTCATTGCACTCGATGGCTCATTGTCTGGTGATGCTTACCATCACTTAGTCTAGCTGTTCTGATTGTGCGAAACCCGGTGTTGGGAACTGTATCAAAACGCAAACAAGAGAGACTCCAATTGTGATATCCATCCTTTTGGTACCTATCGCTACACAACTCTATGATTTTAATTCCATCAGCCATCGTTGGCGACAAACATAAACTTACATCAATGTCTCAATATGGCGCTCGTCTTACTCAGACTGGTAGATGTCCTACGGGAGGCGCCTATAATCAACAAAACCAACCGTTCACAATTCTCATCTCTGTGTAGGGGTTATGTGTGAGCACTTATCATTGAAATATTTACTCACTTGAGTGGAAGCTTCTACTCGTCTCATTCTTCTTTAGTTGGGTGCAGGGGCTTTCTTTCTCCTTTGCTCGTATTCTTGTTATAGTCCCAAAGGGGGAGCGGACCTACAACTATATGTTTGGGCCGCATTAGTTATTATCTACACCACGCTGTCGCTGGACTCATGAAATTAATTTGCAAACCGGTTATTAACCTCTTTCGTTTCAGTTGTAAGCTGCAAACGTGCCGGAACGCGTGGATACTTCTGCATTCTCAAGGTTGGTGCGTGTTGCATAGGGGCGCGACCTAACTCGCTTAAAACGTGGTGCACTTTCGGTAGTGAGGCTCTCTGGGAGCTGTAGTATATTCCCCATCCATTGTTACTCTCGGAAATTCGTGGTTAATCATACCTTGTATGTAGTCATAAAGCTTTAAAAGCTATTTCCGCGTTTCACGGTGTTGGTGTACTTTCCTGCAGCGTACAACTTGAACCTTATCACGTTTCCTGCAGTAGAATTCTCTAGGTTATGAATCATGATTGTACTTTAAATATATTCATTTAGCAAATGGCACCTGACATGAGTGGTTAAAAGTAGACTGTGGTTGTAATACATTTTACTTTTCAATAAAACTTTATTGTTACTTCAAGACTGTGGTCACACAGGATCCTTTTTCTTTTTATTCTGACTTGAATAAGTGGCTATAACAATAGCTCGGTCTTCTCTGTTAGGTTGGTGATGGCTCACATTTGATTAACTAATCTGCGGTGTTCGATGGTTTGTAGTGCGGCCAGTTCCACTAACTCTCATTGTAATCAGTTTTCCGTTATTGCGCATGTCCGATTTTGTCAAGATTCTTTCTTTTTAACTGCATGCGCGCAAGCGGTTTTCCCGCTGCACGCTGCGTTTTGCAAAATACCGTGTTACATGACGAGCTCAGCTCGTCATCAGCGCACGGCAAGTTACGCTCATGACGAGCTGAGCTCGTCATCAGCCCCAAAGGGGTTAAATGAAACATTTTCCATGATGTTTGATTGTGTTTAAGCAATGGCGCCATTGGCAACTTCTAAACCTTGGGGGCATAATGGATTTATTGCATTAGACAGTACTTTATGGGTCATTCAAAAAGGCTGCCTATTATGTTTCCGAAATGTTGGCCTTGGTCTCATGTCTAAATTCTTTTAGTCTCAGGCTAATTTCGGACTTCAGCTTAATTTATACATTTCTGACTGTTCATGCAACCCGTCTACTAAGGCTTTTGTCTAAGGCATGCTTCTTGCATTTGTTGACACTAGTTAACCCGTACGTTTTATGACACTTGTCCATTTTGCACCATTAGAGGCCGTCCGCATTTTGAAGACAGGCAGTATCGAGGCTGGGATTGCACACAGCTTGATGCATGCAAATTGAAAATCTTTTCTAAGAGCTTGACGCCTGTGTTGAGCATAATTAGGATGTTGCGAGGCTGCAGAAATAAAACAGACCTTCTAGGTTACTGCTATTTCGCACAAAACGCCCTCACGCCTTCACACTACCGTCCTCACTCTACCACTCTACCTCCCTCACTCTACCGCCTTCACTCTACCACTCTACCGCCCTCACCCTACCACTCTACCGCCCTCACCCTACCACTCTACCGCCCTCACCCTACCACTCTACCGCCCTCACCCTACCACTCTACCGCCCTCACCCTACCACTCTACCGCCCTCACCCTACCACTCTACCGCCCTCACCCTACCACTCTACCGCCCTCACCCACCTGCCCTCACTCTACCGCCCTCACTCTCTCTACCGCCCTCACTCACTCTACCGCCCTCACTCACTCTACCGCCCTCAATCACTCTACCGCCCTCAATCACTCTACCGCCCTCAATCACTCTATCGCCCTCAATCACTCTATCGCCCTCAATCACTCTATCGCCCTCAATCACTCTATCGCCCTCAATCACTCTATCGCCCTCAATCACTCTATCGCCCTCAATCACTCTATCGCCCTCAATCACTCTATCACCCTCAATCACTCTATCACCCTCAATCACTCTATCACCCTCCCTCTATCTATCGCCCTCCCTCTATCTATCGATCGCACTCACTCTATCTATTGCATCACCATAGTATCACTCAGCACCACCACAGCATCACTCAGGGGCACCACAACATCACTATGCGCTACAACAGCATCACTGAACGCCACAGCATCACTTGTCACCAAAACAACATCACTCAGCGCCACCACAGCATCAATCTGTGCAACCATTCAACAACTGGTTCAAATATTTTCTGTCAATGTTTCAAGCTTTATTACAAATGTCATAAAAAGATGCTAAATGTTTTCACTTCTGTTCTTGTTAAAACATTGTGATTTGTCAGATCAATACATGTAAGACAGGGGAAAACAGAACATGTACCTTTACTAATGCTATAGATGTAACATTTGCTAACTTTATAACTATTGGCATTTCTAATAACAAAAGTAATACTTTTATATTTTGAAAAACATAAACAAAAATTAAAAAATATTTACATTTTCCACACCAAAAGCACAAACTTTTCTATTGCGAGACCTATTGCATTTCCAATGCTTGTTATGTAAAAGTTTGTACCTCAGTTATACATAAAGTGGCATTCACTGACATTTGCAGAAAAGCAGGACATTCAAGCAGAGCCAAGAGCTGTCCCCTTAACCCTACACAGGATAGCTTTTCCAGACAGGATGTAACACAGGCGGGCTGCAAAGAATTATGGTACCATGTGGTCAGCATCTCCCCAGGCCTGCCCTACTAATGCTTGTAATGAGGTTGAGATGCGCTGATGTTGGACATGTCCTTTGTGGTCTCATGGCCATTGTCCTTTGGCTGCCCACACCCAGTCAGTTAGGCGAGAGGCATGGCATAGCTCAGGCTATTATTAGTGACTTACCCTGGTAAACATGCTGCATACTGACAACTTTGCCAATAGCCTGCTATGAGGCCTGCAACATTGCTCCTCCCCCTCCTTAGGCTGGTGAACATACCCTATAAAGCAGGGTTTGTTTCACAATATTTGACGTGAGATAACTATATTCTTGGAGAAGCTGCCTTAGCCAAAAAGGGCAGTATTCAAGCATGTTAAAGGAAAAGATAAGTAGGGTCCATTGCTCAGTTTTCCCGTTTTTAATCATGTGGGTGAACCTAGTAAACAAATATTTCTAGCTCACCCGCATATAGGTCTTTGGGTGTTTAATAAAGGGAGTATATACATTTTGACATGAGTGACATAACCTCACCCATACCAGAGAAGCCATAGCTAGGAGACTATACAAGCAATAGATACTAGTACTTTTGAATGCTTCCCCAGTACAATATAGGGAACCCACGAAGAAGCATACCACACAGAGTAGGTGAACATTCACCATCCAATATGAGTACATGCATGTATGCTAATTCTATAATTGGTTTGGCTCTTTCTTGCAGGAGTTTTGTACTCCTGGTATGGTTATATCTGTTTTTGAAAATTATGCAACTTTCCTTAAACACCTTGTAGTAGCGAGGTATGAGAAGAAAGAATGTCCAAAAAGTATCCGATGAAGCAAATAAGGGTATTTGCTATTTTATTCAAATATTTAAGTATCCATGTAAGGGAGCCCACGACAGAGGTTGTTGATGCAGGAACCACCAACAGCAAACGGACGTGGAGGAACAGAATTCATAAGGAAATAGAATACATAGACATTCTAATAGGAATGTACATAGGAAAGAACTATAAAGTTAAAGACACAGTAATATAGAATACTACATACCTCCTCCCCATAATAAAAAAATAATAACAATTAAATAAATAAATATATATATATTAATACAAAACATAATCCTTAAATCTAATAGGAAGTCTGTGAATACGAGTATCAATAGAAACATTAGAATTATTTGCAACATCACAATGAAAATTATCACCATCAGAAAGAGGTATCAATTTGTTCACTTTTACAATCAAATCCAGGACCAAATGTAAAATCTGAATCGTTTCCAGATTCTTCATTAAAACATTTTTTGTTAAATATATCAACATGAGATTTAGAAATCTTCACTACATTGTTTTTGCTCCACCAACCCCTGTTGTCCAGTAACACAGAAGAACTTGTGACATTAATGATGCGAGCAGGTGATGTGAATTTAGACTGACTTTTACAAATTTTAAATGGTTTCTTGACAAGAACCCAATCATTCACTTTAAATTCACAGTTGGAAAATTTACTTTTCCCATCATAGAATCTTTTCTGAATGGCTTGTTTGTTGGCAACAACATTTTTAGTGATTTGCAAATCCGTGACCAAATTCCTTTTTTCATTTAAATTTTTACCAGCAGAAAAAGTAGAAAACCATTTAGGAAGCACTTTGGATTTAGCCTCTCTACCACAAAGAGCTTTAAAAGGTGTAATATTAGTTGTGGAGTGTGGAGTATTAAGGTATGCCCAAATTTTGTTATGTATGAATTCAGCCACATCAACTTTGGATGAAAGAGCAGTTTGGATACCCTCCTTAATAAACCTATTAGCTCTCTCAACGAGGCTATTAGAAGATGGACTATATAATGCAACTTTAAGGTGACGAATCTCATTTGAGTTAAAGAAATTAACCATTTGATTTGAAATAAAATGTTGACCATTGTCAGTGACTACATAATTTGGAGTACCTTCAATTTTGAAAATGTTTTGAAGAAAATTTATAACTGAATCAGAATTAGCATTCTGTACAAAGGAATAATATATCCATTTGGAATGGTAATCAACGGCCACAATACAATACCTTTTATTTGATGGCAGAAGTATGAAAGGACCTGAAAACTCAACAGCGCTCTTATCCCAAGGTTGGTCAGAGAAAGGTACTGAATACAAAGGTTTTTTGTTGACTTTCCAGTGTTAATCCGACACAATGCATGTAGGACAATTGTCAATAAAGGAGTTCACATGTTTATCAATGTTAGGCCACCAATAGATCGATTTGATTTTTTTACAAGTAGCAGAAATGCCCAAATGTCCCTCGTGAGCTATTGTAATAATTTTGTTACTTAACAAAGTAGGGGGAACAAATAGGCCATTCCTGATACATATTCCGTTTTCAAACGAAATTTCTTCACGAGCTTGTGCAAAAGACTTTAACTCACCATTTAGATTTTTATCGTTTGGCCATTTGGCTCTGATAAACACTTCTAATTTTTTTTAAATCTCATCATCTTCCATGGCAGACGCCCAATCATTCTGAGAGATGTTGCTGGAACATGATGCAACAGCATCAACCAAACCAACAACACACTCAGAATTAATATGATCCTCACCTTCACCATTGTTGGGAAGGGGTAACCGGGAGAGACAGTCTGCACGCACATTCTTACCTCCTTGAATATATTTTACTGTTTGGTTAGATTACTTTCAAAATTGCAAGAATATAACCTATCTTGCCGAAGATTTTCCCAAACCGTTGCCAGATAACAAAGACACCTATGGTTTGTGATCAGTATACACTTCGCAAGGTACACCCCAAATATAAGTTTTACATTTTTGAATGGCCCAAACAATCGCCAGTGCTTCTCGCTCAATTGTGCTATAACTACATCCAGCTGTGGATAGAGCACGAGAAGCGAAAGCAATGGTATTTTCCTTATTGCCTAGCCATTGTCCAAAAACAGCTCCCAATCCTTTCTGACTCGCATCTACTGACACAAAAGGTTTTGCCTTAGGAAGAAAAGGTTGTAACGCAGGAGCATTGATAACTAAAAGTTTAACCTTCTCAAAAATCCCCTGAAGATCAAAAGACCAGTCAAATTTACATCCTTTTTTTAGTAAACTTCTCAATGGTTGTATGGTATGGGCATATCCAGGCACAAACCTTGCGTAGTATTCGCAAAGGCCAAGGAAAGACCTCAAAGTATCCTTGTCAGAAGGAGGAGGTGCATTGCGTATGGCTTCAATATTACAAAATTTAGGTTTAATACTATCTTTGGAAATTAAATGGCCTAAATATTCAACTTCGTGAACAAGCAATTTGCACTTGTTAGCTTTTACAGTCATGCCCTTTTCATGTAAGATTGAGAGTACTTTTCTGAGTACTATTAAATGTTCTTCCTCAGTTTCAGTATGTACTAATATATCATCCTGAAATGCCTGCACCTGACTCAAATCACTAAACAGATTGTCCATTACTTTCTGAAACACACTTGCAGCCGAAGCTAGGCCAAAAGGTAATCTTAGATACTTGAACGCTCCGAATGGAGTCACAAAAGCTGTAAGCGGTTGAGAGTCAATGGACAGTTGAATTTGGTGGTATGCCGAGTCGAGATCTATAGTTGAAAAGAATTTTGATTTACCAATGTTAGCTAACATTCCATGTATGTGTGGCAATGGGTGACAATCTACTAATATGTTTTGGTTAAGAGATCTTAAATCCCCATTTTGTTTCTTTCGCAAAACCACCAGAGAAATCCATTCTGAGGCATTAATAGGTGCTATAATGCCATCAGCTTGAAGATTAGAAAGGAGTGTCTTGAGATCTTCTCTAACACTAATGGGAATGGGTCTAACCTTATGTACGATAGGGTTTGCATTATTTTTCAGAATTATAGAATGTTCGAAACCTTTTACATTACCCACTGTACTTTTGAAGACTTCAGAAAAATCTGTTATAAGTTTGTCAACAACAGGAATCTCATTATTTATAGTTAAAGTATTTGAGGGTAGTTCACCAAGAATTATGGGAGGATCCTGTTCTGGACGCAAAATAATTCCCAACAGACCAAGATCTTTCTATCCAACTATATTCCTTTGTTTGATTGCCACATAAATCTTTGTTTTAATTGACCTGCCTAAACAAGTAAGTATGTCCCAGAAATATCCTATTACATCAATATCTTGTTCCCCAAATGGTTTTGGGTTGATGTCAGGAGCAATAAGAGGAAATTTATCAGGCCATAAATCATAAAACGTAACATCTGCAATGATTGTAACAGGTGCTCCTGAATCAGCCAAGGTAGGAATAATCTTATTATCTATACCGATATCAACAAATGGACCTTTGATAGGTTTGTCAGAATGTTCAGGAACATCAATAGCAACAATCATGTTTGCAAACTGTGAAGTACAATCAGGCATTCCCGGTGGATCTACAGAAATTGTACTAATTCTGGGTCTATAATTCATATTACCAGAATTAGGAGTTCTTTTATTACAAACATTGTAGAAATATCCAATTTTCTGACATTTGGTGCATCTTTTCCCAAGTGCCGGGCACATAGGGTTGTTGCCAATGTGATTATTGGAACCACAACGGAAACATATTAATTGAGGTCTAGTAGATTGGTTTTTGAAGATTTTCTGATCAGTGTATTGTTTCTGTGTAACAGCACATACAGAATTATCTTCCGAAATCATATTCATAGTTTGAGATGAATCAGGTTGAGAAGAAACTCCAAACTGCTGGTTCGAGGCCAGAACTTTGGATGTAACAATTGATCTCTCAATGCTTTTTGCTATATCAATCATTTCTGTCAATGTAGGATTCATAGAAGTGAGTAATCGTTCCTGAATGTTTTTAGAATGACAATAAAATATGAATTGGTCTCTAATATAAGTGTCAACATAAGTACCAAAGTCACACTTTTCAGCCAAAACTCTCAGGTTGGCAATATAATCTTCAACCGATTCCTCTGATGACTGTTTGCACATCGCAAAATTAAATCTTTCTAAAATGACACTCGTAGCACCTGGATACTGCTTCCCCATTCGTAATTTTGCTTCAAGATATACATTCCAAACAGCATCTTCTGAGACGGGTGGAGGATAATGAGGAAGGTTTTGAAAAACTCTACGCCCAGCAGTCCCAAGATGATTAATTAATAATGCCAATTTCCTTGCTGATGCATCAATGGCTGTTAAATAGTTTTCAAAATCTTGTATCCATTCAGACCACTTGAGTTCTGGCTTGCCAGCTTTTTGTAAGAACGGTGATGGTTGTATGACACCTTGTAAATTAGCCATGTATGAAGTTCAAAATAAAATTAGAATTGAAACAGTCTAACAAAAAATAAGGATGAAAATACAACTTACAAATAATATCCTTGAAGTGTGCAGTAGATTTCCTGTGAATATCGTATAGAAATGAAAATATTTCAAAATTTCGCACTAAAACTGAATAAGAACTACTTTAAAATCCAGCCGATTCGTGTGCAAATCACCGTAGTGTAAAACAACGAAGTTCGCAAATTCCAAAATGGCGGCTGAGCGTATGATGTCAATACGTCAATCCCAGGATTCTTAGCGTCTTGAGTGACGAAGCTAATATCCCACAAGTCTGTGCGGTGGAGCAGCGTCGCTGATAGAATGAAAGATCCAACAGACACGTAAGCTACAGAATGTATATGTTTAAAACGCCGCTCGCGAACTGCAGCCAGCACAGAAGGTCTAAATGAAATAATAATTTTTGTCTGACCCACCTTCCGGAAAGAAATAAAATCCTTAAGTCAGATGGTCGAGACGGAAAGAAATAAAATCCTTAAGTCAGATGGTCGAGACGGAAAGAAATAAAATCCTTAAGTCAGATGGTCGAGACGAAACTGTCAGTGGGCTCCAATCCTCAATCCTCAGAAATAATATAAGAATAAATAAGAAATCCAAAATGTTCGAAAACGATACCCCACTCCTGGTACCAAATTGTAGTAGTGAGGTATGAGAAGAAAGAATGTCCAAAAAGTATCCGATGAAGCAAATAAGGGTATTTGCTATTTTATTCAAATATATAAGTATCCATGTAAGGGAGCCCACAACAGAGGTTGTTGATGCAGGAACTACCAACAGCAAACTGACGTGGAGGAACAGAATTCATAAGGAAATAGAATACATAGACATTCTAATAGGAATGTACATAGGAAAGAACTATAAAGTTAAAGACACAGTAATATAGAATACTACACACCTCTTGCCTCCTCTTCAGCACGTTAGCTATCTGTGTATTTCTGCGTTATATGAATATTAATATACAGTGAGAAAATATTTTTCTGTGTCTATGGCGCTTACAGATTTAATTTGTTGTGTTTTAAGTCATTTATGTGTCATGCCATTCATTGGCACGTCTTAGTTACTTGGCCCAGAATACTCTAGCTTAGAAGTAATTGTTCTCTTCCCTACAGAACCAGCAGTTGTTTTACAGCATTTTTCTCCTAGGCTCTGTGGGATACTGGGCTACCCTATTAGAATTAACGATACTCTGTAACCTGTCCTCTAGCCTGCAGTCACTTTATGCACCAACCCATGTTGTGACCATTTCATAACACACCTCATGTGGCACAAAACCAATTCCTTGCCAAACTCCTTTTTCCAGCTGACCCCATATTGCCAACTTTCTACGGTCTTCATTACATATGAGACCAATTAAATCTCTATCACAAAACAACTTTTAGCGTATTATTACTCTGATTTATTGTAACCCTAACCCTATAGCCAGGGCGAGTGGCATAATTGGCGTACCACCAGGTGGAAATCGGTGCATACTATATCCTCCCATTGTCTCTTTTACAGTGCCTAGATCTGTGCCAGCTGGGCAGAACATCCTTTTTTTATTATTATAAACTACAGTGGCGGATCAAGAACAGGCAACAAAGCCACTGCTATTAACTTGGAGAGTCATCAGTGCTTGTTAATCTAGCCTGACCTAATATGCCACCCTTCTCAGACTATCTCTAATTCCTACTGACCACTGGCGGCTCTCACGGGGCAGCACTTGCTGTACTTGTTCAAGCCAAGGAGCATCACCAGTTGAAAGCACTTCACCGAAATCATAGCCGCCTCTAGGCCGAGAACAGACTAGGGAAGAGGGGCACCAGCACATTGTTTTTCCTTTCTCAGTGTCTCTTTTGGTGGATTCATCTGCTGTTTCTTGCATTATTCGAGTAAATACCACCTTTTAGCATCCTCTTTGCTTTTCCTAGAAGTGTTTAACTAATTAGCTGTAAGATATTTTCATTGTGAATGGCTGGACGTTGCCCTCTCACCCACTGCGCTGATTAACCCTTGATTGCCTACAAAATAATAAGGTTCTTCCCTAACCCGCTATGGAAAGGGGCGTGCTGCGACCGACGGGTAAGTGGGAGCACTAATAGTATCTGTGCCTACACAATATACAAGAGTGTGTAGGAGTGGGGGTTTCTTATATGTTGAAAAGAGTTAAAAAATATATGGCTAGTGGGAAAAAGTATTATTTATTGGTACCTCCAGTCTATATGGATAAAAAATGGGAAACTTCTTGGGTGATGTCTCTAAGTTTCTCTGGTCAACTAGTTTCAAACCCTACCCCAAGGCTTTTCCTCAGGACCTAAGGTAGTTACTCCCCGTTACCACTCCTTCAGTCGTAGACATACCTTGTTCTCAAATGAATGTAGAGATAGTTGAAAAATTGTAAATATAAATATCTATAGCACCTAGTCGGTCCATTTCTTTGATATTTAAGAGGATATGAGAAGATGGAGAATTCATAAAATACATGGTCCTATGCCCTTATTACAGCTTTGTGTTTTGTACATAGTGCACCATGTTGAGTAGATGGTGAAATAGATCTTGCATTTCAAAAGTGAAGTGTGAGGAATATCGTGAGTTATATACATATGGGACACATACACCAACTTAGACAAAACACAGAAAAGTGCATACACGTAATTCACGTCAGTCCGACATCATGAGTCCAAACGGAAGAGGAGGGACGCCTGTAGTCCCACTCTGTTTTTTTTTTTTTTTTGAAATATTTTTATTAACAGTTTTTCACATTACATCTCGTGTTTATTTGGACGACAGTAGTACTGCTGTTCAGCCATAGGACATACATCCTGTACTCAAAGGGGGTATCTGTCGTTTCAGTCCACTTGCCCTCTCTGTAATGTGATGTCGGGGGAACTGGAGAGAATGAACTGGGGGTACCTTGAGCGAGGGAGTCAGGGTGTGTGCATCGGGTAGGGAGTCTGGGTCATGTCAGCTAGGTGTGTGTCAGCGTTGTTTGCAGGCTATCATTTGGACAATGTTGCTAGTAGCAGTATACGGTGCAGTACGTTGTGGAGTTATTGTGCATTACGTGTTGGTTGGGGTGGTGTCCTGTGTACTCCCGTGCGAGGTTCGTGCTTCTGAATCATGTGGGTTGCGTTGAGAAGTGCTTGGGTAGGTACGCATGTGCAATTGTTTGAACTGGTGGGATAATAGGGCCCATTCTATAGATATGGGATGTTTTCGTAGTCCCTTCACCTCCTCCTCCCGCAGTGTTTCTTCTGCCGCTGCCCATTTCTGCAATGCTCCCACCCACGCCTCTATCGGGGGTCCAGTGGGGCTCGCTGTAGTCACACTTCTTTAATGAAGAAACATTAGGGGATGTAAATGATGTGGCAGTAATTTTATAGATGAGCTGCTTTGTTTGCTCTTGGTGCTCGGCTCCATCGTACTTACTTAATCAAGGCTACTCCTTTGCTTTGGGGGATAACCGTCTGCCCCTGGCAATGAAGATGCCGGGGAGCGTGGCCGGTCCTGTTTATCTAGGTAAACGTGCAGCCTTAAATGCTGTGGTGGTGGCAGAGAACTAGACTGCCGACCGCCAGAAAAAATATCCGCTCCTTGTGGCGCATTATTGTCAGAACTCACAGGTGTGAGTTTGCGCCCAATAGTGGCAACTGAAAAGGAAAAAAATGTAGAACAAATTTGTTAATTAAAAAGAGGAACTTGGCAAACTACACTTGATAGATATATATATATATATATATATATATATATATATATATATATATATATATATATATACTAGCAGCCCGCCCCGACCTTGTCCGGGAGCAATCAGGCTTCCCCGACCCCCGCCCACCCCGACGTAGCAGCCCGCCCCGAAATGAGTGTTTAGGGCCCCCGTCCGCCCCGGCCCCCGCTCGCCCCTCGCCATGAGTGTTCAGGGCCCCCGTCCCCCGCCCGCCCCGTCCCCCGCCTGCCCCGACCCCCGCCTGCCCCGACATTGTTCCCGGAGCCTTACCTCAGCCGCCGCTCCTCCCCCGCGCTCCTCAGTTCACTGCTCCGCCGCTCCTTGCTTCTGGTCACCGCTCCTCCCCGCCTGTCCGCCGCTCCTCACCGCCTGTCCGCCGCTCCTCACCGCCTGTCCGCCGCTCCTCACCGCCTGTCCGCCGCTCCTCACCGCCTGTCCGCCGCTCCTCCCCGCTTGTCCGCCGCTCCTCCTCGCGCCATGTCCGGCGCTCCTCCTCACGCTCCTGGACGCCGCTCCTCCCCACGCTCCTGACGTCAGCACGCAGGTCGCGGGCGGCGCTTCTTCCACGGGACTACTTTTTTTTCGCAATTTTTTTTAAATAACGTATATTTTTTAACTTTATATAGCCGCTGTCCATCTGCACACCCTGACGATTAAAACAATGTATCGGGTGTGTGGATTGGCGCTGTGGTTCCCGAGTTTACCCGCCTCAAAGGTTCAAAGTTCTTCCTTTATAATAGTAGTATATATATATATATATGGCTGGAGTTGGTCCAGAGCGCGAGGAAGGTGACGGTGTGTTATATATATATATATATATATATATATATATATATATATATATATATATATATATATATATATATATATATATATATATATATTAATTCCTGGGAACGTTTTGGGTGTTTGACTTATAAAAGGTTGCTGTGAAAGTTAAAACGCTGATCACGATTGCGGAGAATATTTTTTATCGGGGATGTTCAACATCGGTATGTAATGCACAAAAAGTGGCGGGGGAGGTGCCAAAGGAGACTAGGATGCCGACTGACGCTTATTGTGAAGCTTAATGCTCACTACTCACAGCTGTGAATAATTAATAAAAATAATACCTATGAATAGAAGGCAGCATGGGGAATGGATGACATAAGCCCTGGGAGAGCAACAGGGTTTAGCATATTGCGGATAAAACACTTTTCTTCAAGGATCCCATAGGTGGGTACCATGAAAAAAGTTGGGGGGTGGGGGGTAGGTTCCAAATGTCAGTAGGTCATATGGACTGACCTCAGGGGATAGATATTCTCATTGAGACCCCCAACATGTGACTTAAGTCTGAACCTAGCGTTGCTCTTTCTCAATAAGTTCACTTGTTTGAGGACTGTCCATCGTAGAGCATTGTCCGTGTGATGACATTTTATGTCTTGTACTGCCTTCTTGGTTGTTGCGCATTGGCATTTGAGATTACTGTGATGTTCACGGATCCTTTCCTTCACTGTGCGTGTGGTCATCCCTACACAACGCAAGTTACAAGGGTAGATGATTATGTATATCTCCTGTTCAGAGTTACAATTAGTGAAACATTGCATCTCCCATGTCGTTGTTGAAAGTGATTGTCTTAGTCGCCTGTCTTTAATGGCACACTGCAGTTACCACAGGGATGGTATCCCTTTAGAGGAGCGATGAACCACTGTCCAGATGACCTATATCTAGGCGAATGTGATCATATGTGTCTTAGACTACAATCTCTTTTATGCAAGAACATTGGTTTCGGAAAGAGGGTGTTCCTGCTGTTCAAAATGTGCCAATGCTTATTGATGATCTTGCCCACTTGGTTAAACGCACAATTGTAGGTTGTAATACATATAGTTCATGCTTTTTTATCCTTTGGTGAAGGAATCTCCATTCGAGCCTCCCTATGGTTGTTTTTAGCTTGTTTCATGGCTTTGTGTACATTCCTGTGTGGTTACTTCCTTGCTTCTAGTTTGGAAGCCAGGTCCGCAGCCTGTTTGTTGTAATTACTCAAATTGGAACAGTTGCGTCTTAGTATCAAGAACTGCCCAAAAGGGAGAGTTTCCCTGAGGTGTTTCAGATGGAAGCTTTCTTAAGAGAAGAGACAATTGTGTGCCATTGGTTTAAAATATGTGGTTGTTTACCGTCCCCCCTTAGTCTGAGAAAATGTTCAAGTCTAAGAAGACTAGTTCGTTCTTGATACACTGTGTGTAAATTTTAGGAAGTCACTCTGTCTTTTTAACCAGAGAAGAATGTCATTTATTTTATTCTCATCAGCTTGCCAAATGAACAGTATGTCATCCATGGACCTTTTCCAAATTATGATGTTGGTGAGGTAAGGGTTTTCGGTGACAAGAATCTTGTCTTTCAAGATGGGGTATATAAAGACCTTCTACACTAGATGCGAAAGTGCTTCCAATGCTGGTCCCATGTTTCTGTAGATACAAAGTGTCTTCAAACTTAAAGAAGTTCTCTGTCAGTGCCCACTTGCAGCACTCCATAACTGTTACGTGAGGTTGATAATCCCAGTCCTTCGAAAAGGATGTCCTCTATGATGTCAAGTGTTTCCGTGTGTGGAAGACTTGTGTGAAGACTTTCGATGTCTAGCCCAATCAATAATTGTTTGTCTGGGTAGAAAGGTATGTTCTGCAGAATTCTCAACACATCTTTCGTGTTTTTAAGGTCTGTGTCAGTGGCTTGTACGATTGGTTTTAAAAATGCATCTGCGAACCTCGAGAGAGGTTCAAGGGTAGACCCTATTCCTGAGACGATTAGGTTCCAGGGGGTGTGATCAGCTCCTTGTGTATCTTGGGAATTGTGTAAAAGTACGGGGTTACTGAATGTTTATTGATCAGAAAGTCACTTTCCTTCTGAGAGATCCAGTCATGGGCTAGGGCTTCTTCAGACATTCTCACAATATTTATCCTAATGACTCAGTGAGGTCTCGGGTTAGGGGTTCTTAATTCCTGGTGTCATTAAGTAGACAGAGGCATTCCATCTAGTATGCCTCAGTGGTTTGGAGGACTATAGCCCTATCCTTAACGGCCGGGTTGATGACCAAATTCTTGTTGTCAGAGAGCTCTTAGATTGCCTGCATTTGTTTTCTTGTAGTGTTATGGAGTGTTTTAAGTGTTTCAGGATTGACCTTTCTTATGTCTTTTAAAACAGCTTTTTCAAAGTCGAGGATCTCGACAGGGATGGCAGGGGGTTTAGTGGGGTAAAAGATGACTTGACTTTCAGGCCTGTGTTGGCTTGTGATGACCCTTCCTTTGGTTTGTCTGCAAAGAAGGCTTTTAGCTTCAATTTTCTTATAAATTTATTGACCTTGCAGCTTAATTTGAGCTTATCAAGGTTGGCATTAGGTACATAGCCTAGACCTTTCTCACGGACGTCTTTCTGACATTTCGTGAGAGGGGTCTTTGTTAGATTGACAGTTAGGCTTGTCGAATGCTCAGACCTGGTTGGTTGTTGTGTGAGTTCATCATACTCCTGGTTGACACTCTGGTGAGGTCTTGATCTGTAATCCATTGGACCTGGTTCCTCTTCCTTCCTCTCTGTCGGCCTGATCTTAAAAAAGGCTCATAGTGACTGGGGATACTGCCTGAAAGATCCCAGTTGTGCGTTCCAGGGCTGGAAAGGGGGCTGTTGTGTTTGTATGTGTGTTGGTGGACCGGAAAAGAAAGGTCCAGGGTAAGTCGGTGGCCCCTGATACGGGCCCCAGTTGCCAATTTTTCCATAGACCTACCCCCTTCTTTATTTTGGCATTCCCCTGTTGGGGCCCCTAGTTCCTGTGCTAGAGATTTACATTTTTTTTTTTTTATTAAATGCGAATTTATATAGCGCGAACATTACCCGAAGGTGTCAGAGCGCTTTACATAATAACCAGTTACGATACATAAGGACTTAGGATTACATGAGTTACATAGAAGATACAAACAGAAAACATTGCAAATGTACAAGTTGTAAAGTCACTCAAGGAAGAGATACAAATGGATAAACTCTAAGAATCACATAGGAATGGTAGTGAGTACAAGGGTCTACTACATATACTAGTGGTTAGAGTTATCTCTATATACATATATATACAAATAAATTTGCTCAGGATTACATTTTACCAGCGATCTATCTGAGCTTGTATCTGATTGGTCGCTGTCTGTGTTGAACTGGGATTTCTTCCCGAGGATGTATAGTCCTCCTTGATGTACGGATAAACCCTTTCATGTCTGAAATAAGCAGTGTCTTTTTTTTAAGTTTATGGAATTTACTTTCCTTGAATGATATTCCAAAACCATTAAGTGTCTTACTGAGTTCCTCAAGATTTTTCTGGAGTGGATTGGTAGGACTTCAGATGGACATCTATAGTCTGTATCTCTCTCTGTTTTAATCTCCTGGGAGAGACATGTGGCAGTTTTTAGGTCTCGCGATCTGCTTTGCACTGCGCAGCAGTGCCCGCTCAGGCGAGAGTCCTTTTGTCTGGGGTTCAGAAATGGACCCTGGAAATGAACACGCTTGGGCGTGTATTTTTACTTTTGCGGCCTGCTGTTGGCCTTTGCCTGCGTGTTTATTTTAAAGATAGCACACAATAAGCCAGAGGCGGGCGTATAGGTCCGCCCCTGGCCTATTGGTGTCTATTACACGCATTTCTGCCATATGGTTTCAATTATCGTGCCCAGACACAGGCGTGATAATTGAAATCATATGGCTCGCTGTGGCGCGCGCGCACACCACTCGCAGCTCTATCTGTTTCGTGAAAGTGAAAGCGATCGCTTTCCTTGTTTCTTGTTGTTCATTCCTCTGGTTCTGCTACCATCTGGGGCTCCGTATCTTCCTTCCTCTGGTTTTTCGCCTTAATTTAAGCATTCTGAAGGTTTGGTTGACTTTGGGTGGCACATCTTTACATTTATTGGAATCTTTATTAATTTGGTGACTGCTGTGCCCAGAGTCGAGGACATTTCTTACAGCGCATGAAAACTATTTTGAAAGAAAACAATCTTCAGGATGTTTCGGGATCCCAGCCCCGTTCAGAGCGTTTGTTGGTGTCTGGTATTCTGTTCACAAATTTAGGCATTTCATTGGTCTCCAGTCCTGATGGGGGAACAATACTGGGTGGGTGCCACCGCTCCATCTAAACACCGTGCGTCCTTTAATCTGCTTTGAGGAGCTGTGAAGAATTTCAGGTTCCAGAACGTAATATCTGGTGTTTGTACAGTGAAATGGTAGGTGAAAGTGATATTGCTCCAGAGTAAGCTAACGTTCACCAAAGTTTCGACAGCTCCTGGTTTCCCCACATATACTTTCCCAGAACTCATCACGCCGCACTGTGCACAGTGCCAGAGGCGTGGGTGCAGTGTTCTTTGACTGCTGCCTCCGCTCGGATCACCTTCGCGTTGTCTCGGGAGCTGGCGTGTAACTATGCAGGGTTAGTTAGATAGGTGAAAGCCCGCCATGTGCCCCGATGGGGACCTGGAATGCCGCATACTTGCAGAGGTTTAGCAAAGACCACTGAACAGCAGGTGTTGGGGATTACATATTAATTTAGTGTGAGCAGGAGACGGCTCTGAGGAGACGCCTGTACGCTGTTTTCTTTTTTGGGGGGGGGGGTTCCTCATTTGCCTTCTCGCCACCCATTACTAAACAAGACCACCCTAGGCTTTTTACCTCATTTACTGGCTTTGCAGGAAAAAAGGCTTGCGCAACGCTATTCGGAAGTGAGACTCTCCTCTGGGCATAGCCCTCTGAATGGAAAGGACAGAGAGTCTACCTCCAGAGCGTGTCCACCCTTACCGCAGGTCTTCCCTATACCTGGGAAGACTTAAACCAGCCGAGGTAGGCGGAGGCTTAATCATTGGATTTGTATTTTAAAAAAGACCTTTTCCCTCACCCAAAACACAACAAAAATGGAGTCCAAAATCTATTTTTTTTAGTCTGATCCGAAATATCCAACTTAGCGATAAATCTCATAGCCTGTAACCAATCCAATTCTGTTGGGGAGGCCGGTGAAACCCATAGTTTACAAATCTCTCTCTCTGAACCAAAAGTATAGCGTAAAAAATAAGTTTGGCATTATCATCTGTACCCTTACCTTGCAGGTCAAGTCTTTCAGATATAACTAGCTCAAGGCTTACCTTGATCTGCAGGCCAAGGGCTCTTGACAACCAGCTACTCACGGCCTCCCAAAATTCTTTTATCTTCGGACATAACAGGAACATGTGCAGGTCATCTTCGTAAGGACTCTTGCACTTGGGGCACACCACCACACCGCCAGAGCTGAATTTAGAAAGTCTTCGAGGGGACCAACACGCCCTGTGAATCGTAAAGAAATGATTCCGCCTTAAATTTGCAGGTTTCACTATTTTATAGAGCATAGACATTGTTACTTGCCATTGGTCTTCTGTTGGGATCTCCGGCAAGCAATCTCCCCACAGGGTCTCAGGCAACTTAAAGGGGCCGTCCTCGATCTCTAGCAACAGACAATACACCAATGCGACTTCTTTTTAGGGCTCGGACTCCTCCCCACTGTAAGTGGGGGAGGAGTTTCGAGATCCTAATGTTATAAGAAAAAAAAGAAGAAGTATCCTTAGGGCCTTGGCGAGAGGAATTCCACACATTCCTTAGCGTGTTCTGTCATCTGGCCAGTGATTCGTCTTCGTTGTGTTGTCGTTTTAATAGGCTTGAAGTGATAGGGTAAATGTAGTTTTGTTCCGCCATTTTGGGCATATTTCGTTCGTGCTCGCGCAAAGAAGTACATTAATTATAATTAGGAGCTGTCAGGGTGCCTCCGTAAGTGAATCCAGATGGCCGGGCGCGTTCACCATTCAGCAGCGCTCAGCGCGCAGCTGCTCCATGCCAGGCCGTGAAAGGGCTTCATTAGTTCAAGAACAAGAGTCTGACGTTCTGTCATGGGCTGTTCTTTTAATCTCAGTTTCATCCACAGATTTATTCGCGTGTGTTTTAAAGAGGCTGAAGGGAAATCCGCCCAGCAGACCGGGAATTCGGCTCCAGTGTTTTACTTCTCTGCAGTGGCTGCTGCAGCCCCTCTGCCTGGTTTATAGCACTGCATTCCGAATATGCAAATGCGCTATTCAGCAGACAGTTTTTATGGCTGAATTTCTGTAGCAACACAGGGGATGCGCGTTTACTGGGCCAGGTTAGCAGTGCATTCCGCAGATAAAATCCGGGTTTCCAACAGCCTGAAGGATCTGCCTTGCAATACTTTTCGTCAAGCGGGCTTAGTTTTTGCACGGGAAGTGACTTGTTCCATCATCCCAATGCTTCCATCAATGCAGAGACCCTTGCACTGTGGCTCAAGGCTATCTGAGGAGGCGCATGGCAGCCAAACGGTACAACGCCACATCTTAGTAGCTATGGTGCTGTTCCGCTCTTACCCGTTCAAGCACAGCAGCTGCAACTTGATGTCCGGTGTTGCGTAACTTCTTTGTAAATCTAGGCTACACTGTATAAAGATTAAAGAACTGTTCTATGTGTGGCGTGCGGCCGACGGATGACGTAAGACTGAGACCGCTGTTTGCTGATCATAGGTTAGCGTGCATGGTGAAGACGACTTCGGATTTCAACGGTCGGAGTTGTAAGATCTGGGGCCAAACATGGCTCGGAGATGGGAGAGTGCACAGCTTGTTTGCAGAGCGCTTTTGGACCCGTGACAAGAATGTGCCGAGCTCTGCGACTGCAGCATTGCAGCGATGTGTGTATATCTCCACAGTCGGCGTTGCCGCCTCCTCCAGCTGTTCTGCATCTCCACAGCTGGGAGTGTTCGGAGTTTCTCTGAATACTTTCTGCAGTGCGTCTTGGCTCAGGGAACCAGAAATAGAAGGGCACACGGCAGCTCAGTTCCGGAATGCATAACAGTGCTCACGGTACGGGTATGCCCTGTCCTTTCTTCAACCCTGCCAAAGATGTGCCTGGAGGGCAGGCATCGGGTAACAATGAACTGTGTGGAACGCTTCGGCACGTGGGCGGTGAAAACGGGCAGGACCGCTTCGGCCACACAGTCTCGATATTATAGCAGATCATTAGCTGAGCTCGTGCTTTCAGAGGAGATTAGAAGTCGGAAAAACTGACATTTATCACACTGTGCTCCTATTATTCATGAATATTCGATAACATTCTGACATTCATGACACGTGCCAACACACTCACCACCACACTCACTCCCCAGGCTCACCCCCACAGACTCACCACCACACACTCACCAGCACACAGAAAACAACACACACAACAACACACCCCCAGCCGTCAATGAATGCTTTCACCATGCACAAACACCAACAACCATCATCCATCTGTGCACGCTTTTACCAAGCACACACCCACCAGCCGTCAGTGGACCCTTCCACCAGGCACACACACCTCCAGCCGGCAGTGCACTTTTCCACCAAGCAATCGCAGTATGGTACACTTTACTTTTAAACATATTCATATAAAGCACAGCATGCCACCATTGGTAAAATTACAATTCAACCAAGATACTTAACCTACACACCACATGCACACACTCCATAACACATGGCAAAAAGACATTGGCATTTACAATGCCATTAGCTCAAACTCAAATAAATCCGAGCCCGATTGCATTTCTAATGCTTGTTTAAATTTGCAATTTGAAGAAAGCTTCTCCTCCAACTCGTTGTAACTTCTAATTTGATTTTCCATTTCCATTGACCAGCTCTGAATCTGCAAATATTTAAACCTGGAGAAACTCCGGCCCCATTCTTGTTCAGAGTCCCCAAGAGACCAACTTCCCTTCAGGGAATAAATCCTTCAATCTCTGGGGGCCCAGCTCTTTTAGTGGTCGAGCCAGTGCATCCTTTGACCAGAGGGGAGACCCTGGTGCGTCCCAAATCAGAGCTGTGTAGCTATATTATGGCATTTTTAATGCCCTCCTAATTCTGAACCACAGCTCTGCTAAATCTCTTAAAACCTTTAGCCTAACCTTTTTAAGGAATTTCAGATCAGCAAACTTATATAAAAAACCCTTCTCATTAAAATTATGCTTTCTGAGCATTGCACAAAACATTTTCCCGATCACGGGGTATCCAACAGCTTTCTACAATTTTTCAACAAGAAGGCCCATGAATAAAGTTGAAGGGCCGGGACCGCTAAACCTCCTTTAACGCCTTAACCGCGGTAAGATTTACCGCGGTGCGCTGAAGATTATGAAAACCCGCGGTTCATGACGAGCTCAGCTCGTCATGAGTGTACGAGGGGTGTACCTCATGACGAGCTGAGCTCGTCATGAGCGTCGAAGGGGTTTACAAGTTTTCCCCTGAGCTACTTTCAAGAGAGACGCGGCCCTTTTGAAGCCCATAAGAAGGAACTGATCTCACTTTGTAGCTTTACAAACCGCTCTTTCTTAAATATCAAAGGAACTGTTTCAAACAAAAATGTTAACTTTGGCAAAATCATAATTTTCACCAAGTTCGTCCGGCCAAACCAAATAAAGACAGCGGTAGATGTGCCCAAATTCGTAGACTAGCACTTATCTCCTTGTTTAGCTTAAGAAAGTTAACTTTAGTGAGATCCCTAATATCCTGCGTTATCCTAACCCCAAGATATCTCATCTCACTCTTGCAGACAATTCCCTCGGCATTTGTGTTCCAAACTATAACTTATGTTTTGTCTTTATTTATAGCGTAGCCTGAAACAGCCCCGAACTCCTTGGTCAGATCTAAAAGACACTCCATTGAGTGTTATACATTAGGAGTATAGATAATTATATCATCGGCGTATAGCCCAATCTTTTTGGATCAACCTTCAAATTCAAATGGGACAATATTCTCTGCAGCTCTTATCTTACATGCTAGGGGCTCAATGTATAAATCAAATAAGAGTGGTGACAGAGGACACCCTTGTCTGGTCCCAAGCATTATTGGTACTGGCTGAGTAAGTATCCCATTTACTGACACTCTAGACGTGGGGGACTGATATATAGCTGCAAGGGATTTACTAAAGTTCTGACCTAACTCTGAGATGTTTTACTAAGGCAAGTAAGTAGGCCCAGTTTACACGATCAAACGCCTTGGCGGCATCTAACGCGATAACTGCCAAGGGAAGATCATACGCTGTTGTTAACCCGTTCCTCCCCCCCACCACCCCCCACTCCATGGAAACCGTTATAAAAGTGTTTTAGGAAGCACACCAATAAAGAGCGAACATTCGAAAGTTTATTGTGCTCATTATGTGCAGTAAGTTTTTTACTCCTGCAAATCTTCCACTTGGTCATATAGTTAGGTGATATTTGTCGGCATTCTTCAAAACTGAGTGGCACCTATCAGTATTTTACCCGCACAAACAGTATTTTTCTAGCCTAGATAAGTAACAAATATTGGGGAAATCCATCAAAAGTCGGTATTTTCTCATTTGAAACCTAAATTTAAATACCTTAATTAGGAAATCGCTTCAAATGTATTTTAAATCTATCCAAACTATTCCTATATATTTTTTTTTTACAGATGACAAGGTTATTGCCTTATTCGCAAATAATACAGATCATTTTAGTCGAAATAGTTTTAAAGTATCAGCTGCTGACCCTTCCAGAATCTCTGAACACTACAAAATGGCGATGATTGTTCATGAGAACAGACCAGCATTCCGTCTCATTTGCAAAGCCCACTCTTGTACTGCTTGTTTATCATGGGTCTGAACACTGATCCCTGCTCCCTCCCCATCCGTCATTCTTTGTCCTCACCTAGCTAGAAGCTATATTTTTTCGCCACCACACATTTTTCTGACGTTCGTTTTAGGTTGTGGGTCATTCATTCAATTCCAGACCACTCTTGGTTCATTAGCCACATGTGTATCACTTGGATTATCTGTGAGTTCACTGGGGTTCTCTCACCAGCCCCCTACAATTGCATTTGCGCTAGGCGCCAGTTGTGTTTATTGAGGGTGATCAAGATTCGCACACTGTGTGCTCGCAGCACTACCTAGTTCCAGTCTTGGGGTGCATAGATTTCAGTTGTCCGTTCCAGTATGGTACTTCTTTTTATGAGTCGCGCGGAGTCCTTTGTTGATGTTTATGATCTTTCCAGACCAGACCGCCAGGCTTCACGTCTGTTCCTGAATTTTTGGGTTCGCATCACTGGATGTAAAACACGGATCCTCCGTACATTAGTGAGTAGCTGGTTCATGCTCTATCATTGTAGTGTAGTTCCTATATTCCCAATAGGCTCTGCGCATTGGAATAATATAAACAGCAGTGTAGACGTAGGACTGAGGTCGACTAGGTCTCTACTGACTATATTAGACTTAATTAGTTTTGCCAGGTAGCTCAGAGGTCACTAGAAACTTTCTCGAGTAAACAAGGAGGAGTTTAACTTCCCTGGATAGACAAGAAGGGATTAGCTTCTGACAACCATATAACATGACAACTTTGCTCCCTCAGAATAAAGAGTGTATCTCTAGAGTCGTGTGAAAACAATAGACAACTATTTTACTCAGTCAATCGTGCATACTTAGTTTCACCAGAGTGCAGAGAAATAGAGAGACGGGCGTTTTCAATAAAAGGTGTTATTTATTGAGCAGTCTTCTTTCTCATGCAAGAGAAATGAATTGCCACAATTGCAATACTTATTATGAAGTAAAGTGCGTACAGTAAAAGGAGTATTATGAAATAATACTGTAAACGCATTGATATGGTTTCTTAGCCATATGATACTTTAAAAAGGATAAAATATATACATACATAAAAACATTGACTAATGTACTCAACTGGTGGTTATAATCTACGCCTACCCCGGTGTACCTGACCTAAGCCTAATACGTGGGAAGGAGTAAGTAAGTAGCAGTTTTAAGTTAAGTTAGGGTGTTTGCCAAGGATCTGAATCAGGAATTCTCTTAAGGGTTTAGTCAGCTCCGTACCTTGGTAATAGAATGTAGGAGGTCTTGTATCTCTCTCTCAGGACTCGATATCCCAGCAACCCGCAAGGGTGGCTGCAAACACCGGAGGTGGATTTTCTCGGCTGGAGAAAAAGACAGCATCTTCCTCAGTGCGTCAAAAAGGGAGGGGCGGCTTCCTTAGGCTCCTCGCATCAGCTGGGCTTCCGGGCAAGTAGATGGCCGCTCTGCTCCAAACCACCGTGTGTTTGCTTAAGGCAACGTTGGTATATTTATACCTGAAAGGTGCCAGGTTTGACGTAAGGTTGGACATAAGACGTCACTAAGAACTAACAGTTCTTTCTGGACTCCAGGAGTTCTTGTGCAAAACAAAAGCAGGGGGATTTCCCGAACTGCTGGAGGCTTGGTTTGTTTAAAGAACGCGTTGTACTTTCTCGGAGTCTAAGGGAGTAGCCTTGCCGTATTTGGACTGCATGGGCTATTACTAAATATGGATATGATTCTTATGCCTTTATAAGGATATTATTTATTATAACCATATAAGGGCATAAATCGGGAATATCGAATTAGGGTCCTAGATAGAAACACAACACCCACTCCACGAATTAACGTCCATCATTACTAAAAACTAAGCAATATTAAACATAACGATGCATGTGTGTTTTCCAACCCACCCCAAAATACATATTTCAAATGCATTTGAAATGGTATATGGCAAATACACGAAAATGAGTATTGGTACTGTACGCTTTTCAAGCAGTGTTATCATTCAGTTAAATGCATATATATATATATCAGCTGAATGAAATGCGAAAATTACACATGAAATGGCTCTGAATACAGAAAAGAGGGTCGAGACCATTCCATCACATATTTATACAAATGCTGTACATGTGCTAGAGGCTGAGGTAAAATATTGTCTCTAGAGTTCCTAAAATAGAAGCTCTGTTCTCTAAGAATAGTTCTACTTTAAGCAGAGTACTTTCTGCCAGAAAAAAGGGTAAATATTTTGGAAGTGAATAAAAAATAATTTCGCTCTCAAGGGAAAAAATAGTTCCAATTGTTTTCAGTAGCTGTGTTTATCAAAACTGAAGGCCGAATTCAGAGTTCAGGGAACGCTGTGTGCTCGTTGTTTAAAAAGTTATTCTTTTTGTTCAGGGGAGAACATCATTTCAGACAGACTTGCAAAAAATTGGTCTACAACATCAGGTGAAAGTTAGACCAAGTTCGAAAATGCTGAAATTGTGCATATGTGACAATGATTGCTATCATCCATGTCAGGATCAGCAATGCTCACAGAAGGTTGTACCTGTTTGGTGCTGCTTTCCTCTTGTACTTCACCGCCACCTACTCGTAGTGGTGAAGTCTCAACGAATGCCGTCATCAGAATAGGTAGCTGCTGGGGACAACACGATGCATGAGTCGTTACCGGACCTAGCAAGGTATCTGTATCCATTGGTACTGCTGATGGTAGCAAGACAGACGTCCAACACGCATTCTTCTCCGCATAGCATACATCGAAGCACAGGTAAGATGCAATTTTGCCAGATTGGTCTGAATGAAAGAAACCAAGTTGTACTTAGATCTCTTAGCCGGGCAAATCCGAGGACTTTAGTGATGCGGTCCCGGTAGCGTATAGCTAGGATCGTTTCTCCCATCGTTGCTGGAGTCTTGTCTGTGGCTTGGCTTACCATATCGGAGCAGAAGGATCAAAAATAAAATTCCTGCTACGAGTCCCAAAAGAAGAGGCAGGCCGCCGAATACAGAATGGACAAAATTCAGAAAAATGTCCAGAACTGTTTCAAAGGGTGTTAACAGTCCCGAAAAAATTGTCTTAAATACATGTGCGATGCCACTGGTATCAGACATGTTTAAAATTTGACCTAACATTTCTACGAAATGCACGGGGCACTTTGTTGATAATAGGGAATGTATCTCTGCTGCTTTCCTTGCAACTTGCAGATCATACGTCTCTTTGGACGAGGTTAAAGGCACATTTGTCTGTAAAAGAATGGACTTCATTCTGCTTAAAACCCCTCACCCCCATTCTGAAAAAAGCTAACATCCCTTTCCATTTATATGCAGATGACCCACAGATCTACTTGTAAACCTCCTCCTTTAACGACATTCTAATACTCAACAATATTCTCAGGGAATTCCAAGAATGGCTATCGACGAACCACCTTAAACTCAATCAGGGAAAAACCGAGATCCTCCTCATCTCCAACAAGGAAGAAAACCCGCAATCGTTGAATGGTTGAAAGCAATCGATGCCCTCAATGGGAATCTCACCCTGGCAAACTCGGTTAAATGACTTGGAATCACCCTTGACCACAAACTATACATGACCAACCACATCAAAAACTCAGCCAAGAGCGCCTTCCTCAATTTGAAGGTCCTCAACAAAATCAAACCCCAGATTACACCTACGGACCTCAAACAGGCCACCCAATCTCTGGTTTTGTCCAGACTGGACTATGGGAATGCAGTCCTCACGGGTACGGCGCTCTCCCACCTAGCGCCACTCAAAACTACCCTCAATGCAGCTGCCAGAATGGTCACCAGAATCAAAAAATGTGTCCATATATCTCCCGCACTCAGAGAATCTAAAATGGCTCCCAGTGGAAATGCGGGCCAGCTTCAGAACTGCCTGCCTTACACACAAAGCCCTGCACACAGGGAAACTGGAATACCTAGCCTCCAAACTCAAGAAAGCCGGACAGTCTAGAAGCATCAGGAGTTCCAACTCCCTCCTACTCATCCCCCTGAAAACGCGTAAACAAAAAACTGCAGCCCACTCTTTTGCAGGTAACTCTCCTAAAATCTGGAATCCATCCTGGTTGACATCGGAACTACCCCCTCCTTTCCAAAATTCAAAAGCCTCCTAAAAGCCCTTTACCTCAATCACGCCTTCCCGAATGCAATTACGTGACTCACACGCTTCCACCAGGCAGTCACCCGACATCGCGCACCCACCGGACAGTCACCCGACATTGCGCTCCCCCAACCCTTCGCCTTGGCTCATCAGCGCTAGGAGAAAATTCCAGCTTAAGACTTGCATTGTCTGTGCACTGAGATTACCTCTTGACCCCTCTACCTCAATGGCGCACCTCGGATCCCTTGACCTCTCTACTTCAACAACGCACCTCAGACGCTCAGCAGAACTGTAATCTTTGAACACATATGTATACGTCTACTTTGTGCCGCTATCCTGTATTTGTCTTGTCTCCATCCTGCTGTAAAGCGCTCCGATACCCTCGGGTCTGGCCAGCGCTATAGAAAACCTCGAAAATAAAATAAATAAAAAATACTTAACTACATTACAACAAATGCAATGCAATAGGTCTCGCATTATTAAAGTTTGAGCTATTGATGTTGCATTATTTAGCAATGCCAATAGCTCAAACTTTAATAATGCGAGACCTATTGCATTGCCAAATGCTTGTTGTTATTAGAATCAGCCTGTCTCTTGTGCAATGCCATGATATGAGTGACCAGTCTTTTTTTTAAAGCTGTGTGGTGTTGGAATATGAAGGATTTGTTTCTGACTGAGACCTTGTGGTGCTGCATTGGGGCATAGGTACTCGGTCATCATGATCCCATGTAACATTGTTTTTACTTGGTTTCCCTATAGTGTGCTGAGTTCACCCAATCTTTATTTTCCATGCCCTGGTCCGTGTTGCTTGTTCCATCTAAGGGTGAACTGATGGCCAAGATTCTTTCAGCTTCCTCAATGGAGAAAGTGAGGCCAGTGATTTCTGTCATACTCCGTTCTAAGGTTACTGTGTGTATTGATAGTGTATTGAGTGCTCTGAGACTAACCAGAAGGAATAGTTGGATAGGAACTCCCACAGCTGTGTGCTGCCTGTAATTAGAAAACAAGCATTGGCATAGCCAATAGGTCTCGCCTTTGGGACCTTATATGTGTTTCGCCATGCAACAGTTGATGATTTTGCACCAAGGATATTGTGCTGCATATTTAAACACTTATAAGGTCCCAAAGGCAAGACCTATTGGCTATGCCAATGCCTATTTATGTTTTGAATCTGGTTAAAAACAACCCCACCAGGACACAGGCGCCCAGCACTTTAATGGTGGACAGGAGGCCTCATTGTGTAGCATAAAATTACGGCCCTGTATACAGGGCTTTAATTATAAGTGCTTTATGAATAACATCTTTCTGAGCAATTACTATGAGCCAAAGTAGACTGGTTCGCATTACATGCACCTTGAAAGAATGAGTAGACTTGCTGGGGCCTAAGCCTGCTGACTTCAAACATCTCAGTGCGGATGTAGGCACACCAAACAATTCAGTAGGACAGGTTGCATGTGTCTACCCTCGCAGACACATCGAGCCTCTGGTTCTTCACACGACGCAGAGGCAGTGACGCACAATTTACCGGCCTTTAACCAACTATTAAAGAGCCAACCGATCGATCATTCTGTATTAGTCATTAAAGGAACCGCCGTTAAATTACCAATATATTTCCATTAACATCTATGCTTTCAGTGTGGGTAGGGTGGGTGTCGTGTCGCGCAGGCTGCAGTGCTGTTCTGCAAGCGCTGCAGCAGGCTGACATTATGTCAGAGCGTGCCCTGTAATTCTGCCTGGATTTCATGGGTTCATGACATGTGGCGCCATCAGTGAGAGTAAGGATGCGCTTCGTCCCTGTGACTCGCCAAGTGAAGCAGAGCAAATGTAACCCGTAGTCCAGGATGTTCCACGTCAAAGTTCTTTCTGAAATACAGAAGGTTTCCTGCTGCGGATATTAAATATAAAACCCTTGGCAGTGAATTTTAAATTAGGGAAAAGCTCTCACCAGAAATTTGTTAAAAGCAGATAAACAATTGTGCTGTTTCCCCCTCTTGTTTCTGGAACTGAAAACCAGCGTAGTCGTGAAAGTGAAAGTGACCACGCTGGGTTAAATAGTAACCTGATCCATGATGGAATGCAGCTGGCAGACAGTGGATGGTTGTCTGTGCTTTAGCGTTAGCTATGGCAGACGTACGGCTGTAGACTACTGCAAAGCTCCCCCCACTGGAAGGAGACTCCCGGTGCACAGCATTGATAAGACAATCCAGTCTTATGTTGATATTCCAGTTCAACCAAAGTTCAATCAAGAATGCTGAAGAAAGTTCCGTGGTAATTTATTCCATAAATCAAAATTTCCAAAACACGATTCATCAATGTTTCAAGAAGCCTGAAACGATATCATCCAATTATCATAACTCCCAATGCATTTCGGGCTAAATTAAAGCCCTTCCTCAGGGGATCGCTCTATGAACATAAAGGAAAACAAAATGGTATCAATGCCCTTGTCATACACTTATTGCCCCACAGCCATATCCTCAAAACGTGCTGACGAATACAACACATGATATGTGTGAAATATAAACAAACTCGCTCAATGTGCTCACAAGTTAAGGACAAGTGATAGTCAATCCGAGATAAACGAGTACACATGCAGATAGAGTGAAACACGCTACTGTGCGTGACCGTGATCATAGCTCAAAGTGCCCAAATATCACGCGCTGTTGTCTAAGCATGCAGAGCGCTTGGCGTGTACAAAGAAAGTACCCATGTCGACGATAAATTTGAAGCGCTACGGCTTGGACCTCTTGAAGGCATTAGTGAAAGTGCGCAACATTAACTACGCTGGAAAGTTAGTTCGGGTGCGCGTCAGAAATCGGCCAAGGTCACAACAGTTAACAACGTCCTCGGTAGAGGTACTTACATGATGCGGAGTCAACGGACCGGCTCTGTGTGTAAACAGCTCACAGCCTCGAAGTGCAAGGTATCATGCAAGTTAATAAACGCGTGGCATGAGAAATAGAGATAGGACTAAAAGCGGGATAATCGACGCCATCTTGGAGTGGTAAAAAACGAAACTGAACCAAAACAAACCCGAAAGTGGTGTACTGAACTTAAAACCCAAATCAAACTGAAACAAGCTCGCGCTCTAGACAGGATAATGTGGATAAAGTTCAATGACTGTGAACTATGCAACATAAATGACAAATACGTGTATCACAAAACATGTGGTGTACCAAGCATGAATAGAATCAAAAACATTTTTGGCATATACAATGTCCAATTCAGATATAACACAAGAATTCCATCCGATCATTCAATCCGTGTGGCTGCATCGTCGCCATGAAGCGGATCCAGAAGTTCTCTCTCTTAAGTTAAGTGTTTTTATTGTTATGTGTCAATTTCACTTGCTCCAATATGAGAAATTTCAACTGGGCTACAGTGTTTTTTTTCCCAACAAAATGGGCTGCAACTGACGACTTAATGTTGCCAGTCCTGATGTTACTCTTGTGTTCCAGCAGCTGTGCTCTGATTTTCCTTTCAGTGTGACCCACATAACATTTTCCACAGGGACATTTTAACATATAGATCACGTTGGCAGAATTGCATGTAGCATTCACTCGTAATTTAATGGGGTGACCCTTCATGGGGTGGTTGGTGACATTCCCTAGTATGCAATTGTTACAATTGCTACAGTTGTAGCATGGTCTTAGACCTTTGTAGGTTATTGCTTGGTTCTGCTCCCTTGGTTTTGACAGAATCTCCTTGAGATTGCGTCCCCTAGTGTACGCAAATAGGGGTGGCAATGTGAAGGCTCCCTGGAAATCAGGCTCCAAACTCAGTAAAGACCAGTGGTTAGCAATGATTTTTCTGAACTGGCTGCTCATAACAGAATATTTGGAGACCACTACCATCCGGGTGTTCTCAGTTTTGGGCCGGACCTGTAGAAGGTCTTCTCTGTTCATATTACCACAACGGATCATCGCATTCTCCAGTGTCTGTTGGGGGTACCCACGGCCTTTAAACCTGTCGACCATGTTTAACATTTCTTGTTGACCCACATCATCCAAGGATACTCTGCGTTTGACACGCATCAATTGCGAAAGAGGTAAATTTTGTTTCAACCGAGGTTGATGAAAGCTCTGATGATGTAAAATGGAATTTCGGTCAGTCGGTTTACGAAAGATTGTCGTGGTCACCCTACCGGCTTTCCGTTCTACTTTCACATCGAGAAAGTGAATGCACTCCCTGTCATAGTTCCAAGTGAACTGTACTCGGTTGTTCACAAGATTCCAAGAATTGAGAAAATCTAAGAGCTCACTTTCTGTTCCTGCCCAGAGCAAGAAAATGTCATCTATAAATCTCAAGTAGAGTTTCCCCTTGTTGAGCCAAGACGGTTGATTCAAAACATGAGTTTCTTCAAAAAATTTCATAAAAAGGTTAGCGTACGACGGAGCTGCGCAATTGCCCATGGCAGTCCCGCATAGCTGGTGAAACCATTCATCAAATGCTGTGAAATAACTGTGATATAAGGTGAATACCAATAGTTCTAAAAGAAAAACTTTTAAGTCAGCATCCAGGTCGGAGTTGACTAGTTCATGTTCCACAGCCATTATTCCAAGGTCATGAGGTATGCAAGTGTACAGAGAACAAACATCCACTGTGCACAATATCAACTCCTGGTTATCAAGTGGTTCAACAGCTTGTTGTAATTTGATGAGAAAGTCAGTGGTGTCCCTGACATGTGATCTTGTCTTCTGTACAAATGTCTGCAGATATCTGTCCAGGAACTTGCCTGTCGTTTCATGGATGCTCCCTTTAGTCGAGACTATGGGTCTCAACGGCGGTCTTGTGGGGTGCTTGTGCACCTTGGGCAGCATGTACAGTGTTGGAGGTCTGGGATTCATAGGGGTGAGATAGCGTCTCACTCGGTCATCAATAGTTCCATTGTCAAAAGCCTGACTGATCATATCAATGAGAATAGAGGCAAATTCATTAGTGGGATCCGTTGTTAGAGGAGCATAAGTGTTCAAATCCGAGGTGTGAGCACGAACCTGTTCAGTGTAATATGTGGTATCCATGATCACAAGTGCGCCTCCCTTGTCAGCAGTTTGACACACAATTGCACTGTTGTTTGCTATTTTTTGCAGAGTGTTTTTTTCGCTTTTGGTTAAATTGTCATGTTTAATCTTGGACTGAAAGGGAAGTTGTGCAATGTCTCTCTTGACTAAATTCTCGAACATGTCGATGATCTTGTGACTCACAGGAGCCATGAAAGTACTGTGTGGCCGTAGTCCACACAACATGTCTTCCCCATGCGTGGGTCTGGTTATCACATTGTCAAAATAGTGTCTCAGGCGGATGTTGCGAAGCAGCTTGAAGGTGCTCACCTCCAATTCCAGCGTGTTGGTGTTAGTTGTCGGCACAAAAGATTGTCCTTCCTGTAGAACCCGTATTTCCTCCTCATCCAGTCTGGTGGAAGAAATATTGATTGCCAAGTTGTCATGCTTCGTCATTTCCGACGATTGCTCCTGGTGCCTTTGGCCTTTTCTTTTTCTACCTCTGCGGGTCTTGCCCCGCCTGGGTCGGTGGATTGGTTCAGGCCCTGCTCTAAAAAAGACATGTTGCGTGGACTACGGCCACACAGTACTTTCATGGCTCCTGTGAGTCACAAGATCCTCGACATGTTCGAGAATTTAGTCAAGAGAGACATTGCACAACTTCCCTTTCAGTCCAAGATTAAACATGACAATTTAACCAAAAGCGAAAAAAACACGCTGCAAAAAATAGCAAACAACAGTGCAATTGTGTGTCAAACTGCTGACAAGGGAGGCACACTTGTGATCATGGATACCACATATTACACTGAACAGGTTCGTGCTCACACCTCGGATTTGAACACTTATGCTCCTCTAACAACGGATCCAACTAATGAGTTTGCCTCCATTCTCATTGATATGATCAGTCAGGCTTTTGACAATGGAACTATTGATGACCGAGTGAGACGCTATTTCACCCCTATGAATCCCAGACCTCCAACACTGTACATGCTGCCCAAGGTGCACAAGCACCCCACAAGACCGCCGTTGAGACCCATAGTCTCGACTAAAGGGAGCATCCATGAAACGACAGGCAAGTTCCTGGACAGATATCTGCAGACATTTGTACAGAAGACAAGATCACATGTCAGGGACACCACTGACTTTCTCATCAAATTACAACAAGCTGTTGAACCACTTGATAACCAGGAGTTGATATTGTGCACAGTGGATGTTTGTTCTCTGTACACTTGCATACCTCATGACCTTGGAATAATGGCTGTGGAACATGAACTAGTCAACTCCGACCTGGATGCTGACTTAAAAGTTTTTCTTTTAGAACTATTGGTATTCACCTTATATCACAGTTATTTCACAGCATTTGATAAATGGTTTCACCAGCTATTGCGGGACTGCCATGGGCAATTGCGCAGCTCCGTCGTACGCTAACCTTTTTATGAAATTTTTTGAAGAAACTCACATTTTGAATCAACCGTCTTGGCTCAACAAGGGGAAACTCTACTTGAGATTTATAGATGACATTTTCTTGCTCTGGGCAGGAACAGAAAGTGAGCTCTTAAAATTTCTCAATTCTTGGAATCTTGTGAACAACCGAGTACAGTTCACTTGGAACTATGACAGGGAGTGCATTCACTTTCTCGATGTGAAAGTAGAACGGAAAGCCGGTAGGGTGACCACGACAATCTTTCGTAAACCGACTGACCGAAATTCCATTTTACATCATCAGAGCTTTCATCAACCTCGGTTGAAACAAAATTTACCTCTTTCGCAATTGATGCGTGTCAAACGCATAGTATCCTTGGATGATGTGTGTCAACAAGAAATGTTAAACATGGTTGACAGGTTTAAAGGCCGTGGGTACCCCCAACAGACACTGGAAAATGCGATGATCCGTTGTGGTAATATGAACAGAGAAGACCTTCTACAGGTCCGGCCCAAAACTGAGAACACCCGGATGGTAGTGGTCTCCAAATATTCTGTTATGAGCAGCCAGTTCAGAAAAATCATTGCTAACCACTGGTCTTTACTGAGTTTGGAGCCTGATTTCCAGGGAGCCTTCACATTGCCACCCCTATTTGCGTACACTAGGGGACGCAATCTTAAGGAGATTCTGTCAAAACCAAGGGAGCAGAACCAAGCGATAACCTACAAAGGTCTAAGACCATGCTACAACTGTAGCAATTGTAACAATTGCATACTAGGTAATGTCACCAACCACCCCATGAAGGGTCACCCCATTAAATTACGAGTGAATGCTACATGCAATTCTGCCAACGTGATCTACATGTTAAAATGTCCCTGTGGAAAATGTTATGTGGGTCACACTGAAAGGAAAATCAGAGCACGGCTGCTGGAACACAAGAGTAACATCAGGACAGGCAACATTAAGTCGTCAGTTGCAGCCCATTTTGTTGAAAAAAACCACACTGTAGCCCAGTTGAAATTTCTCATATTGGAGCAAGTGAAATTGACACATAACAATAAAAACAGTTTACTTAAGAGAGAGAACTTCTGGATCCGCTTCATGGCGACGATGCAGCCACACGGATTGAATGATCGGATGGAATTCTTGTGTTATATCTGAATTGGACATTGTATATGCCAAAAATGTTTTTGATTCTATTCATGCTTGGTACACCACATGTTTTGTGATACACGTATTTGTCATTTATGTTGCATAGTTCACAGTCATTGAACTTTATTCACATTATCCTGTCTAGAGCGCGAGCTTGTTTCAGTTTGATTTGGGTTTTAAGTTCAGTACACCACTTTCGGGTTTGTTTTGGTTCAGTTTCGTTTTTTACCACTCCAAGATGGCGTCGATTATCCCGCTTTTAGTCCTATCTCTATTTCTCATGCCACGCGTTTATTAACTTGCATGCTACCTTGCACTTCGAGGCTGTGAGCTGTTTACACACAGAGCCGGTCCGTTGACTCCGCATCATGTAAGTACCTCTACCGAGGACGTTGTTAACTGTTGTGACCTTGGCCGATTTCTGACGCGCACCCGAACTAACTTTCCAGCGTAGTTAATGTTGCGCACTTTCACTAATGCCTTCACGAGGTCCAAGCCGTAGCGCTTCAAATTTATCGTCGACAGGGGTACTTTCTTTGTACACGCCAAGCGCTCTGCATGCTTAGACAACAGCGCATGATATTTGGGCACTTTGGGCTATGATCACGGTCACGCACAGTAGCGTGTTTCACTCTATCTGCATGTGTACTCGTTTATCTCGGATTGACTATCACTTGTCCTTAACTTGTGAGCACATTGAGCGAGTTTGTTTATATTTCACACATATCATGTGTTGTATTCGTCAGCACGTTTTGAGGATATGGCTGTGGGGCAATAAGTGTATGACAAGGGCATTGATACCATTTTGTTTTCCTTTATGTTCATAGAGCGATCCCCTGAGGAAGGGCTTTAATTTAGCCCGAAATGCATTGGGAGTTATGATAATTGGATGATATCGTTTCAGGCTTCTTGAAACATTGATGAATCGTGTTTTGGAAATTTTGATTTATGGAATAAATTACCAAGGAACTTTCTTCAGCATTCTTGATTGAACTTTGGTTGAACTGGAATATCAACGCAAGACTGGATTGTCTTTTCAATGCTGTGCACCGGGAGTCTCCTTCCAGTGGGGGGAGCTTTGCAGTAGTCTACTAACGTTTACGCTGACAGGCCAGGCAGCGTCGTTCCTGGCAGCACGCTACAGACACAAAATTTGTTTTATTTTGGATTCACTGAGCTGTGCAAGTCTGTTCTCATTTTGTTAGACGTACGGCTGTGCAAAATATTGTTCGCATCAACCTGCTTGTGAATGGTTAGCACCTATTCAATTTAGGGCACATCCATCACATTGCTGTAGATTGTTATATTTACGAATTGCAAACCACAACTGATCGCAATGAAGTAAAGCAAACCCAAGATGCTTATATATGCTGGTGCAGATGTACAACATAGTGAGTTATTGTAACTTAACTTATATATGCTACCCATGCCCGATGTAGAAATTGATGTATGTTAATAACTGCATATAACTTTTGAAAACCAATAATGTTTTTTAAAAATGTAATTCAAACTACCAATAAACAAACGTCCCAATAACTAATCCGCATTAAAGTGTCATTCATCCTAATCTAACCATGTTCAAGTACTCAAACAAGCTTTTTAACTTTGTTTTAGTTTACATTTACCACGTAATGCTGGCAACATATCACATTTGTCCCAAGCGAAGATCTAAATGGTAATCGGTATGCCAATATTAGGTATTTCACCAGTGTAAAAAGCACAGGGTAGACAGTCCCAACAGAAGAGCCAAATTATTAAAGTTCTTAGTCAGCTAGTCTCCACCAAATTTTACTGCAAGCCTAACATCATTCATGCTTGTAATAAAGCACAGCACTATACAGTCAGCCCATCTTACTAAATACACTGTTTGGTCCAAATCAAATAAAACACAGAGAATAATGTCTTACAAACTACTATGCATTTGGTAAAATTTACACAGTAAAGATTTATAAATACACAAAGAGTAAAAGTGTCATTCGCATGGTCTACAATTATTTGATAATGCTTTTTAGACAGAACTACAAAACTGTGTTAAAACAGAGAAAGGTTGCCCTTTAAGCTGAAATGTGGGCCGATTTGAGGGAGACTGGGGAGAGAAGGGACCTGACAGAATTCTGGAGGATAATTAATAGGCCACACTTCCAGGACACCAGTGCCCCGGTGATCGGAACCAATATATTCCCGGAACAATGGGTGATACACTTTAAGGGACTTTACAATCAAACCCATGATACGGACCTAGAAGGGGGCTGGGATGGAACACGGAGTTCGGAAGTAGAATTTTCCCTCACAGAAATAACTAAGGCAATTCAAGGTCTCACTCAAAATAAAGCCCCAGGTCCTGACAGCACCCCGCCAGATTTATATCTGAGCAATGTGGCCCTATGGGCCCCAATCTTGACGAGGGTCCTAAATGCAGCTGTTAAAACTGGGCTGCCCCGCTCCTGGTCTACAGCTACAATTGTCCCTATATTTAAGAAGGGATGCAGGGACAATCCCCAATGCTACAGACTGATATCGTTGATGGATGTCTCTGCCAAAATCCTGGGCCGGGTAGTATTGGACCGACTTATGGATTGGACAGAAGAGCACCACACTATAGCAGACACCCAGTATGGCTTTAGATCAGAAAAATCAACTAGCGACCAGTGTCTTAATCTTTACTTGCTGGTCGCCAAATACACAAAAGCCAGTAGTGAAACTATTTATCTGTGGTTTATGGACCTGGCCGCGGCATTTGATAATGTAAACAGGAACAAGTTATGGGCTATGATGAGCAACCTGGGAATTGACCCTGGACTGATTAACATTCTTGGAGAACTACACTGGAACACCACTGCCAGGGTCCGCTATAGCTCGGAGGGGTGGAGTACTGAACCCTTTCCGTGCACTAGCGGAGTGAGGCAAGGTTGCATTCTTGCTCTCTTCTTGTTCTCACTTTATATTAACAACCTTGAGAGAACTCTGATTGCCCTGAACACAGACTGTCCAAAAGCCGGAACGTGTCATATTCCGGTACTTTTGTACGCGGATGACGCGGTCCTGCTTACTCGCACCCCGTGGAGCTTGCAGTGTTTGATCGACGGATTTGTAAAATTCATGGACAGTTTAGACCGTTCTGTGAACTTAAGCAAGTCCTTTGTGATGTTGGCAGGTAAAAAGCCTTGCAGGAACTTTGCATACAAAATAGGGTCCCACACTTTAGAAACGGTGAAGACTTTCTCCTATTTGGGACTCCTATTTGATGGGGCACTAAAATTTAAAACCCTGATAGAGGAACGATGTTCAAAATTGGTTTCCTCAAATGGTGCTATACTAAATCTTGCCCGAAGGCTGGGCCGCTGGTCCCCAGAACAGGTGATGAACCTATACGGCTCTATAAGCACTGCAAAAGCCCTGTATGGAGCAGATGTTTGGGGCTTTGGGGATGCAAAACAACTGCAGCTGGAGAAAGACCAATTTCTCCGCAGGATTTAAAAAATCCCGCCGAGTACCCCAGCTGCAATTGTGCACAGCGAACTGGGAAGCCCTTACATCGTAGATCAGGTAAAATTGAGCCCCATTTTAGCATGGCTCAGTATTTGGGTAAATCCCGAGGCAGAATTAAGTAGAGTAATTGTAGCAGACTGCTTACAAAGGGACAAGGGGTTGCAAATCCCGTGGCTAAATTATGTTAAGGTTTGCTAGAGGATATAGACCGGAAGGATCTTTTTACCAACCCGAACCTAATTTCTACCTCTTGTAAATTACAGATAAAAGAACTGCTGCTAGCAAAGTTTGCATTTCGCAGAACAGGTCCTGAATTGTTGAAGAGATCAGTAACTGCTCATTGTCTTGTGAGTAATAGTGAGGGTATAGAACCCTATCTATTTTTGATGTATAACTCGCAGGACAGGTTTTTAATGTGTCGTTTTAGGCTCAATATGTTTCCAAATATATTGTCTTATCCATCTGGTTTTACTCAAACAATTGAGCAGAAGGTTGCCTGCGGGTGCGACAATAGGTCTCCGCAGAACACCCTTCATTTTGTACTTCTATGTCCTTTTTTATCAGATGCCTCGACGAAAATCTTTGGTGGCTATTTTGAAAGAGGCAAAGTTTCGTCATGCCAAAACTGCCTTGCTCTTCTTACAAAGAGCAAACGATATACGAACATTATGTTCTATTATGAATTTTTTTTAAGTGGCAGTAAGATTAAGAATTACAAGAGGTTAATGTTAAGGAATGATTGTATACCATACTTTGTTTTATAATTGTGCACCTTTGTTTTTAGATAAAGTTCAGATATGCTATTTAATTATTTTTTTAACTGTATATATGTATTTTTATGATGGTTTTTAATCATCGAAATAAAGATTTACTGAACTGAACTAATGCTGGAAGTAGTAAACTACGTTCTCCACAAATACCAGGCCGTGATTATCCACAACAGTGGGTAATATTAGAAGGATGCAAACGTTTATTTGCGGAAAGTTTAAGCAAAATTGATCAGAATGACACACCTGCAGACAACTCAAAACTCATGGCCGGAACAAGTGGATTATAGTGTTGAACCTGTCCATAACTTTGAGCACAAAGAGATTAGTGATGACCTCGTGGTTGAAACTTAACAGTTTTGAAATATGTCCACACCAAGTGCAAATTCGACCTGTGTAATCTGTGTTGGCAAAGGGTGGCAGAAATTAATAAAAAAAAAGGAAGGAACGCATTTCAAAATTCAAAATATAAACACTACTTTATCTTGGGTATGGCTAGAAGTGATGTACATTAAGAAGGCAATTGTAGGTGGACTGCAGGATCCACAGTCATAAATAGTTTTGAGGGGAAAACTGTTAACTGTAAAACCAGATAACCCAGCTCAAAATTATATGGTAATGTTTTTAACCTTTGGCTACAAAATGCTTCTTAAATTTGAAAAGATGATGTAGCCGGAGCCAACTGAAAATATATAAGCGGTAATATGGAAAGAAAATGTGTAAAAAATAGAAACAGGAACTCTTTTGCTAACCACTGCAACTTGAAGAATTCTTACAATAAGGGGTGATAAAGGGCAAATATGAATGTCGCCATTCTACATAAAAAAAACTAAAACCTGATGGCTTTGCGCACTGAACGACACGTGCTCCTAATACACTTGGAAATCATGTCTGGGGAGCCAAGAGTACAACAAGAAGCCGCCTTTTATTACACGGACGTCTTATGGTGTGTGACGCTGTCGTCACCCAGAAGCTGGAAGGGGCTGATCAAAAAACAAACTGGAGCGACCTGCAAATAAGAGAAGGCTGCCTTTAAGACTGTGCTCTTGTGAAGTACCACCAAAGGATCTTTTGCCAAGCATCCCGTCACTGCCTGAGGAGATCAACAAGCGTCACAGACATGTCAAACATGGAAATTATCCTCCACTGAGCCGGGTTCAAAGGTGGTAGAGCTGTAAAGGGTGTGCTGCGAGGACGAATGACTGGAGATGTGCAGGCTGGCGAAAAGGGACAGAGAGGTTAGAATGAGTTGGGGATAGTCTTGATTACGTACAGGGGTAATAGGGCACCGGTGTAAGAGGTGTAGCAATGGGTTAAGGTCGGAAGACTGGGGACAGCGTGGTGTTGTATGTATGATGGTTCTTAGAGAAAAAAGTAACATTTTATGTGAAGTATGTGAGTTTTTTGTTCAATGGACATGTTCCTTTTTTCTTAGTAATATTTTTTGGGTATCTGCGGTAGCTATCGTCACGGTCTCGTTATAGCTAAGATATAGTGAATTTTAGGAAAATGATTATGAATGATTTATGTTTATTAGTGTCACAAAAAAACAAATAATCCGGGGGTCTCTTGAAACCAAAGCCCTTTCTGAGGAGGAACCTCTAAACATGTATGACAACAGGAGTACTACAGCAAACAATTACTGAAAAAGACCCGTACGAGCAATCGGATTCACATCATTCACTGAGGTGATCAGTATCATCATCTGGGTATCCTTCCTACCATCCACTGTACCTCTTGATCATAGAGGGATTTCCAGTGGATAAACTTTTATGGGTCATGTAGGAGGAACAAAGAACCAAAAAAGAGCAGAGCTCCCAATACACATAGATGTGATCATAAATAATGTGTGGGAATGATGGGTGCAGTGCAAAAAAAGTGAAAGTGAAAGATAATAAAACATTTGCAAGGGAAAAAAACTTTTATTGTAATCCTTAATTAAAAACAGTGAAAAACGCAGTTGTTAGACTCATGATGCCTGACTGAGGCTAATTACGTGTATGTTCTTGTCTGTGTGTAGTCCAAGTTGTCGTATGTGTCCTAGATGTATATTTCTCACAATAGTCCTCACATTTTGTTCACTTCTGACACGCAAGAACTATTTCACCATCTACTCAACATGGTGCACTATGTACAAAACACAAAGCTGTAATAATGCCTAAGGGCTGTGTATTTTATGAATTCTCCCTCTTCTCATATCCTCGTAGATAGCTAAGAAACAGACCGGCTAGGTGCTGTATATATTTATATTTACGAATTTTCATCTAGCTCTACATTCATTTGAGAACAAGGTATCTCTACGACTGAAGCAGTGGTCCCAGGGACTTACCACCTTAGGTCCTGATGAAAAGCCTTGAAACTAGTTGACTGGAGAAACTTAGGGACAGCACCCCAGAAGTCTCTCACCATCTCCATTTTGTTTAATCATATCGACTGGAGGTACCATAAATAATACTTTTATCCATTAGCCAGATAAATTTTACCTCTTTTTTAACACTTAAGAAACCCGCACTCCTACACATACTTGCATTCTGGATAGGCACAGATACTACCAGTGCTCCCACGTAACGGTCGGTCGCAGCACGCCCCTTTCCGCAGCGGGTCAGGAAGAACTCTATGATGAAGCATGCCACCAAAGGTTAACCCTTGTGGGTGATGGTTATTTAAAGAAAAAACGTTTTCTTTTCCAATACAAGGTTGACAATATGTATATCCGAAAAAAGAGTTACTCCTTTTGGTTGCTAGAACCTACATTTGGAGGATGAGTTCTCTTTGTTTTCCGTCTACCTCCCCCTTTTTGGTGCTTACAAAAAAAAGAAACATTGACACAAAGCCAATAGGTCACGCCATTGGGAGCTATTGGTTTTGCTGTACAGCATTGACAAGATACAGTGCAGCTTGGCCAAAAGATTTGACAAAAAAAGTGTGATGCCGTTGGTATGTCAATTTGCTGGTGTGTAATTTGATAATGATGTGTGTGCACATGCATATTCACGCCTACAAAATGACGTGGGCACCAATATTCTTTATTTACTTTATATACTAAAATGAGATGGATCAATTAAAAAAAAAGTAAAGAGAAGTAGTTCACACGTGCTTTTTATAAGGGGAAGGCACCAGCAGCAGTTAGCTGCCTGGTCCTTCCTAAACCAGCTTCCTCACCCACGTTAAATAAAATACAGTGGACGTGGGAGGCAGCAGCACATTTCAGGGTTAGAGGTATCTCGCATCACTTATTGTGAGGCAATACAAGATTTATAGGGCATGTCAAGCAAACACATTCAGCACATGCTGTTTGTCAATAATATGGGGCAACAGTCGTAGGAACATCCCCTTGTTCATAGAAAAGGTACACATTAGGCAGAAACAAAACAAGCTTGCCTCCTTTAGAGGATACGCACAAGTAGGACAGCAGCAGAGCAATCTTTCCCCAACGATGAAGCAGCTATGCAAGCTTTCCCTCCTCTCAGAGCAGGTGTAACATGGAGGAGCAAAGCAAGCTTCTGTCTTTTACAGAAGACAGTTAAATTCGACCACCGCATTCCTCATAGTATAGATACAAGTAGACTAGTGCAAGCTTTCATTGCTCACAGAACATGCACACATAAGGCATTAGCGAGGTGTAGGTAACAAACATATCTCTGACTGTTGTGAGTCAATATGCAAATTTTGACACCATACTTGCTTGGAAAGTTGAAAGTTCTTCTGCTATCACTTTGTGACTCTTTGGCTTTCCGTGTATTGAGACGTAGATTTGATCTGCTAGTTTATTATACATTTTTTGGGGGGGGGTCAGCCTAGCCACAACCTTGGTAACTGCTCTAGGTAGGCTCATAGGTGTCAACCTCCTTAAAAAGATTTGAATGCCTACACCGCAGGCACTGGGCCATCCTAGTCTCAATGCTAATTCTGTTAAAAATCTTGGTGTACACTCACTGCTTCTGTCCATGTTATTGTTCGGCGAGAAAGCAAAAAACACACAAATGATGGACGGAATGCGGAACAAATCAAATATTCTCCCTTCCAGCCATGAGATCTGAGCTAAATCCATAGTTCATTTGCACGCTACCCCACTGAAGACCAAGCCTTATGCAAATCAGTCTTGACCAGAAACAAGCATCCTGGGACCAATTTTGTGGTATCACCCCATATCAGCCAGGCTACCTTGAATCCAGTGGTACAATGAGCCCGGGACCCATGTCTGGGCATACCCGGCGCACTTAGGGCGAGAAAGCAAAAGACACACAAATGATGGACGGGTCCAAACTGCGGTGGCGTAATGAGCAAAAGAACGATGGATTTAATCCAGATCTCTTTATTGGGGGGAATGTCTGGTGTATTCAGCATTCAATCCATCATTTGTTACCACAGCATTTTTCGGCATAAGTGAGATGGGGATTGCCCAGACGTGGGTCCCTTGCTCACTATGTCACTGGACTGAAGCTAGCATGACCGAAACTGGTCCCAGGATGCCTATTTCCGGTCCAGGTAGGACCTGGCTTGGCAGTTCGGACTTGACTGTTTTCATGATGAGCAGGTTTAAGATTGATTTGCATATGGCGGGTCCAAACTTGGGTGGTGTAGTGAGCAAAAGTATGATGGATTTAACCTAGATCTCTTGACTGGGGGTGAATGTTTGATTTATTCAGCATTCCATCCATCAATTGTTACCGCAGCATGTTATCTTTCCAGAAGGAAGTCAAACAAGCAGTGGAGCTGGAACCTTGACTCCATATTTAACAAAAAAAAGTTTTCTCAGATGGCACTGCACTAGTTTCCAAAGAATAAAGTGAGATGTAAAAGTGACCTTTGGCTGTAAATTGATAAAGACTGTGCTTCAAGTACATATGCCTAAGTGTGTAATTACAGATTAATACATATAATACATGCTACAAAATGAATGTTTGGCATTTAAGTAATTATTTCTACCCAAACAAATTAGACTTGCCAACCTTTTAATAATGAAATACTGATATAACCATCTAAGGACTAAAATGACTCCTTGCTGTTTACTTTTAAATGTTTGTCACCCGTAGGCCTGATAATGATCTCTGCCGCAGAGGCAGTAACATACTGACCTATCTCACATAACAAAGTAGTTTGTTACCCAGAATGCAAAATTTCCTAGCTAACGTGCAGGAAAGTTTCAATTCTATTAAGGAGGCGGAGAAGAGGATTAGGCTGTCACTTTCTCCATTTATTGTACTCCAGCAGCCCTTAATAGTATAAACATTTATAAACAAACTCCATTTCCCATGAACACCAAGGAAAATGGAAACAAAAAACGTCCCATTAGTAACTGTCCAATCCCATGCCAGGACTCCTCATATCCTCCTGTGTTGGCACTCTATCCTCCTCTTTCTTCCTGCAACACCACCACAGTCCTTTGCCCGTTATCCCTGCTTGCCAGCATCGGAACCTACGGTACAAGTAAACCAATTAAGCCACCAGGAAATAAACTTTTATCCAAGTCAATCAACAGCACCGGACAAGGTAGTTACCATAAAAAGCCACACAGCTTACCACAGCAGATATGTGAACACTTCATCATAAAGATTTTACTTACCATCATAACGCAGATATTCTGGGAGGGTTCGAATGTAGAACGGGTGGGCTAATCCTCGCATCCGCCTCCTTAATAGAATTGAAACTTTCCTGCACGTTAGCTAGGAAATTTTGCATTCTATGTCAGGAGCGGAGGCTTCTGATTAGGCTAGTTTAAAGCTTATCCACCACCAAAGAAGCCATTGACACTACCGGCTTAAAGTAAAATCTTTTGAAGGTGGAGTCCGAGGACCAGTCTGCTGCCTTCAGAATGTCCTCGAGACGAGCCCCCAGGGTAAAAGCCTTGGATGCCATGGCACCTCTTACCGAATGGGCCCCAAAACGGGAAATATCTATACCAGCCTCCTGCATTACCCAGCGTACCCATCTCGCGATAGTAGGGGACGAGACCGCCCCGTGTGGTTTCGTAAGAGCAATGAACAACTGCTTGACACCCTGTGGGCGTATGTCTATCGTTGCCACTTCATAGGCTTTTAGAGCTCTAACCACACATAACTTAGGGACACCTGGGAATGCAGGATATGATACAGAGCGCGAATCGCACTTGGTACGCCTAGAAATGTGAAAAATAAGTCCATCCGGAGTAAAGACATGTCCTGTAAGATCTAAGGCTCTCACGTCTGAAACCCTGCGACAAGAAATTAAACATAGTAACATCGCGAGCTTCGCTGAGATCTGTTTTCTTGACAAATACTTATTAGAGCGCCACTCTCGGAACAAGTTCAGAACCTTGTTCACTTCCCACAAAACTGAGTAGCGGGGTCCCGGAGGTACCGATAACCTGACGCCCCTCAACAGTTTACAGACCAAAGGATGATCCCCAACCGGGTGATTATCCACAGGAACATGTCCCGCCGAGATTGCAGACCGAAAGGTATTTATCGACCTGTAAGCTAAACCTTCACTTGCCAATGAGGCTAAGAAGTTAAGGACATGGACAACATCCGCCCCCATCGGATCCACTTGTTGTCGCAGACACCAACTACTCCATCGAGCCCAGGCGGAACGATACCTCTTATTGGTGCTGTCATCCCATGACTTGGCAAGCAGTCTGGAAGCATCTTCCGAAAGTCCCGGGACCTCCCAATGTTGCCTGTAACCCGCAAGGCTATCAGGCGCAGGTGGCCCGCGGCTAGTAGATGGTGAGGATTCCCGTGAGGATCCTTGAGGAGACCAGGATCGAGGGGTAGAGAGATTGGAAAATCCCAGGAAAGTTCCATCAGAACTGGAAACCAGGTTTGCGATCTCCATATCGGGGTAACCACCACCAGATCCGCCTGCTGTCTCCTCACCTGGGTCGACATTCGCATGATCATCGCAAAGGGGGGAAATGCATACCCCTTTTCCTTGCTCCAAATTCTGCAGGAAAGCATCCACCGCTGATGCTCCCGGGTCCGGGCGCCAGCTGTAATAAAGCTTCAGTTGGGCGTCCAGACGAGAGGCAAAGAGGTCCACTGAAAACGGACCCCATCGGAACTGGATTTCCTTGAATACTTTGGGATGAAGCTGCCATAGGCTGGTATTCCTCCAGTGACGGGAACACCAGTCCGCCACTTGATTGGACGACCCGGGAAGGTGCTCCGCTGAGAGGGATATCCTGTTGGACAGACAGTACTCCCACAGATTGCGAGCTAGATCGGATAACACCCTGGACCGGGTCCCCCCGAGATGGTTGATGTAGTGCACCGCTGCTACATTGTCCATCTTCAGAAGGACAGTGCTTTGAATCCTGTCCTTCGTCCAGCACTTTATCGCAAATGAACCCGCCTTCAACTCCAAGCAGTTGATGTGAAGGGCTCTTTCTGCAGATGACCATTTTCCGCCGGTAGAGACCGCGCCGCAACGCGCTCCCCAGCCCGCGCCACTGGCATCGGATTCTATTACCAGATCTGTCTTGGAGCCGAAGATTGCCCGGCCATTCCAAGCCTCCATGTGGTCGATCCACCACTGCAACTCCATTCGTGCCTCCTCTGTGAGGGGAACGACCTGAGAGTAGGTAAGACCTTTGCGGAGGTGGAAGGCCTTGAGTCGCTGAAGGGCCCTGTAGTGAAGGGGCCCAGGGAATATCGCCTGAATGGACGACGACAGAAGTCCTACCACCCTGGCCAGGTGACGTAGCAAAATCGTCGGTCTTGCCAACATACGTCTCAGCTCGTGTCTGATCTTGGATAACTTGCGAGAGAGCAGGGACAAGGTGGCAGCCACAGAGTCTATCATAAACCCAAGGAATTGCATCCTCTGAGACGGGAGAAGGTCTGACTTGCCCTTGTTGATAACAAACCCCAGCGACTCCAGAAGGTACACTGCTTTCTGAAGGTGGACCATCAACCTCCGTGGACATTGGCTCATAATCCAGCATGTCGTCCAGATAGATTATCGATCGGACGCCCTTTGAACGGAGACGCTCCACCACCGGCTTCATCACCTTGGTGAAACACCACGGCACGGAGGATAGTCCGAAAGGAAGGGAGGTGAACTCGTAAACCTGCAAGCCCCACTGAAACTGCAGAAAACGTCTGTGAGGGGCAAAGATGGGGATCGTGAGGTAGGCGTCTTTCAGGTCCAGGCGGACCATCCAGTCCCCTTCCTGAACCAGATCTCTTAGGAGGTGAATGCCCTCCATTTTGAAATGGCGGTATATGAGCCACCCATTGAACTCTTTGAGGTTGATCACCGGACGATAGCCTCCGTCCTGCTTCTCCACCAGAAAAATATTGCTGAGGAACCCCCGCGGATGCAATGGCTCCTTTCCGAAGAAGGTCCGCGACCTCGTCGTCTATCAACGTACACTGAGCTGGTGAACGTTATAGGCCTGGGTCGCAGCTGCAGCCTGGGAATCCCCGAGTACTCTATTTGGAATCCTCTGACGGTCTGCAAGACCCAAGCGTCCGAGGTAAGCAAAGACCAAGCGTGAAGAAAACACTGAAGCCTGCCCCCCAATCTTACCCCCGTCGCATTCTGAACTCTCACCTCTCTGTGGTTTGTAGCCTCCGTCTCCTCTGCCACCACGGCGTCGGGGAAAACCCCTGGTTGGATAGAAGTTCCCGAATTTGTCTGGATCCTGATATTGTCCCCGGTGGGAGTCGCCAGTCTTGTAGGAGGCTCTACTTTAGGGTCTGCCGGTCGAGCGCCCCCAGCCACGACCGGCTGCGCCAAAAACACGGGGGGTAAAGATACGTTTAATTGGCGTTTGGGCCTTATCTAGGGAATTAAACGTATTCACAAACTTGCCCAACTCCTTCACAAACGGATCTCCGAAGAGATGACCGTCCGCAATGGGGCCTGCCTCAGATGTAGCCAGTTCCCCCAACTTAGGGTCAATTTTAATGAGAATGGACCACCGTCTCTCCGTGGAGATAGCCACATTAGCATTCCCCAGAAAAATAATCTCCCTTTGCGCCCAACCGGATAGCGTGTCCCGAGAAATTAGGGAACCCGAGGCCTTGGCGTCCTCGGCCATGTCTAGAATTTTTGCCAAAGGCCCCGCCGTGTCCAAGAGTTTATCTTGGCACGCCCTCCAGGAGCGATCAATGCCCTTTTTGGGATCCTTCACAAATTTGGATAAACAGGTGGACATCTTGGGGTCAATCTCAGGGGTAACGGCGACCTTACCCTCTAAGGTAGGTCGCGGGCACTCCGCCCGAAGGCAACTACGGACTTCCTGATCCAAAGACTTACCATATAGGCCGCCACCTTGGGGGCTGGGACCCATTGCGACGAGCGCGGGTGTAGCAACTCGTCCGGATTAAGCATGTCTGCACTAAGATCAGAAGAAGACGCCTGGGTGGGTTGGGAGGGCCGCCACGAGCGCTCAGACTCCCCATCCCCATCTGACGTCTGAGGGGACTCATCCGGATCTACAGTGGCCACCTCATCCGGATCCCCAGAGCCCCCAGCCGGGATCTCTTCCGATGGTTTAGGGGGTTCAGAGGTCTTAGCATCCAAGAACGCCTTCTTTAAACGCGAAAAGGCATCTGAATCAACCCCCGCGTCCTCAGAGCGCTTTCGTTTAGAATCTACCGCGCTCGTTGATGGTTGGTCTGGAGATAGGGGTTTCACTGGCCCCGAAAGGTCTTCCCTCTGATTGAGGGGTTGGCATTTTGCTTGAAGCAAATCAATTTTCTTCTCCAGCGGCTCAACCACCCGGGACACAGCCTTCCATATGGAGGAATCCATAACCTGGCAAAAATGGTCATCGACCGGTAGGTACATGACCTGTTCCTCCTCCTCCTCCTCATAATATTCCTGATACTCCATAAAAATACCCAGCAACTAGCTGTTCCGAACCAACAAAGGGGAATACTGTAGGGCAGGACCCTTATAATTGTCGGCCCACACGTAGTAGGGTATAAAAGCACACCGGGACCAAACAGCCTCCAAGCTATGAGGCACAAAGTTAAAGCTCTGCCTGGGCCGGTCCCTTGACTGTCACTACCGTCTTACCCGCAGCGCGGGTTTTCAGGCTCCAGGCAGGGGCTCTGAAATCCCCAACTTATGCCTAACGCTGCCGTTTGAAAATTGGTTAAAGAGAGCGCAAGCGCTGCAAACGCGCGTTCAAGATCTTCCCCCGTGGTGCGCCAGTCAGTGCGAGTCGCTTCAACCGCCGGAGATCCAGAAGCGGAACTCGACGACTTGCGCCCACCGGGGGGTAAGCTCCGAGGAGCGGCAGCGAAAAGCGCGGTCCTCTAGCGGCGGGAGGCCGCCTGCGCACAGAGCCTCACAATGCCGAGACCGCGACAGGAGCGGAGAAAGCACTCCCGCGGTGAAAACACAGAAAAAGGTCAAGCCTTCAAAAGAAATACACACACTAGCAAGCGCGAAACCCAAGCCGTGCATTAAACCCAACCATCGCATTAACATATTTCAGTCAGAAAGTAAGAAGAAAAGGCGCTCATCTGTTTGCTGCTGGAGCAGCGAAGAAAGAGGAGGATAGAGTGCCAACACAGGAGGATATGAGGAGTCCTGGCATGGGATTGGACAGTTACTAATGGGACGTTTTTTGTTTCCATTTTCCCTGGTGTTCATGGGAAATGGAGTTTGTTTATAAATGTTTATATTTTTAAGGGCTGCTGGAGTACAATAAATGGAGAAAGTGACAGCCTAATCAGAAGCCTCCGCTCCTGACATAGAATTCTCTGCAGCATACATCGCCTGCTGAGGGATTTAATTATTCAGACCTACGATGCTATCTATTCAACAACTACATTAACCATGTGATTATCTTACCAGCATACCTCAACATATTTGCTCTCTTCAGTAGGTGCTACCTTAACATGTTGTCTCTGTACAACCACTTGAGTAAAACAGAATGGCCTCCACTTCTTTTATGATTCACTACTCATGTAACCAGCAGTACAAGTTCCCATGTGTCTGGGGCAGTGGAACGTCTCGTGTTATATAGCAAGGTTTCTTGGGATGTGATTGGGTGTATTTTATTCTCGTTTTCAAGAATTAATCCAGGGGCTTACTAAGAATTACAGCCCCAGAGCACCACCAGTTAGTCTGTCAATTTTAAAGACCGCTTTCTGATAATCTCCTATGCTGTTTGACTCTGTAAAGTTCTTGTTTGTCATTGATCGAAAGCAGAATAGAGGGGTTTGATGTTTGAGATCTTTCATCATGAGAAGGGAGGTAAGGCTCATGTTTGATAACCTCCTGTCTGACTTGCGGTGTATAGTTAGGGTTCCATTGTGTGCAGATAGCAGCTGGGGATGTGGTTGCACCTTTAAAACAATTAAGATTAAGGAAGACATAGTCAAGTTTAGTTGGATACTTCTCCAGCAGTAGCAGCTTTTCAGAAGCACCAGACATAGCCTACTATTCTTATATGCCAAGCAGACATAGAGATCAATAGTGGAGGAAAAACAGGAAGTAATACATGTGGCTGTATGATAGGATGTAGGTGGGCAGTGACAGGAGAGGCGCATTTTGGGATAGGTGGCGGATGATTACAGTTTAGGTGGGAGGTGACAGGATATGTGAGCTTTGTAAGAGTTATACAGAGACAGATGGGGGTCTTTGTAATAGGAGGTGGGATGTGGCAGGCTAGCAGGAGGATGTGGTTAATGACAGATAATCCCAATTTAAAGCCGAGGTGGGAAGTGAAAGGTGACTGACTAGTAATAGGATGTTGCTGCTTGTTTGGCAGAGTGAGGTGCATAGAGTTTGAAAACAGGCCCTTGAGCACTTGCCCACTGCAGATGAGCCCTATTAAGGCATTTGAGCGAGTCCAAGGCCATAGGGATCTGCCCTGTTTCTGGGCTAGGCCTCAAGCAGTCTGCCCTTCACAGATCACGCTCATCCACAGTTAAAGTTGAGGCTTGTCCTCCGTATACTTGTCGGCGAGACCCTGCCCCAGAGGTCACTGCTTCAAATAGTTTGTAATTACTCTGAATCCAACTGCAGCTCTTTATCATTTCAGACCTTGTAAATGAGTACAGCAGATGTTGCACAATAGCTCAAATAGTTTATAAATGGTGAGATTTATTTTCTCAATAAAAGTCAGCTATTTTCTTCTTTAATATTTTGGGTCTTCATTCGATTGTTTTTGTTTCTTTGATTATGCGCAAAGTATTAAAAAAATGTACCTTAACATGTTATTCATTTTACAGAACTATAGAATGACATTTGGCACGAGAACAAAAGTGCAGCAAAAAACCTCCACAGACATTCACAGAAAATGGGGGAACTCTTTGAAGATTTACACCAGATGCATGATTGTATTCGGCTAGGAGCCCTAATCAACAAGGATATCCATGTATGTGTGTGTCTGCTCAACCTACATGCCTGTGCACTTAAAGGTCATTCAGCCCCCTTGTCATTTGATCCTTTGAATGCCCACAATAATAATATTGGTGGAGATGAAAATCATGAACTTGGTGATACATCAGCCCAAACTGAACCCGTTGGCTTTATACATTTGAGACCCCAGGCATGCTGTCGAAGGGAGATAGCATTGCTTCAGCTGACCTTGATTCAGAAGTTATGCAGCAAAGTCCAATCTCAGGACACCGGAGTAAGCAGCAGACATCAGTATTTGGAAATCCTGCAGACGCTGTTGAGACAGGAGAAAACTGACTGCCAATTAGTAAGAACTTCAAGTCTACATTTTTGTTTATTTTTACCATTTGTAAATAAAAGCAAAATCATACTCAATAACAATGTGTCTTGTGCTCACCCTAGATTTTCCTGTTGGGATCTTCCGACAAGCTTCTGTCACATTTGGCTGCCAAATGCCTTTCGTGTCTAGTGCTTTTCCTGCTGAAAGAAGAGGTATGTCTTGTCTGCGTGCAGAAGGTGAACTATGATATAATCCAGACTCGCATTCCCTTAGTCTTGATGTCCCTTAGTCTTGATGTCCACATGGAACTCCATTAGGGAGAAGGTTTGTGTAGTTCAACACAGCCAAATAAATTGCTACTGAATGCTTTCTGGTCATGTTGGAAGGCTAGATCACTGCTTAGAACAGGTAGATTTAGGCATCTTTTTAAACTGGTGATTCTGATTGGAACATAGATAATTAGAAGTGTTTTTCATAGTTAAGATTCTTGTACTGCAATCAACAGTACCTTAGGTTGAAGCTGGGAACATTTACAGTCCTATCCGTCATCTAGTCCTTCTAAAATTGATTTCCACTCCAGTATTATACAGAAATTCCTTTATATGTTATATTAATAGTGAGTTGAACATCATATTTTTAATATGCTTTTTCCCATGTTTCCGATTATTCTCCAGTGCATTTTGAAGAAAGCTTCCCTTTTTCAAGGGGAACTTATTAATGCATTACATTTATTACACCTGAAAGGTAACATTATTACATTTCAATCTTCCTACTTTCCTAATTCATCACTGAAACCTTCCAAATTATTTGTCCACTGTATAACATTCTTTCACTGCTATTTCTCCTCTTTCCTTTGTGTACCTTCTCCAATTTTTTGTAGACTTTATTTCCATAAATGTTTATTGAACAATAAAGTAAGTATAAAAAGACGCACAAAGTATGCATAAAGAAGTACAAAAACCAACGAACACTCAGAGATCAACAAGTATACACATGATGACAATGGAACATCACAACCCACCACTATCGATACCTTGAATATTTATAACACAACGAAAATCACTTTGAATATAATGAGACACTTGTGATATAAATGTTTAAGATTGACTCCTACAAAGACAATCTGGATATCATAATGTAATCTAGTACAGAGGATAACATTTGTAGAAGTCTTTCCACTTGTTGATTTGTCTAAGATATAACCGGTTCGGTTCTCAAGACGGAATGGTTCCATCATGAGTACCAGTGCTTGTGTGCTCACGAGGGAACCATTCCATCATTTGCACAAGCTTGCTGAATCCCTCTGCTGTAAACAGCGGAGTGATGGAGATATATACACAGCGCATGCGCTGCTCGCTCTGCGAGGCCTCTTGCGATTGAGGAGATTTCGGAAGTGGAGTGGAAGCTCCGCCCATCCTTTCTATTGGTCGGCATCATCCTTTATGGTAAACGCTGGCCTCCGATTGAAAGTGAGGCTTTTTGGGGAGCATCCTGTCTCCTTTAGGCCCCGCCCATCCGGACTCGATCATGTACTTGTGGCGTTATCCTGTCTCCTTCATTTAGTCACTAAGCACTTTTTTTTACACTGCTATTTAAACTGGTCGACCTTTCTTCATTCCTGCCCTCCTAGATCGCTGCCTGTTAGAGCTTGTTCTGTAGTTGCTTCTAATTAGAGACAGCAGGCCGACTGGAAAGCAAAGTAAATCTGCCTGTGTGTTGTTTGCAGCGCAAGAAGCCCACGCTAACTGATATAGTGAAAGTCGTTCTTGGTAAAATAAAGAACAGTAAATAAATGCACCATGCTTCTAATTAGAGACAGCACGCCGACTGGAAAGCACAGTAAATCTGCCTGTGTTTGGGTTTATGGATGCGTTGATTTGATCCGGCTATTTGTCTGATCCCGCTTTGTTAGTCATGCCGTATGAGCTGTTTTATGGAATCTTGCAGAGTGGGGGAAAGCAGAGGCAGAAATATTTCCAGCTTGTAAATCGTGTGCACTGTAATTGTGCAGCCGTGTAGTATATACTCTCCGACACAGGTGTGGTTGTGTCTTCACTTAAGCGCTGTGCAGGCCTTGACACCCTGGGCCTGCCGCGCTACATCGGCGCAGGGGCCGGTCGAACTCCGGTGCTCAGCAACACCTACGGTGTGAGCCTGTGACGCGCTGGTGTCCAAGGGGCGGTGCATCAGCCCTCGCAACCCCCTTTATCGGCTGCTCCAGGCCAAAGGCCTAACTACCAATGCCGACGTCCACACCGCCAAGCAGTCCAGCCACGTGCCCACCGCTAACTCACACGGGAGCACTAGGCCTTACGGAGAGGAGACTGCTTAACAGCGCCGGCACACACACGTGCCGGAGACATGCGCACACCGCCCACAGCAGGGGCAGCCGGCCAGCGAGCCGATGTGGCCAAACAACGCTGAGATGATAATGCCCCACCCCTGGGTCTCAGCCACACGGTTGTCTCCCCACTGCTGCCCTTCAGTGAGATCGCTGACCCTGTCACGGCGGCCCCACGATGGAAAGCGAAGATCGGACATTTGAACCACTACTTCAGGGGTATCAGGGAGACTGATGGCACTGTAAAAAGGTTGCTGCTCATATACTATGGTGGCACAGAGATCTACGATCTTTTTAAAACATTGGAAATGATGACGACTATGAAGCTGCGGTCGCTGCGCTGAACAGGCATTTTGACCCTCAACTGAACCCGGACTTCGAGCATTTCAAGTTCAGACAAGCGTCTTAGTCCGACACGGAGTCTGTAGATATGTTTTATGCATGGCTGCGCAGGCTAGCAGGCACGTGCGCCTTCGTGGACCAGAGAGAGGAGATACGCGGCCAAGTCATCCAAGGGTGCTGCTCAGCAACTCTGCGGAAACTGATCCTTCGGCAACCTGGGATCTCGCTGGACGAGATTCTCATCCTGGCCAGGTCCCAAGAACTCTCAGATGCCCGAGCAGGCAAAATGGAGGCCGCCTTGCACAGAACCGCCGCAGCGCCACATGCAGTGAAATATGCGCACATCAAAGAAGAAAGGGTCAAAGCAATACAACGACGCCCAAGCACAGCTCGCCCTGCCCCACGGCCATCGACGAGCGGGGCGTGCAGCAACTGTGGCATGGAACACCCACCAATGGCTGTGTGCGGAGCGAAGGGGAACACGTGCTCCCGTTGGTGGAAACCGAATCACTTTGCCACGGTGTGCAGAAGCAGCCGGTATCGACAGACCTACTCCAGGCCTCGGGGATTGAAGCACCTCTTGCGCCAGCTGTCACTTGATGACGCACAATCACAATATGACGACTCGACACGGGGTGCTGCCTCTCACTCAAAGAAGACGACAATGTGTTTTTAGTTTCTTTTGTCAGCAGGTCGGACAAACATAGGAAATCCTCCACGATGTGCTCTATCCTGGTGGAAGGGTCTGCTGTCTAGGCGCTCATCGATACAGGCTCATCCATCAATGTCATGGATTCGGAGCAATATGAACGGTTGTCACCATGGCCCCCCTTCTTACCCACCAAGGCCCAGATCTACACCTACTGCGGCACGCACCCACTGCCTTTCAGAGGGGTCATTGAGGCAGGACTCACCAGTGACAAACATGCTACCAGGGCCCAGTTCCACAGCACTGAAGGGAGAAAGGGCATCCTTCTCAGTTGCCACACTGCAGAAGACATCGGTCTAGTCTTTTTCGCTCATCAGGTCCATGACTCCCATGTCAACCCACTTTGAGGCCTACCGCGCTGAGACATCGGAGGGTGCCGTTCAACCTCCGCCTGCAGGTGGAGGAGGTGTTGAAGAAGCTCGAAGGCCTCAACATCCTCGAAAAGGTGTCAGGCCCCACTCCATGGGGGTCCCCGATGGTCGTGGTGCCAAAGCTGAAACAACCGGGCGCCATAAATCTTTGTGTAGATATGAGACTCCCAAATGTGGCAGTCAAAAAGGAGCGTCATATTACCTCCACCATGAACGACATGGTGGTGAAACTGAACGGAGCCAAATGGTTCTCCAAGCTGGACCTGAATGCGGGGTACCTCCAGCTGGAGCTCGAGCCAGAGAGCAGGTACATCACTACATTCTCCACCCACGTCGGCCTTCAGGGGTATAAGAGACTGAGCTTCGGGGTGTCATGTGCAGCTGAAGTCTTCCAGAATGCCATCAAGGAAGCACTTTCGCGCCTGCAGGGTGTTATTAATTTGAGCGACGACATCCTGGTGTTCTCGAACACCTTAGAGGAACACAACACTCACCACCGTGCCACCCTCCAGAGGTCCGCAATTTTCTCGGCATGGCCTCCTTCTTTGGTAGGTTCATACCGAACCTGGCCTCCCTGTCAGAACCACTCCGTGCCCTTATCCGCAATGATCACAAGTGGGAATGTACCATAGCCGCCAACACGGCCTTCAACACCATCAAAACAGCGCTCATCGATAAGACGGTGATGGCCTACTTCCACCCGGGGCGACGCACAGAGTTGGTCGTAGACACCAGCCCAGATTGCCTAGGAGTAGTCCTACTTCAGGAATATGACCAAGAAACCTGGAGGCTAGTCGCCTGCGCCAGCCGGGCACTATCAGAGACAAAGTATGCCCAAATCTAGAGGGTAGTTCTGGCAATAATATAGGCCTGTAAAGGCTTTCCCCTCTATCTGTATGGGCAGGAATTTCAGGTGGTGACAGACCACAAGCCGCAACTCCCACTCTTCGCAGGGTCAAAAGGTGGGCTGTACAGCTGCAGGCGTACAACTGCAAGGTTGTGTTCTGCCCTGGAGCACACAAACCGGCAGACTACCTCTCTCAGCACCCGAGTCTCTGGCCGTTCGAAGTCTACCTCCGGTTGTAGCATACTCTGAGGCATTCGTGAAGATGGTCTCATATGAGTCATGCCCCAAAGCCATGACAATGGAGGAGAACGGCCGAGCGACGGCCGAAAAGGAAAGAGATACTGGCCAGAGTGAAAAGCACCCTGCTGAACTACGGGTGGACCCACTTCCTGGATGGGGTCCAGTCACTCTGAGCTTAAGATAGTCATGCACGACAACAGCTCTGGCAGATCAGCCTTAAGCTGAGCGAAGGAGAACAGGGAGTTGTCCTGGGGGGGCATGTCATTCTAATTTCGACAGCACTGCAAGACCGAATCATCCAGTTGGCGCAAGTGGGGAACCAGGGGATGGCTAAAACCAAAGCTCTGCTGTGAAACAAGGTCTGGTTCCCGGCTATGGATACCAGAGTAGAAGACCTGGTGCAGCAGTGTCATTCGTGCACCATCACGGGCGACGACCCAGCACCGGCGCCAGTCATCACAGAAGAGCCAATTGAACTCCCATGGTCCAAGATCAGTATTGACTTCGGAAGCTTCCCTGATGGTTACAACACGCTGGTGCTTGTCTATTCCTTCTCAAAGTTTCCAGTCATAGAGGTGGTGGCTTCGACAGCGTTCATGCACGGCAGGAAGATCCTGGATAAGACTTTCGCCCTCCTGGGCCTGCCGGATGAAATTCGCTCAGATAATGGTCCTCCATTCCAAAGCCAAGAATTCCAAGGCTATCAGGAGAGCAGAGCGATTCGTCACAGGAAGATCACCCCTCTGTGGCCACAAGCCAATGGGGAGGTAGAACGGTTCATGCGAACCCTCAACCGAGCCTTGCGCATCGCTGTAGATCAGGGGGAGGATGTTGAGGTGGCACTCAACCAATTCCTGGCTGCATACTGGCAGATGCCCCATAGCATCACCAGGTGTGCCCCATCCCATTTACTCTTCAAAAGAGCCCGACGGGACAGCATTCCAACAGATCCGGCATGGAAACCCACGGTGATGGACAGCGTGGCTATCCAAGTGAAGAGGACCGTGACCAACCAGAAGGACAGTGCAACCAGAGTAGCAAAAGATCCTCAGCTGAAAGTGGGAGACCGTGTGGTGGTTAAAGACTGGCAACTCGCCTGGAAGTTTCGGACTCCCTATGAACTGGCAGAATGGACCATTGTCAAGGTGCAAAGAACCATGGTCACGGCCCAAAGAGGACAGCAAGTTGTTAGCCGGAATGTATCAAGTTTCAAGAGGACCCATGGGTCGAGTACCGACTCGGAAGAGTCGGATGAACTGGACGTTACTCCGAGCCGTACCCCCTTTGGCTCGCTGGGGCCAGGAATCTCCCTGCCAAGACACTCGCAGGCAGAGAGAGAAGAGACTACACCTGCCGCTGAAAGACTCAGTCTGGACACTGTGACTGTATCGCCCCAAAAACACCCAGGCGGATGCAGATCCCAGTAAGCATGCAAACATTGATGGACTAATACTAAAGAAAAGGAGGTATGCAGAGAGCCAATCTGGCTCTCCACTACAATGTATTGATGCATGCACTCCTCAGGGCGGGCTCGAACTGATGAGATTAATAATCAGCGAAAGACCGCTGGGGTCTTCCCACCAGCACGTAACTTGCTGTTTGATTGTGTCTTCACTTAAGCGCTGCGCATGCCTTGACACTTGAGGCCCGCCACACTACAGCAGGCACTAGGCCTAACCACACAAGTGAGGTACTATTTTTATCGGGAGACTTTGAGGAATGGTGGGTGCGTGGAAGTTTGTTCCTCCCTGCGAATTCGAGAACTTTCCATCACAGAAATGTGAGGAAAATTGTTATATTGTTTTACAATGTTTGGGCTTTGCAAAGGATTCTGGGTAACTGAACCTGGTGCGAGTCACACAAGTCACCCCATCTACTGGGTGTCTAGTTTTAAAAAATGTACAGGTTTGCTAGGTTTACCTGGATGCCGGCTGAGCTAGAGCCCAAAATCCACAGCAGTTACATTGCAATAAAAAGATCAGTTTTCTGTGGAAAAATATGATCTGTGAATGTTGCGTTTTGGCGCATTTCCTGTTGCGGGCAGCAGGCCTACCCACACAAGTGAGGTGCCATCTTTATTGGGAGACTTTGGGGAAATTGGGTGGCTGGGAGATTGGAGCTCCCAGCAGATGCCAGAACTTTCCAACACAGAAATGTGAGGAAAAGTGAGGTTTGCAAGGGATTTTGGGTAACAGAACCTAGTGAGAGTCACACATGCCACCCCATCCTATATTCCCCAGGGTGAATAGTTTTCAAAAATGTATAGGTTTGCTAGGTTTCCCTAAGTGCCGGCCGAGCTACGGTCCAAAATTCACAGCTAGGCACATTGCAAAAAAAGTGTCAGTTTACACTAGAAAAATTTGATGTGTCCACATTGCGTGTGGGCCGTTTCCTGTCACAAGCACTAGGCGAGATGCGATTTGTATCGGGAGACTTAGGGGAACACAGAATAGTGGATGTATGACATTACAACGCATGCTTTTGCATCGCATGCCTTTACAACGCTGTTTTTACAACGCATGCCTTTACAACGCATAGTGCTTTGGGGTGCTGGATAGTGAATAGTTTAATTTACTATTCCAACTCCAGTCCCCGTGGATAGTAGGGAAGGTGTTGGATAGTAAATTAAATCTATTCCCTATCCTAGAGCGCCCCCCAGCGCAATGCGTTGTAATGGTTTGCGTTGTAAATACCGCATTGTAAAGGCACTACGTTGTAAAAGTTGCGTTGTAAAGGTTGTTTACCCAGAATAGTAGAACAAGTGTTACGAACAAATGACCTTTTTTGCATTTTTGCCTTCCAAATGTAAAACAATGTGTAAAAAAGACGTCGTGTTAAAAAATGTCCTCTGGTTTACATGCTTGTATGGGTAGCCACAACTTTGGAGCTGTGCAAATAACCACTGCTTCTAAACTATATATTTTCTTCCGATTTCGGAAATTTATAGGTGTACTTGGTACCTATTTTTCACTCTTTGTATTTTACTAAATAAATTGCGATATACCCGGTACACAATGAAAAACCATTGAAAGGTGCAGTTCAGCTATTTTCTCTGGGTACCATGGGTTCTTGGTAAACCTACACGTCCAATGTATCCCTGCTACCAGCGGGTCCAGCGGATGCAGCAGTAAATTGCTTTAAAACGTCTGCCATACTTAGAAGTAACATGTGAATATGTTGGCAGAGATGGCTATTTTTTCCATGCAATTTCAATATTTTTTATTTCAAATGTTAGTTTCTATAGAGAAACCTTGAAGGATCCACACAAATGACCCATTACTGAATGTCCCATTAAAATGCCAAAACCGTGTAGAAAATGTTTTTCTGACAAAAGTCTGCCTGTTCCTAAAATCTGGGAAGGAGGCAATTGTACCACCACAAACCATTTGTTGATACCCTTTGCCGGGAAGAAAACAGATGCTTTCTTCAGCAGCACTTTTTTCCTAAAAAAAATGTTTTCTAGAAATTCCTGTATTTTGGGCAATTTCATGGTTCCCTCCAGGATTCTAAAGGTACCTTTAGAATCCTCAAGTAGTGGGAAGAAAAGGACACAAGTTTTGCGTGGATACCTTATGTGGAAAAAGGTTACAGGGGCCTAAGCTCGAACTACTCAAAATAGCCAAAAAGGGCTTAGCACAGTTGGGGGTGCCAAGCAGCGAAGGGGTTAAAGGTACATAAAAAACACAAAAACAAAAAGGAAATCATATAAAATGAAAGATTCAAGCAAAACTATGCGAACAAGCCTGAGCCATGTATCATTTATGTTGTCACATTAAGTAATGCTAGGTTCATTAATCAAGAGGATTGTATAGAAAGGAAACATTTGTGCAGTATTTTCCATCCAGTTTGAGATATTTTGGTGTTACCCGGAAGAACATCTTGAGTCTGTGTGCACTATTTATATATGTTATACTAGCCTACTGATGCTTGTTGACGACTTCCAGTCTGTTAGGATAGTTTTAATAGCAATAGTAAGAAGAAGGTCAAATAATGAATTCTCATGAACATTAAGCTTTAAAGCAATCGGAGCAGACAATGCTTTCAAAATAACCAAGTTGTCACTCCTTTCCATCTTGGTCAGAACATTACCTTGCCTATTTTCTTTTCTCCTCTGTATCCTTCTAAAGAAAAGAAGAAACTCCACTGTCTGAACATAAAAGTAGCATTGTCGTTCTACCATGAGCTAACATAGTTCCAGGTGGACGATCCGCTCTTCATAGGGTACGTCGGGCCAAGAAAGGAAAGGCTGTGCAGAAACGGTCCATGTCAAGATAGAAAGGACTCTGCATAAAGATCTGCTGTGCATTGGCCAAGAACCAACCCGCTGATGGATTGCGTGCTCATTCCACCAGATCCAAGGTCGCTGGACATCTGTCGGGAGGCTATGTGGGCATCTCTGCATACGTTTGCCAAGCACTACTGCCTGGACATTCAGGTCCGTTATGACGGGCACTTTGCCTGTTCGGTCCTGCAGGGCTTCCTGATTTAACCCGGTTTACGGACCCAACTGCAGGGAGGCATTGCTTGGGCATCTATTCTAAGCTAAGGAATCTGCAGCCAGAAGGCTCTGTGAAAGCCAGTCTGTACCGGACTGCTCGCAGTTCCTGGAACCCTGGTCCAAACGCAGAACAGCGATACTCTGCAGCACTCCTTAGGTTGCTAGACCCTAGAAGTTGTTTACCTGCACTCGCTGCCAGCTCTGCAGCAGCCAGACCCGCTCCCCCTACACACAAATGCTAGCAATGCCCTCAACCCCCCTCCCAAAAAGCCACACGAACACCTTCACCTTCTCCCTACACCACATGCCATAGCAAACCCGCACGTCGGCACCCACTCACATGCATGCTTCTCAACACATGATCACTCAACAAACACATAACTGAAATATGGGACCTCAATCAATCAATCATATAATTTGTAAAGCGCACTACTCGCCCGTGAGGGTCTCAAGGCGCTGGGGTGGGGAATGCTGCTACTACTCGAAAATTGGGTGTGAGTATTTAATTGGTTCAGATGCTCCGTCCCTCACCACCCCCTTTTGTACCGCTTTTGGCCGCCATAAGTGTGGCAGGGTATGCTCAGACGTGAGTCCCTTGCTCACTTTGCCACTGGATTCAAGCAAGCTGGGCTGAAGACGGCTGGAATGCCAGAAACCGGTCCTCGGAAGCTTGTTTCCGGTCCAGGGAAGACATGGCTTGGCAGTTCGGGCTGGACTGTTCCCAAGGGGGACAGGGTCAGACTGATTTGCATATAGCCATGTCTGAACTGGGGTGGCAGAGTGGGCTAAAGAACGGTGATGGATTAAACCCAGATCTTTTCACTGGGTGCGAGTGTTTGATTGATTCAGATGCTCCGTCCATCACCACCCCCTTTTGTACCGCTACTACTCGAAAAGCCAGGTCTTGAGGAGTTTTCTGAAGGTCAGCAGGTCTTGGATCTGCCGTAGGTGGATGGGGAAGGTGTTCCAGGTCTTGGTGGCAAGGTGGGAGAACGATCTGCCACCGGAGGTCGCTCTTCGGAAGCTGGGGACTGTGGCGAGGCCAGCGGAGCTGGCGGGTGGGGTTGTAGAAGCTGATTCGTCTGTTGAGGTACGTTGGTCCGGTGTTGTGGAGTGCCTTGTGTGCGTGGGTGAGGAGCTTGAAGGTTATCCTCTTGTTGAGCGGGAGCCAGTGCAGGTCTCTCAGGTGGGGTGTGATGTGGCTCCTGCGAGGGATGTCGAGGATCAGGCGTGCACAGGCATTCTGGGTGCGTTGGAGCAGTCTCAGGAGTTTGGCCGAGGCTCCCGCATAGAGGGCGTTTCCGTAGTCCAACCTGCTGCTGACGAGGGCATGGGTGACCATTCTTCTCGTTTCAGTGGGGATCCACTTGATGATCATGCGGAGCATGTTGAAGCAGGAGGAGGAGACGGTGTTATCCTGTTTAGTCATGGAGAGGGTGGAGTCTAGGATGACCCCTAGGTTGCGTGAGTGGGCGGTGGGTGTTGGAGCGGGGGAAACATCCTTTACAACGCAACTTTTACCACGCAGTGCTATTACAACGCAGGTTTTACAACGAACACCATTACAACGCATTGCGCTGGGGGGCGCTCTAGGATAGGGAATAGATTTAATTTACTATCCAACACCTTCCCTAGTGTCCACGGGGACTGAAGTTGGAATAGTAAATTAAACTATTCACTATCCAGCACCCCAAAGCGCTATGCGTTGTAATGGTATGCGTTGTAAAAACTGCGTTGTAACAGCATGCGTGGTAAAAGCATGCGTTGTAACGTCATACATCCTTGGAGCGGTTCCCAGTGCGGTCGGCTACCAGGAGTCGTCCCAGGCCGAAGGGGTGGATCCGAGGATGAGGACCTCTGTCTTGTCAGAGTTCAGCTTCAGTCGGCTGTTCCTCATCCATTCAGCGATGGCTTTCATTCCTTCATGAAGGTTGGTTTTGGCGTTGTGGGGGTCCTTGGTGAGGGAGAGGGTCAGCTGGCTGTCATCGCCATAGGAGATGATGTTGAGGTTGTGCGGCCGGGCTACGCGGGCGAGCGGTGCCATGTAGATGTTAAACAGAGTTGGGCTGAGGGATGAGCCCTGGGGTACGCCGCAGATGATCTCGGTGGCTTCGGAGCGGAAAGGGGGAAGGCGGACGCTCTGTGTTCTGCCAGAGAGGAAGGAGGTGATCCAGTCCAGGCCTTCTCTTGGAACCCGGCGTTCTGGAGGCGTGTTCGTAGTGTGTGGTGGCAGACCATGTCGAAAGCAGCTGACCGGTCCAGGAGGATGAGGGCCGCCGTGTCTCCGTTGTCCAGCATGGACTTGAGGTCATGAGGGCAGTCTAGTTGCTGTGGTTGCTGCGGAACCCAGACTGGGAAGGGTCCAGGATGTTGTTCTCCTCGAGTTAGCGGGTCAGTTGTTCGTTGACGGTGTTTTCGATGACCATTGCCGGGAACGGGAGCAGGGAGATGGGCCAGACGTTCTTGAGGTCCTTGGGGTCCGCCTTGGGTTTCTTGAGTAAGGTGTTGATCTCGGCGTGCTTCCAGCTCACCGGGAAGGTTGCTGTCTCAAAGGAGGTGTTGATGACTTTCCAGAGATGGGGTGCGATGGATGTGCTTGTTGAAGATGTGGTGTGGTCATGGGTCTGACGTAGATCCAGAGTGGATGGTGTTCATGATCTTGATGGTGTCATCGTCATTGATGTTGGTCCAGAAGAGCAGGCAGTTGGTGCGGATAATGGTCATGGCGGTGGAGGTCTCAGCGGTTGTCGGGGCGGTCGTGGCGTTGAAGCTGTTGTGGATATCTGTGATCTTGCGGTGGAAGAAGGTGGCCAGCGAGTCGCACAGGTCTTGCGAGGGTGGGACGTTGTTGGTGTTGGAGCTGGGGTTGGAGAGTTCCTTCACAGTGTTGAAAAGCTCTTTGCTGTTGTGCGCGTCGTTGTCTAGGCGTTTTTTGAAGGAGGCCCTTTTGGCGGATCTGATGAGGTGATGGTGTCTGCGGGTGGCGTTCTTGTGGGCTGCGTGGCTGTCCGGTGTTCGTTCACGGAGCAATATCTTCTCCTGCTTTCGGCAGGTTTGCTTGGAGGCCCGTAGGTCTTCAGTGAACCAGCTGGCTTTCTTGTTGGTGTGACTGTTGGAGGGTTTCTTGATCGGGGCGAGGGTGTTGGCGCAGTCGTTGATCCACTGTCTGAGGTTGTAAGTGGCGGTGTATGGGTCGGCGGGTGGGCTCTGGGCGAGGGTGGTGGTTAGCTGATCTTCGGTGACTTTGCTCCAGCAGCGGCGAGGCATCTGTTGGGTGCGGTGGTGCGTGGTGGGTTTCTTGAAGGTGAAGTGGATGCAGCGATGGTCGGTCCAGTGGAGTTTGGTGGTGAGGTTGAAGGAGATGTGGGGGCTTGCGGAGAAGATGGGGTCAAGCGTGTGACCAGCACAGTGGGTGGGTGTTGTGACGAGTTGTCTGAGTCCGAGGTTGGCTAGGTTGTCGATCAGGGTGGTGGAGTTGGTGTCGTTGTTGTTCTCGAGGTGGAAGTTCAAGTCCCCGAGGAGGATGTAGTCCGTGGAGGCGACAATGTGTGTGCTGACGAAGTCGGCGATGGAGTCGCTGAACTGTGGTCGGGGTCTGGGTGGTCTGTAGGTTAGGGTTCCTCTGAGGGTGTTTGGGTCGGTGTGGATCTGGAAGTGCAGGTGTGCGGCGGTGCTGAGGATGTTGTCGGTGTTGGTCGAGACTCTGAGAGTGTTCCTCTGGACGACGGCGATTCCTCCTCCTGCTCCTTTGGTGCGGTCCCTACGAGTGATCTTGTAGCCTTGCGGGACGGCTATGGCTATATCGGGTGCCGAGGCGGGGTTCAGCCAGGTCTCCGTCAGGAAGGCGACATCAGGGGAGGTTGAGTCGAGTAGGTCCCAGAGTTTAACGGCGTGTTTGCACGCGGAGTGGATGTTGAGAAGGATGCATCTGAGGTGGTTGGGTTTTTTCCTGGTTGACAGCATGGTGGGGCAGATGCTTGTGAAGCTGCAGTTCCGGCAGGTGAAAGCTCCGTGGGTGCGCTTCGGGGGAGCCAGGAAGCAGGTGTGTGATCGTCCGGTGTTGAGTGCGTGGATGGTTCTGGCATCGTAGCGGTGTCGGGCGTCTTGGCGTTCATGGTGTCTTGGTGCTGGGCGCGGTCCAGGCGCGGACGGCCGCAGACGGGCGTGCCTTCGGCACGCCAGCTGCGCGGCCTCCATATGAGGGGATGTGGGAGGGAGGAGCAGCTGGGAGATGTGAGCAGGGCGGCGAATGGGATTGCAGGGGGGCAGGGCCCCAGGGACGCAGCAGCGGGAAAAATGGGCGGGGGCCGCAGGAGAACTGGGCACAAGAAGGAAAAACAAGTTTAGGCAAGAAAACAAGCACAGGCACAGGGAAATAAAAACAGGTTTAGGCAAGAAAACAATCACAGGGGAATAAAGACAAGTCTGGTCAAGAAAGCAAGTACAGGCACAGGGTCAGAGGTCCTGCTGATTAGCAATGCACCAAAACATCCTCTTCAACACAGAGACCTGGCTCAACTCCTCATCAGCTTCGACATTGTCAACACAATCCCAGCGAGCTACAGAATCTCTCCACTGGACTGCCTTCACAAGCCAGGAGGAGGACACGCTATCATCTACAAGGAATCCATCAAATGCATAACATTCACACAGAATGGCACCCCATTCATGGAACACCTGCACTTCAAGTTGCAAATTTCTGAAAAAGTCACCCTAAGATCAAAGCTGGGAGACCTCCTCACGGGTAGAGAGATGGTTTCATCCGAACACTTTCAAAAAACATATGAACTGGCCAAGACTGAGTTCTTCCTTTACTTGCAGATCCGCCTTGTCATACAGGCGGCAGTGCCCAAGGGTGTGGAACTCCTGGAGTCGTAGACTCCTTGAGGAACACCTTCCCAAAAAGGCGATCTCTTTAACGTATAGAAAGCTGATCAACAACTAACCAGACACTCTCACAGTCCTGAAAGATCGCTGGAGTTTTGACATACCTTACTTGCTAGAAGAGGCCTGGCCCGAGGAATAAGCCTCCCTGAGGGAGGTAGCAATCAGGGCCTGTTTCAGACTAGGCCAGCTCAAAATACTGCGAGGGTATACATTTCTTGCACTACACTCGTGAAAATGGGGCGTAGGGCAGAAGCAACCTGTAACAGAGGGTGTGGGGTGATGGGGTCGTTCTACCATATTATATGGACGTGTCAGGTAATTCAAAACGACTGGCAGGCTATAGGGACATGCATGTCGGGATGGTGAGAGAAGACTTACACTGTCACCTAAATGGTGCTTTTTAGGTCTCGACTATTATATCCCGCAGGGATAGATAGGTGAGATTATAGTAGGCAGTTCAAAAATTCTACCAAACTTGCGGATCGCTTACCGTTCATGTGAGCTATGCGCGTGCACGCCATCGCCAGCCACGTCACACCACCATTTGTCTGTGCCTCATATCAGACTTCAAAGGCTGCCGCTCCCCCGCCCACCCCCTCCCCTGCATGCACATCGTGCACCACCATTTGTCTGTGCCTCGCATCAGACATCAAAGGCTGCCGCTCCCCCACCCACCCCCTCCCGCCATAGCAATGCCGAGAGTGAAGTATCTTCATTAATAAATCCAAGATACAAGGTGGTCCATGAAATGAAGTTTAATCCAGGAATATAAGATCCCATCCAGATACAAGACTTAACAAACCATCAACTGATTTGGATTGGAACTTTCTTCAGACAACTACATGCTTGACATAGCTAATGACATCTATAACATTCTATTAAAGGTACACTGCTAAATATCACACATCTCCTTCCCTCCAAAAACACAAAACAAAATAACATTTAAAAAAAATAAAGAATGATACAACAGTATACAAGCTATACAAAATCAGTAGGGTAACTAGGTCTTTTTGACACTCTCGTAGAAGACCTAACATTTTTAAATCTCTTTATGATTCTTTAAAACTGCACTTTTCTTACCTTTGTCAACAATCTTTGCCTCACCTTGCAATTCCTTCCTAACAATCACTACTCTATTTAAATTCCATATACGATGATCTTGTGTCTGAACAGCATTGTTGAAGATTTTAATTACTTTAATTGGCTTCATGAACTTTGTTTCTGAATTACCCACCATACCAGGACGTCTGATCATGACCATATCACCAACACACACAACTGTTTTCTTGACACTTTTTTTAACATCAAAATATGCCTTTCTACGCTCAGCTTTATCCTTTTCTTTCTTCATAACTTCTTCTTTGTTGCACACACATTCTTTACCCTTCAATAATTCATAGTTATTAACCCAAGAAGGTTCCACAGGAGTGTTAGGAATTCTCCCACGAAACAAAAAAAATGGAGTCTTTCCTGTCGTTGTATGAGGTGTATAACGATATTCTTCCACTTTTGTCAACACACATTTTTTCCAATCAGATGACATGTTCTTAGCTAAACTAATAGTGTCCTTAATTACTTTATTAAATCTCTCTACCAAACCATTGGCCTCTGGATGATAAAGAGAACATGTCTTATGGGTAATACCCTTACAGGATAAATAGTGTTCCATTTCCTTGGAAACAAATTGAACACCGTTATCCGACAAAAGGGTTACAGGAAAACCTTCTTTAGCAAACAACTCATTTAAACATTGAATAATTTTGCTAGAATCAATACCAGACAAAAAGAACACCTCTGGCCACCTAGAATACATATCAATAACCACCAACACAAACACTTGAGAATCCCTGTGTTGTATGGGACCCACTAAATCCAAAGCTATGTCTTGCCAAGGACCATCAGGACGTCTTCTTAAAATCATGGGTTGAGTATGAGTGCAATATGACTTATCACTAATATTACAATGAGAACAATCTCTGATCACACGTTCAACCATTTTGTCCATACCTGGCCACCAATATGACATCCGAAGTCTCTCCTTGCTTTTAGATAAACCTGAATGAGCAACATGAACTAAATCAATTAATTCTTTCCTAAGACTTGATGGAGGAATTAACCTCGTCACACGAAATAATAAATCATTATCAACCGATAATTCATTGCGTACCGCCCAAAAAGGCTTGGTCAAAGCAGAGCCTTCTTTGCTTCTGGTCCAACATTTCTCATCAAAGACATGACTTCACGCAAAGTATCATCATTTCCCAATTCCTCCGACCACTTCCTTTCAGATAGAAAATCATAATCAACCGCACAAACCAATTCTTCGTCTAACTCAGAATATTCATCTTCTAAATGTTCACTAGAGACCAGACGTGAAAGAACATCCGCTACACCATTATCAACCCCCGGAATGTAATGAACACCAAAGTTGTATTCTTGTAAGCCAATAACCCATTTTGTTATTCTCCCAGATACAAGATACAACCCTTTCTTACTAAAGATTTCAACCAAGGGTTTATGATCAGTGTGGACGTCAAAATCTAAACCCCAAAGAAATTTTTTCAGTTTTCTCACCGCCCAGAAAACAGCCAATGCTTCCCTCTCTACAACGGAATACCGAGATTCAGCATCTCTCAAACTCCTAGACAGAAACATTATAGTTTGAATGCCATTCGGACTATTTTGTTTTAACACTGCACCTAACCCCTTTTCGCTAGCGTCAGTGAGTAAGATGGATTTAAGCTTAGGGTTAAAACTTTTCAACGAAGGAGCACAATTTAACTTTTGTTTGATTTCATTAAATTCCTTCTCACATAGATCTGACCATAGAAATTCTACTCCTTTCCTTAACAAGCACCTCATGTTAACAGTTAAATTGGCAAAACCCTTGACAAATTTTGCATAATACTCAATCATGCCTAAAAACTTAATGAATTCAGCTTTGTTTTCAGGAGCAATCGTCTTGTTTATAGTGTCAATCAATTCAGCTCTCGGTCTCACCCCATCGCCAGAAATATTATGTCCTAAGTAATTTATAGAATCCGATATAAATTTACATTTACTCGCCTTTACAGTAAGATTGTGTTTACTGAATCTTTCTAAAACCACATTCAATTTTAAATCATGATCTGATTCATTATTTGCAAAGATTAGTACATCATCCTGATATATGCAAACACCAGGAACATATTTTAAGACTCTCTCCATTACTCGCTGAAACACTGAGGAAGCAGATACCAAACCAAATGGCACCCTCTTAAACCTATACGTGCCAAAAGGTGTGATAAAAGATGTATAATCTCTGCAAGACTCCTCTAATTCAATCTGGTGATATGTAGAGGTGAGATTTATTGTACTGAAAACCTTAGCATTTTCCAGCAATACTAACAACTCTGCAATGTTCGGAAGAGGATACCTGTCAACAATTACACATTTATTAAGTTGCCTCAGGTCAATGCATAAGCGCAAATCGCCATTAGGCTTCCGCGCTGCGACGACCGGAGCCATCCATTCACAACCTTCTATTTCCTCAATTATCTCATTTTCAATAAGCTTTTCAATTTCTTTTTTTCATATCTTCTTTTACAGCTAATGGAACACCACTGACTTTACAACTCACAGGAATAGCATCATTCTTTAACCGTATTTTATGTTGGTACCCTCTAAGACAACCTAAACTTACCTTAAATACATTAGGAAACTTTTTTTTTAGTTCACATGCAAACTTGTCATCAATTGATTTCCCTTCAATTAAATTTCCCTTCTCGTTCACAACACTAAGAATTTTATCTCTCAACTGTATACAAGGATTGGCATTGGGGTCCAAATATACACCTAGATCACCTTGGTGTATCCAGCTAATAATGCTGTCACCCTTCTTCGAGACATACACTTTACCAGATACAAGTCTGGACTTATACTCCATAAGACCCATAAAGTAACCATGTAATTTTATAGGTTTCTCACCATATGCCAGTGGAATGATGTCAGGTTTTATAAGAGATACTTTACCCTTCAGCTTGCTATTGAAAAACTCATTAGAAATTATTGTGATTCTGGCACCTGAGTCAAATAATACTTTGGTTTTTTCACCATCAACTAATATTTAATCTACAGGATTAGGTCTTTTGCGTGCATATGAGCAGATCAATAGATGAGATTAAAATCTTCACGCTCTAAACAACGAAGCGGTGCCAGCTTATAAGACATTTAACGGCTTGCGCTGCATAACATAATCAGCTGAAAGCTTAAACTTGAATTCACGCTTGAACTTCTGATTCACGCTTAGCAGTTTAAATCGAGGAACATGAAAGAACCAGTTAATTGAAATACTTAAATTAAAACGCTTGAGCATACGAGATATGTCTTAACTGCCAGATGCTTTAAGCTTGTAAATAAGAAATATGAAACGGTCTTTACTCACAAAAAATGATTAAGTCAATATTCTTGATGTTTAAAAGTTGAAATAATGAACAGATGATAGTATAAAAATGCTGCTTGCCAGTTAAGCGAGGATTAGTTCTTCTCCATCACCCAAAACTTATGTTGAGATCTTTATATGGAAATATCCAAATATTCCTTCCAAGAGTTTCCAATGCTGACTATGCCAGTGAAGTATCTTCATTAATAAATCCAAGATACAAGGTGGTCCATGAAATGAAGTTTAATCCAGGAATATAAGATCCCATCCAGATACAAGACTTAACAAACCATCAACTGATTTGCAATGGAACTTTCTTCAGATAACTACATGCTTGACATAGCTAATGACATCTATAACATTCTATTAAAGGTACAGTGCTAAATATCACAGAGAGCTTGTTTAGTTTACTTATGAGGGGTGTTACACAGCGCTACATATCTCCTAACCCAACAGACGACCTCAACAAGGACATCAACAACTGGATGAAGACCTGGGTGAACTCGCACCCATTAAACCCAACAAGTGTAGTATATCTCGTAAGCTGGTCAATACACGATCTCTGCGACACCAAACAGTGTAAACATCAAGAAAGGCAATGGAGAGCCAGCCACAACACCACCAACAGAACTACCTACAATCCTGCACTCCGACGCAATAACCAGCAAATAATAGACACCAAGAAAAAAACATTAGTGGACCGAATTGAAGGAAGCTTCAATAGCTGCTAAGAGATTTTCTTGATCGTTTCACGTCGCCCTAAACGACTGTCAACAGCATTGCTGCCTCACAATAACTGTGTGACAACCTATCCAACTTCTTCCACAGCAAAATCAAAAATATCAACCGGAACTTTGCAAACAAACACAATCCCAATGAACTCATTGCTAACCTACCCACCACTGACCAAGATGGCCACCTGACCGAAAGGACAACCCTCACTAGAAACGACACAGTGGCAGTCATGTGGACCATCTACTCAGGGTCTCCAATGGATCCATGCCCCCACTACATCTATACCACGGGAACATCACCAAACAGCACCACACTGAACCACCCACATTAACAACACCTCCATCATGTATGCCACTTTCCCAGATGAATGGGATTTTTTTTAAATCAAAGCCCATCTCAAGAAGCCCACAGCCGACCGGAATCAACTGAGCAACTTCCGACCCATCTCACTGATCCTCTATCCAGCCAAAGGGATTACAAAGGCCATTAACGAGCAACTCGAAACCCACTTCGAACTTCATCATCTTCTGAACAACACTCTTTCAGACAGAACCACAGTACTGATAACATTCTAATCATCCTGCACTGAGGAGAAATTACAGCCCTCATCCTGCTCAACCTCTCTGCAGCCTTCAACACGATCTCTCATAACTCCCTCCTCAGAAGACTCCACAAAATTGGCATAGAAATACCCCCTCTCAAATGGATGTGTTCCTTCCTCTCAAAGAACCCTAAGGGTCAGGCTGCCACCGTTCACATCAAAGACCAAGAAATTGATATACAGAGTACCACAGGGATCATCCCTCCGCCCCACCCTTTCCTACATATACATGACACCACTCGCTAACATCATCCACTTGGAAGACGTCACTGTCATCTCCTACACAGATGACCCCCAACTAATCCTCTCTCTAATCGACAAAACAACAATCACCATAACCAATCATAATCATGGTAGCAGACTAGTTGCGAAGCAACTGCCTGCAGCTCAACTCCAACAAGATGAATGTACTGGGTTTCAGCAACACGACCTACCCATGGGACTCCACCTGGTGGCTGTTGGAGCTAGGACCAACACCCACAGACCACGTAAGAAATCTATGGATCATCCTAGATGACGAGCTCAACATGACTGCTGAAATCAATACTGTTTGCACCTCCTGCTTCTACATCCTATGCATGGCATCAAAAAATCTTCATGTGATTGCCTTAGAACACCAGACTGACCATCACGCAAGCACTTAGAACCAGAAGGCTGGCCTACGGCAACAATCTGTGGCCCGGAATCTCGAAACAAATCCTACATAGACTCCAGACAGTTCAGAACAACATTGCAAGACTCATACTGGACCTCCCTTGCTGCACCCACATCACACCACCCTTCAGGAAGCTTCACTGGCTCCCCATTCACTTTTTTTTATTTTATTTTATTTTGCAGTGTCCAAAAAAAGTACAGAGGTATGATATTTAAACTACCCCCCACCCCATTTAAACTAGCGATTTGGTGACACAGAAAGAAGAAAAGACAGGCCGTAAGTAAATAACACTGTAGAAACGAGAAAATAATAGATGAAATAGAGAAGAGAAGGAAAGGAAAAGAAAAGAGGGAGAGAGAAGAAAAAAGGACAATGTGCTAAATGCAAGAGCACTAGGTCAGAGGTGTTACCCTAAAAGGCATGGGAGTGGAGCCTCTCAGAAATCCACTCGTGGATGAACGTCTCACGTCTCAAACTGAATGGGACTAAAACAGAGCTCATGTTGCTAGGCCACTACATAACATCTCTACCAAATTCCATCTGGCCTACCTGTCTGGAACCTGCACCCACTCCAAAGAAGGAACTAAAAAGTCTGGGAGTATGGCTGGAGCAGGACCTGACATTTAAGACCCAGGCAAAAAAGACAGCGGGCATTTGCATAGGCCTACTCCGCTCTGCTCGAAAAATACTCCCCCCCCCCCCCCCCCCTACTGCCAGAACTTTCAAGGAGGCTACTTATTCAGGGTCTGATTTTATCTAGACTGGATTATGGAAATGCTCTCCTCCTGGCAGCCCCTGAATCTACATTTAAACATTCTCCAACGAGTTCAGAACTCGGCAGCGAGACTCTTGACTGGTACCTCACGTAGATCGTCAGCCAGATCGGCACTTAAAGCCCTTCACTGGCTACCAATTCGTGAAAGGGTCAAATTCAAAGCCCTATGCATTGCTCACAAGTCCCTACAGGGGAATGGCCCCCCTGTCTTAGAGCATTTTGTTCGCCCATACAAGGCCACTAGATCGCTCCGCTCCAATCATGCCAATTTGGCAATTGTCCAGAGAGTTAGGCAGACGCGAACTGGGGGCCGCCGCTTCTCAGTGAATTCAGCGACCCTGTGGAATGCTCTTCCACTCAGGATCCGGATGGAGCCGAGCCATCCGAAGTTCCGAAAGCTCCTCAAAACCTTCCTGTTTCCCCCAGACCCCTAGCCGCTGGCATTGTCTGTGGTATTCCTTGTTCTATAGCGCTGGGACGCTCACGGGCAGCCATGCGCTTTATAAATTTTATTTCATTTCATTATTTCAGTGGAAAAATTAGGAGCCGAGAGAAGAAAAGGCAGAAGACAAGCAAAAGAGAGAGCGCAGGCCGGACTAACCCGGCTGCTCCAGCCAAGACGTAAGCACTTTCCATACATCCAGACCCAGACCCTTCTTCTGCCCTTTACGACCTTTCCTGGCATAAAAAGCTTTTTCTAGATGCTAGGTTGCAACAAGCCTAGCCAGCCACTAAGAAAATGGTGTGGTTGGGGGGGTAGGCATCCAACCATGTGGCAGCGACACAGATCCGCCAAACTGCCATTGCAATAAAAATTAATGCCCCACCATTGTTCCTAATGGTTTCGGACTGGGTACCCAACAGGATGACTGTGGGGGTTAGCACAATGGTCCGAGTGGTGACTTTCCCTAGAAAGTCCTGTATCTTAAAGAGGATTGGAGCGAGTTTAGGACAGGTTGCAAATATGTGAACTGAGTTGGTGCCAAATTCAGAACACCGGGAGCACATTGTCCCTTTGCCGACTCCCCATGTGGCAATTTTACTGGGGGTAATGTACAGAAAAAAGATGGTTTTAAAATGTTGTGCCTGTAGTTTGGCTGACAGCAAAATGTTTTGAGAGAGTTCTAAGGAATTTAAGAATGTGCTGTGTGGGGATTCAAGTTTGGTGTGCCCCTTATCGGCTGTTTTCAGTAAGTCGTTTGGGGTTTGTCTTTTTAGTATGTTGTAGATAAGAACTATCCGAAACACGGTGTCACGCAGTGTTTAGAGAAGTTCCACTTCCGTGAACCCAGTGGTGCCCGCAACCTTTCTGGAAAGAAAATCACGTATGGAGAGATACTTGAAGGCATCTTGACTTTTCAGACCGTATTTAGATTGCAGATCTGTGAATGATTTGACTCCTTCACTGGTGAACACAGTTTTGTGATGCCTGCCTTGTGCCAATCTGGCCAATCATAGGACCTACTGAAGATAGCGGGGAGATTACAATTTGCCGCAATAGGAGAGTAATAGTTAAATCTTCCCACCCCAAATATTCTGCGGATGTTACGGAAGGAGTTCAATAGGATCTTGAATCTCACACGTTTGTAGTATCCGAACGAGGTCTGTTGGAAGAGACAGCCCTGATGCTCTTCACCCAGTAGGAGCTGAAAAGGCGAGGCAAGCCCAGATAGAGGTGAGAGGGGGTGTTCCCTCACCAGTTCAGTGCTATACTGCATAACTGAGGCACAGTAGTATAACATAATGTTAGGGAAGGCCCACCCGCCCGCTCTCTAGGAAGAGACAGTTGCCTTAAAGCCCGCCTTGGTTGTGAGTAGGCCCAGATAAACCACGTAAATATTTGAAGGAATTTCTGCAGATTAGTTTTGCTGAATTCTAGCGGTATGGTACGAAAGAAGTAAAAAAGTTTAGTGAAGTATGTCATTTTGATTACATTGCATCGGCCAACAAGTGTCAGGTGGAGGTTGTCAATTTGTTTAAGGATCTTCTTGGTTTCTGCCGCGAGAGGGGATAAGTTCTCTGTTACAATTTCGTCGATGTTAGCAGCAATGACAACCCCCAGGTATTTAGCTTTTGGCACTACCCGGGCGTCGGTCCAGGTGATTTCCCTATTTATAATTATTTGGGTTTTCTTGTTGTTCAATGCGTAACCCGAGATTTTCTCAAATTTCTGTGCCTCCATTTCTAATGCCAGCATAGCATTCTCTGGATCAGGGAAGTTATGGCCAGGTCATCAGCATAAGCCATAATTTTGGTGGTGTTGCCCTGGATGCTTATTGCTATAATAGCGGGGTTCCTTTCAATTTGCTTGATGAATGGGTCTATGTATAGGGCAAATAACAAGGGGGAGCAGGAACAGCCCTGCCTAGTCCCCCGAGATATGTTAAATTGATCAGTAAGTCACCCATTGATAGAGACACAGGCCGTATGCTTTTGATATGAAGCCTGTACTGCCTGTGTGAGTCTTGGCCTAAAGCCCATCCTGCCCATGACAGCCCACAAGAACCGCCAGAAGACCCGGTCAAATGCTTTCTCAGCATCGAATAGTATTAATGACATCGGGTCTCCTGCGCTGCATTAAACACGGTAATAACCCGCCTGACGTGTTACGTATTTTCTTTTTTTCTTCAGAATAAAGCTGTGCTGCCATTCTGAGACGAGAGACTCTACCACAGAGGATATTCTAGTTGCCATTATTTTTTAGAAGACTTTGAGTCGCAGTTAATGAGTGTGATGGGTCTATATGAACCCATTTCTAACGGCGACCTGTCCTTTTTGGGGAATATGGATATTCTAGAGTTAGACCAGGAGGCAGGAGGGGGAACCCCATTGAAGATAGAAATTACCACGTCAATAAAAATTCATTTGATTTGAGGAGCGAAGATTTTATAGAATTCCACAGGAATGCCATCCATTCCTGCGGCTTTTCCATCTGGTAAGCTAGATAGGGCTTCCATAATATCATCCCAAGTCTGGGTGAGAACTAGCAGATCGCTATTGTCAGAGGTAAGTTGTCTAAGGTCGACCTCACTTAGGTAGCTAGCTATCTCGCTTTTAATTAGATCAGCTGCACTGCTGTTCTCTTCCATGTATAGCTCAGTGTAGAATTCTTGAAATCCCTTCTGTATTGCACTAGGGTTGTTGGTCTCAGTCCCTGTTGCCAGTTTGATTGCATGTATTTCACTGCTTGTGAACTGTTGCCTGGTTTTGACGGCAAGGTGATGCCCAATGCAATCACTAAACTCATAGTTCTTTTCCCGCAATGTTGCCCATTTAGCTGCAGTTTGTTTCCGCAAATAGTGCTCCTTTTTCTGCCTTCGCAAAAATTACATATTTTTGGACATTCTCAATATCCTGTCCCGAGTTAACCATTAGGACCAGTTTCGTTTCTGCTCTCCTTAATTTTTCCTGAAGATCACTAATTAGCGACTTCCCTTTCCTATTCTTCCTAGCTGAAAACCTCAAAGTTTTGCCCCGAACAACCGCCTTTAGCGTGTTCCAGACAGTCATCGTTGAGGCAGATCCAGTGTTTATTTCCAGGAACTCCTGAATCGAGCCTTGCATGTGCACCCGATAGCCTGTGTCCTGCAAGAGGGCTTTCTCAAAACTCCACCTTGGTGCCTCCTTCCAGTTCCCTAATCCCTTGATGTTTAGAATAAGAGGCTTGTGATCTGACAAAACGAGGTGCAATGTCTATGGTACAGTTACTAAGTAGCGAAGATGAAATAAAAAATTAGTCTAATCTAACAAATGTGTGGTGCGGGGCAGAGAAGTAGGTGTAGCCAGGTTGCGTAGGGTTTAAGCTAGCCCAAACGTCGCTTAGCCCATGGGTCTGTGCTAGGTTGGCTGGTGCTTGAACTACCAGGGGCTTTCTGCCTTTCTACCTCCAATTGTTGTCTGTTTTCCACTCACTGGACAGATGTATATTAAGATCGCCACATAGGATGATTGGAGTGGGCCAGTGGGCTAATTCCACCGAGATCAGGTTAATGATCCCTGGGTCATCTGTATTGCTGCCGTACAGTGAGCAGAAGGTGAAAGGAAGATTAGGAGGAAGGTGGCATTCTGCTATTACCCATCTGCCCAGTGAGTCTGATTTAACACGGGAATTTTTCAGAGAAAGTTTTCTGTCTGCCAAGATTCCTACCCCTTTTATTTTGGAGCCCTGTGTGGTGGCCGCCACAACTTTAAACCCCAGTGTGTCTAATAAGTGTTTCTGCAAGCCCTCTATGTGGGTCTCCTGGAGGCAGATGATGTTACCCCCAGAGAGCGTAAACCTTGCGCTACATTTTGTTATGTTATGTTATGTTATGTTATGTTATTATGGTTCTTCTATAGCGCAACAGCTACTCCAAAAGGAGTGTCCCGGCGCTTTGGCGAAGGAAACCTTCAAGGACGACAACACGACACAACAGCAAGGGAAAGCGGCAAGCCTATCTGGTAAAGAGCCAAGTTTTTAAAGCCTTTCTAAAAGACAGAAGGCAAGGGGTCTGTCTAAGAGAAAGCGGAAGCTCATTCCAGGCACGAGGAGCCAAGTGATGAAAGGAGCGGCCGCCCTGTCTAACGCGTTTAATGGCCGGGACTACCATTTTAGACAGAGAGGCGGACCGTAGGGCTCTGTTGGGTTTATAAAGAGACAGACGTTTCCTGATGTAACTGGGGCCGATAGCATGAAGGGCTTTAAAGGTCAACGTCAGGCTCTTGAACAGAACTCTCTTGGCTATAGGAAGCCAGTGCAGCTCTTTGAGCAGATCAGAGGCACTTGCGCGTCTAGGAAGCCCATAGATGGCGCGGGCAGCTGAATTTTGGACTACTTGAAGTCGCCTCACAAGGTATCTAGGAAGTCCTAGATATAGGGCGTTTGCGTAGTCCAATCTGGACCCGACAAGTGCTTGAACAATGACCCTTCTGTGATTGATGGAAATCAAGGGGAGAAATTTTCTAAGCATCCGGAGGATGCCGAAACATTTCCCCGAAAGGCTAGATATTTGGGGCCCGTAAGTTGGGTCATTATCAATAATGATTCCTAAATTCTTAGCTTTAACACTTGCCTTTGCAGGTGGAAACAGGTCTTGCGGCCACCAGCTTTTCCAAGCTGGCTCAGTAGCATAGCCAAAGAATAGCAACTCCGATTTATCGGAGTTGCACTTTAGACCATGCTCTCTGAACCAACCGAAGACCGCCTCTAAGCAACTTCTGATGCGGCTCCCGTCGAACACCTCGTTCTTGTTATGGGTAAGCAAGAGTTGGGTGTCGTCAGCGTAAGACACGATCTGGACGCCAAAGGACTCCGCCACCTCTGCAAGGGGGGCCAAAAAGATGTTAAAAAGCAGGGGGCTAAGAATAGACCCCTGAGGGACCCCTACTTCCAGAGGAGCCATAACGGCGGAGTGTGGAGGCGCCCAGATCGTTTTTCGGCGGTCGGCTAAGAAGGATTTAAGCCAGTTCCACACCGTCCCCCGAAGACCGCATTCCCAGAGTCGTATTAGGAGGGTTTCGTGGGGAACGGTGTCGAACGCCGCCGACAGGTCCAACATGACCAACATGGCCTTTCCTCCCGCATCTAACACCTCTCTAATAGCGACAGTGACTTCCAGCAACGCGGTCTCCGTGCTGTAACCTTTTTGAGGCATCGTTCAGCCCGCGAATATTGGCGGAGACCAACCTGAGCGAGTCTACCTTAGCCATTTGAGTGTTGGAAGGAAACAAAGTAAAAGCATTTCTTGAGCCTTAGAATGTGTTTCACCTAGTGATTTTTTAACCTCGCCCAATATCTTGATAAGTGAGTGCGTAAGTGCCAGTGAGTGCCCTTGGTTCTTCTATGCCATTTTCTGTGCCCATCCAACCCACCCCACACCCCCCAAGCCCCTCCCCCCCCCCCAATTCTTCTGAGCAATCAGGAATGACCTGAGTGATGGTAGTCAGTCATGAGTCCTGACTGTCGACCACGCCTAGAAAAACCAAATCAATCATTCATTCGGCTAGTATCCCCTTTTTGACGAGAAAGAAAAGAAACAAAGGGCTGCCCCCTTAGTCAATCATAGACTTCACAAAGAGCTGCACTAGAGTGGCCAACGCCACGGTCCTAGGAGGTTTAAAGGGTTGAAGAAGACTGTAAGAACGAAAAATAGAGAAAAAAAGAAGAGAGCAAGGGCCAAAGGGCCCTAGGTGGTGAACTTTTCATCTGAGGTTCTTTTTGGATTACAGCTCATTCAAGTATTCGCCAGCTTTAACTATGGACAAAAAAAGACTTTGGTGCCCCCGTTGAAGATTACTTTGAGTCTGGCAGGTTCATTAGGTAAACCTCAGGCCCTAGCTGTTGAAACGGGGAAATCAGTTGTCTTAGACGCCATCTCCGCTCTACTGTCTGGCGGCAAAAGTCGGGTTTTGTGAAGAATGTTATACCATTAGCCCCTTTTTTAGAGTTAGGGCGAACCTGGTCATAAATTAGCTGCCTTAGGAGAAAATTGCCAAAGTAAACCAGGAATACCCTTGGCTGTCCCCTGGTGGCATTGCCACCGTCGGGCTGCCGTCTCTGGTTGAAGGGAAAGCGGTGCGTTCTCTGCACCTCACGATCCCATTCCCAGCCTGGTTGGTCAGGGAGGGATTCCTGCAGGAGTTTTACGATGAAGCGCCTAGGGTCGTCCCCTTCCTTCCCCTCCGGAATACCAAGCAGGCGGAGATTATTCCTGTGCTGGCGGTTCTCCTGCACCTCCATCTTGGACATTAGGTCTACCATGTAGGCAGTGTTGGAATCGCTCTGTTGTTTGACTGCCGTGGATTCGGTTTCCAGGTGCTCTGTTCGCGCCTCTACCATAGAAATATGGTCGCTTAGGTCCGTGCAGGTTTTGTTCAGCCGCCTTAAACCTCCCTGAAGTTTCTTGGCAGCACCTTTTGGCTGCGCGATTGTCTGCCTGAACCTCTTCCTGAAACTCTTTGATGGAAGCTAGTATAGAGGCTAAGGAGGGCTCAGCAGTGTCTGCAGGCAGGTGTTTTGTTTTTCCCCACTGTACTGTGCTAGGGTCATCCTCGTCCAGAGGATAAGACAGTTGAGAGTTAGAATAGTCCCATTTCAATTGGCTGCGCCACTTGCCCTTGCTTCAGGGCTTCTTCTTTGGCCGCTGAACCGTGCCAGTGTCTTTAGTTGAGATCTCACTATCGCCCTCGCTTGTATCGGACCCCCCCTCATCCGATGAGGTAGGTTTGCCATCGGAGACTGAGTAGAAGTGCTCAGGCCCTGTTTCTGGAGTCCAAGGAATTTGCGCACCAGCTGGAGCTTCTAGGCTCTGGATGAAGTTGGCTATACCAGTCATCTGAGCCTCCGGAGTAGTAAGAGGGGCGCAAAGTTTATCAATATTTGGCCATCGCCCAGGTTCTGTGCTGCAGAGGGCAGGGTTGAAAAGATTTGTTGCTCGGTTGCCCCATTTAGAGTACCTGTAGTAGGCGCGCGAAGGGAGATGCCTGGATTCATAACTGGGTCCAGTGGCCCGGCTTAGGTATCTCTGGTGTTTGCGTCGGTGTATGAACCTCCCCCGGGTTCAGATTCTACCAGGTCAGTCTCTTGGTCAATCTCTTGGTTAAATATTGTGCCGGCCTCTTGCTGCGAACCAAATGCAGGTACTGGTGTGGTCAGCCTGATCAGTGGGGCCAAGGGGGCACTCTCGTGGGGAGGGGGGGGGGAGGGGGAGGGCCCGGCGCAAGGGTCTTGGAGTTAATGCCTGACGATTGGACTTTAGTTCCCAGAAACATTTTCGCTATGGTAGACTGCGTATATGCTGAGTCTTTTAAATCTTTGGGCAGCCCACCCCCCCTGCTTTGCCCAACTGTTTTTTATGGCCACTAACCTCTTGCCTGGCTTTTGCAGCTCCCTCTGTGGATGCAGCGTCCCTGGATTCTCTGGGCTCTGGGATGGGTGCTGCCTTTGTTTTGCCATCCTTCCTGGCTCCCTGGGTGCTCATACTGAGGTTGCTGCCCAGGTGTAGCCGCCGCCGTGTCCGTGTCCTGCCAAATCTGCGGGTGGAGGATGTAGCTGAAATCCAGAGGTGAAAGTCCGTGACCAAAGACGTTGCGAGCAATGAAATCCAGGTCAGAGCGATGAGCGGGCAGTGCTCGGAGGTCCGCCGGGAAAATTGAAGGAAGATAAGCCGCTGTGTCAGAAACAGCACGTTGCCAATAATAGGAGCCTCCCGCCAGCAGCCTCTGCGTTGGAGCGATTATCCGAGTCAGCGTCACCTCAGTGGGCGCAGGGCGGATAGCCGATCATTCACACGTCTGGCGTGAGCAGCCGAGCAGCGCGAGCACTCAGGCTGTCTCCATCTTGATCATTGGAATGGCCCCCATTCACAAGTGCAACCAATTCAAGCTTCTTACCAACACATACAAAGCCCTATTCAACACAAAACCAGAATGCCTAAACAACCGCATATACTTTCACCAACCCAGCAGACACCTACGCGCTGCCTCACTTGGACACATTAACCGCATCCACAAAAGCAAAACTGGAGGTCACTCATTATCCTACATTACACCCAAGACATGGAATGACCTCCATCAACACATCAGAGCCTCCTCTCACTTTTTGAATTCCACAAGAAGCTGCAGACCTGGCTCTGCATATAAACGTTTTGGGGACCACACACATACACATGTGCCCAATTGCCTGGATAACCCCTCTGGTGATTAGTGCTCTACACAAATCAATATAACATTACAGAAGAAAAAGTTGCTTAGTTACATTAATGCCTTATCTGGTAGAGGCTCTGATTAGCTGCAGATTTCTTACCGACCCTGCCATCCTTCTCACTTTGTGAACTGATTACAGTGTGAGAGTCACTCTTTTAAGGGCCTTAGAAATTCACATCAGTTGGCAGGCTTCATCAAGGCTCTGTGTTCCTAGCGTGTAAAGTCACTGTCAGCGCGTCTAGGTGGTAACTATATAGGCTCCCCGCACGTCCCTTACGGTGTAGCTGCCGCCTGTGTGTGACGACAAACTACTCCACCTACCGAAGCACAGAGGTACAGTTAGAAAAATTCTGGACCTAGTCTGATGCCTGGGAATGTTCTACGCAAAGGAATCATCGGGTAAATAGTATATCTATGAGATGCAACATTATCGAAGGTATGTAACTTGTTCGTCCTCGATATTAGTGATTAGGTTATTACTTGTCGTCCATTTTAAGGTTGCAGCCAGTGGTTTCCCTGCTCTATTTAGATAGAGATTTTTTTGACTTTTCGTGCATGCACCTATAGATATGCTCACGTGCTGATAAAAACATTTGTGTTGGAACGAAAAAGTGCTCTGCTTGGTAATGGATGTGCATCCCTGCCCTGAGTGTCCAACTCTACTGATGTCTGGATCCGAAGACTGATTTTTGTTGTCATTGACAAATGCTGATCATGCACATGCACAATGACATAGGCCTGTCTCATGGATTGTGGTCTTGTTGGACTGGGAGGGGCACCTGGAGCGCTGCCCTTTTAGTGGCAGAAGGCTACTGCATTCACCAGGAGTTAAGCAGCGCTAGCAACGTGGTGGCAGCATACCAGTAGGAGTGAACAGGTCTTTTATTTATTAATCTGTGTCCCTGGTGGGAGGCCTACATTCTTACTCCCTTTTAAAAGTTCCAGTGCTGTGTGCTTAACTCACCCATGGCTACATCAGAATGGTGTGAAGTGCTGTGCAGCTCATGAGTAGTGTATCTTAGCTGGATGACATGTACCTGGGGCTGGTGGAATACAGGGATAATGCAGTACTGAGTAGTGTGTGCATGATGTATGTATGTGCTGAAAAAGCATGTGCCTGAGAGTGGTACAGTACCTGAAAGATGTCGTAGTTTGCAGTGCATGCAGAATAAGTGCAAGTGCTGGGGGTATGTGTACCTGTGAATGGTACAATGCATGACAAATTTTAGTTGTTTGGTTTTCTTTAATGGTAGTAATTTTTAGAGTGCCTGTAAATCATTCCTTTCAATTTAATAGACACAGAGAAATGCTTCAGTGGCTCCTTCATTTCTCTTTTACTCCTAGCCATACAACTCATAATTTTCCCTCTGATGGTTTGTTTTACTGTATCCCACAAGGTCACTGGAATGGGGACAGAGTTAGCACTTTCTTTATAAAAAAAAAAAACAAGAGCATCCCCCTCTCTAAATCTTGAATGTCTGATTCTTTTCTAAGACATCTGTGTTCCTAGGCCAGGATGCATTCTTTGGCATGGTGGGTGTATTAAAAATGGGAATCAAGATGGCTGCATAATCAGAAATAATGGTAATCAAGATGGCTGCATAATCAGAAATAATTGGTTCAATCAGTGATTCTAAAGTGACATGAGAAGATTAGGGTTGACTAATAAGTAGTTGATGTGTGCTGAAAATGGTCCTTTTTTGCAGGGTTACCGCCAACTTTTTTGCCTTCCTCCTCTTTTTGTTGAATTCTTTTTGTTGGGCTTAGGCTTCTGAGCACCACTGCTAATCAGTGGTAAAGTGCATGTAATTTTCCCTAAACATGCATAATTGGTATCTACCTGAATGACATATTTTACTTACCTGTAAGTCCCTTGTAAAGTGGTATACCATATACTCCGTGCCTGTAAGTTAAATGCTACTAGTGGGCTGCAGCACTGATTGGGCACCCACAGAAGTAGTCTTTCAAACCTGTCTCAGGCCTGCTACTGCAGAGCCTTGGTGTGTGCAATTTACTGCCACTCTGACTTGGCATTTAAAATCACTTGCCTATTCGTAAACCCCCCTTTTATTATACCCAAGTCACCCCTAAGGTAGCCTAGGTAGCCCAATGGGAAGGGTGCAGTGTAACTAAAAGGTAGGGCATGTACTTTTAAGTTTTACATGTCCTCGTAGTGACAAACATCTACATTTGTTTTCACTACTGAGAGGCCTACTCCCTCTAGAGGCAAGCATTGGGAATTCCTTAAAACACTGTTTAAACTGTAATCCCGGATTGGAAAGGAGTAGCTACTTTGTTTAATATCTTTTTGAATGGTGATGATAATCCTCTTAAGTGATAAAAGTTGGATTTCGCATTACCATTGTAGAAATGCCACTTTTAGGAAGTGGGTATTCCTCTGCTCTTAACCTTGCTCTGTGTGCCTGCAGCCTACCTCCAATACATGGCTGGGCTGGTTGACAGCTACACTTTGTGCATATTCTCTAGACAGCCACAAAACAGGAAGGGCTGGGTGTGACCAGGCATACATCTGCCTACTGATAGTCTTCCTGGGCAGGGAGAGGTAGTTCACACTTACATCTGAATAAGTTATGTATTGCCCTCGCACAAAAGGCTGATTTACCCCCTGCATTTGGTCTGGAGCCAGGCTGGGCTGAAAGTGATCCATGTGCACTACAGAAGGCTCTTTTGAAGTCACCCCCTATATCAAAGGCACTTGGCAGTATAAGTATCAGGTACTGGCTCTATCAAATCAGTGCACTAGTGGACCTGCTTGAGTAAAGGCTGCTGTGCTGAAGGATTGCCACTCTGCTGTGCCTGACTATTCCCAGGAACTGACTCTCTGCTTTGTTGGGCTGACCTCTGCCCTGCTAGAGGACCATGGATTTAGCCCAAGAGTGACTCCATGGGCTTCCTGGCTTGCCCCTTGTTCTCCCCGAGGTCTCAACCCCCGCAGGTGCTTTCCTGCAACCACAAGTGTTCAGCTCTGGGAGAGAACTCTCCTCATGCGGAGAACCATTGCACAGTTCAGTGCGTCATGTTTGGTTTTAAGCAGGGGCTCTGCTTGGAGGTCCTTTCTGCTCAGGACTGCCATCACCCCCCCATAGACTCCAGGATCAGTCTGCTCGTCACCTTTAACCAACACCGCACTGGGGGACATGACAATCCGCCCTGCTCATCGCCTCTAAATGACTACCGTCCTTTGAGAACCCCCTCAGTGTTGCCTTTCTCGTCAAGTGTGCTGGCCGAGTGACGGTGGAAGTTTCTGCACTGGCTCCCAGCCCAAGAGACCCGAGCTCAACATCGTATTCAGACGCCATCAGTGACCCCCGCAGTGGCATTAAAAAAGCTATTTGGTGCGGTGGGGGCCCACAGGGTATTTGCTACTGCCTGCCCCGCCTGCATAATGGCAAATAGCCGGTTTGTTCGGTGTGCCTGACCCGTTTTCCTGACACAAAGAAACAGCAATAACTTGATTAAGCTATGGGAGTAGTGAACATACTCTGCAGCATCACTCGTGGTGACTGGGCATTCACTACAGGGGTTATGATATTTTAAAGCGTTGTGCTTGCCCTAATTAGTTAAAAAGCAATATCTCTCAAACAAGGGTTCTCCAAAGTTGGTCCTGAAGGACCGGATCCATGGCAAATTTTTAGTGTATCTCCATTTAGATAAATGCAGTTATCTTAAAAATCTGGCATGGACAAATTTTGGAGAACCCCGTCTTAAGATACTGATTGGATTTTTGTTGTTTTGTTCTTATTTAAAATATATATAAAGATTCAGATTTTTCTAAACGTGTGTGTGTATGTTAGTGTGTGTGTTAGTGAAGCTTCCCTGCTCTGTGCCAGTCTACCAGAGGGCGAGCACAGATTATCCTCTGTGTATTTCTAGCTTACCCTGACAAGAGTGGTGGGTTGTGCCTGGCTGAGCGTCATATACTAGCCAACCAGAAGCCCCATTTCTAACTACGAGAGAATGACTTGGGTGAGAAAAATGTAAAGTCATTCCCTATAGGAGCATCTTGTTTGAGGCATTTGGGCTGCTGAATTCATATGTTTGCATATACTCACGAGATAGGTGACTCCTCCCCTGGACTACAGTGCGCATGGGCATCTTCTCCATCTTCAGATTGTTTTTCTCCGCCATTGGGTTCGGATGGACTTCGATAACTCCAACTTCGGGACCGAAGTTTTCCAACTTTCGAAGTCCAAAAAACGTATACTTGCGACGGTATTGTTTCCTCTCGGTATCCCTTGACTCGACAACCCTTTCCATCTATCTCTGGTAGTCGACGCGGGCCGTTGGGCCTTTTCGACGCCACGTGGGCCTCTTGCCGATGGAAAGGACCCCGTTCAAAAGATGCCCACAATGTCGATCCAAGTTTCCACATAGCGATAAGCATACAGTATGCAACAGGTGCCTACCTCCGGAGCACACTGAAGAAAACTGTTCAGCTTGTGCTCAGTTCCGGTCAAAGAAAACTATCCGGAACCGAAGAGCTGCTCGACAAGAGATGCAGCGACAGGCACCAGAACTGGATAACATTTTCGACGACTAACATGAACTCCCAGAGGCAGCGGACTCCGACCTAGAGCTAGTCACAGTAGAAGACCAGTCGGACTCCGATGAAGACATCCCACTGGGGCAAACCGTGAGTACCAAAGCCCCTACCCTGCCTCCACCTCCAGACAAGGCTCCGGTCAAAGCATCGCCTAAAACCTTAGCCGCGACCGACACACTGCTTCAGAAGCCCCGCCTTCTGGCTCGGCTCCGAAGACCATACCAAAGCCTTCCGATACCCCGGGACCGAGCAAAACACTTCCCTAAAAGGCCGTAGACTGTAAAACGGCCGCAGAGCAGAGAACTGGCGCCAACACCAAAAAAGTCGCCGATCCGAAAAAGGTCGTCCAGCCAAAGAAGGTAGTCGATCTGAAAAAGACCGTCGATCCAAACAACACTGTCGACCCAAAGAAGGGCGTCGATCCAAAGAAGACCGTCAACCCGAAAAAAGTCATCGACCCGATAGAGGGAATCGACCCAAAGAAAGATGTCGATCCGAAGACTACCGCCGGACCGAAGAAGGCTGTAGAGCCGAAAAAAGTCGTCGAGCTGAAAAAACACATCGAGCCGAAAAAGGCAGTCGACCAGAAAAAGAACGTCGAACCGAAGAAGGTCGTCGAGTCAAACAAGGCCGTCGAGCCCAAAAGAGCCGTCGAGCCGACAAGGACGTCAAGCTGAAAAAAGCTCCACAGAAAAATAAAAACAAGCAAGCGACCAATCCAAAAACCTCAGCGCCAAAGCCACGGACAGTGGAAGAAGAACTTTTTCATCCTGATCCAGTGAGCCCAGACCAAAACAGACTGTACATAGAACCTGATACAGCACATATATCAGTTTACAATAAGAACAAGAGAAGACTGGACACTGAAGCACCTTCTGTTCCTCCTTAGAAAAAGGACTTTGGGACATCCCCTTCTAAACCTTTCACACCTCCTCCTTTCACTCCTAACATGCCTTATGTTCCGTATTCTCCTACACCTCCACACTATGATGAGGTAGAAGACATGGGTGAAGATCCTCAACAGGACTTTATAGACCCTGATGATCAAGGAAACCAGGATAACACATGGGACGATCAGAATGACCCTGATGACCCATATGATACACAACCCATACCCGATACCTCGCCATACCCCACAAAGCCGAATCCTACTGACGACACTGTCGCTTTTAACCAGCTAGTAGACAGAGCAGCTCAGTATCATGGCAAAAACATGCACACTGACCATATAGAGGAGGATTTCCTATTTAACACTTTCCCAACATCAGAGAAAATTGTACGTATACTCCCTATGCTGAAGGGAGTATTGAAGCACTCACCAGACATCTTTAAAGACCCAGCCAGGGCGCGTGTCCTCAATCCAAGAATTGAAAAGAAATGCAAACCAGCCCCTACAGACCCCTCTTATATCAAGTCTCAGCTACCACTAGACTCTCTAGTTGTATCTAATGCTAGGAAAAGGGCAAATTCGCAAAAAGGTGATGCCCCCCCCTCCTGACAAGGAGTCAAACATTTTAGAAGCCTCAGGGAGAAGAGTGGCCTCTCAGGCAGCAAATACCTGGAGAATTGCCAATACTCAAGCTCTCCTAGCACGCTATGACAGAGCACACTATGATGAACTGGAGGGATTATTACAACACCTACCAGAACCCTATAAGGCAAAAGCAAATGACCTAATACAGGAAGGAACATTCATCACTAACTCATCAATAAAATGCGCCCTTGATGCAGCTGATACAGCCGCTAGGTCTGTCAACACTAGCGTGTTGCTACGCCGGCATGCCTGGCTCCGCATCTCTGGTTTTAAGAATGAAGTGCAATCTATAATACTCAATCAACCCATTAACCAAGATTCCTTGTTTGGCCCTGCAGTTTATACCATCTTGGAGAAGATGAAAAAAGATACTGACACCGCTAAGTCCATGGGTGCACTTCAATTTCAACAGTCTAGGAGCTCCTTTTGTCGCTCCTCTTTTCGAGGCTCAGGCAGAGGCAACACATCCCAAACCTCTTCATCATTTAAAACTACTACACAAGGCACCTTTAATAAAGGTTCCATTAGAGGAGGTTATAGAGGAAACAATAACAAGGGCAGAAGACGTGGTGGTAATAACACCAGAGCCTCCACCGCCACCAAACAGTGACTTGTTCACGCTCTCTCCAGACCACCGAACACCAGTCACAGGCAGATTAACACAATTCCTACCAGTCTGGAACGCCATTACAACAGACAGGTGGGTGAGACAAATTATCCAGTATGGTTACTGCCTGGAACTCACTTCTACTCCACCCAGCATACCACCCAAACACCGTCCAATGTCCAAAGAACACATCACGCTGTTACAACAAGAGGTGCTATCCATGCTGGAAAAGGGTGCCATAGAGCCAGTCCCATTTCAACATCAAGGGATAGGAGTATACTCTCTATACTTCCTCATTCCCAAAAAAGACTGGTCCCTCAGACCAATATTAGACCTCAGACCTCTGAACCAATACATACTCCCAGAGCATTTCCATATGATCACTTAAGTACTCCCACTACTCCAGCAAGGGGACTTCCTTGCTACAGTAGACCTCAAAGATGCATACTTTCACATCCCTATACATCCAGCTCTCAGGAGATACCTCAGGTTCACAATAGAAGGTCACCACTATCAATTCCATTCGGGGTAACTACAGCTCCAAGGGTTTTTTACAAAATGCCTAGCAGTAGTAGCAGCACACCCCAGAAGACAACACATCCATGTGTTCCCCTACCTCGACGATTGGCTCATAAAAGCCAACTCATACGCACAGTGTGCCAGCCATACCACACAGACAATCCAGCTACTACAAGGCTTGGATTTTCCATAAATTACCCCAAATCACATCTGCAACCCTCCCACATACAACAATATCTGGGAGCAACTATAGATACCTCAGTGGCAAAGGCATATCCAAATCCAGCCAGGATAGCCAACATACAGTCTCTCACTCAGAGATTTCTGACACAACACTCCCTGCCAGCCCGAGTGTTCATGCAGCTTATAGGCATGATGGCCTCCTGCATATTCATCGTCCCTCATGCTCGGCTTCAAATGCGTCCCTTACAGGAATGCCTAGCACGGCAGTGGAACCAAGCTCAAAGACAACTGAAAGACCTAGTGTTGGTAGACAGTCGCACTTACAAATCTCTGCAGTGGTGTAACCCACAAAACCTTTCCAAGGGGCGACTTTTCCAAGAGCCTGTTCCACAAGTAGTATTAACAGCGGACGCATCACTGACCGGTTGGGGAGCCCGTCTCCTTCAATACACAGTCCAAGGTCTCTGGACAGTCAAACAAAAGACACTACATATAAACCACTTAGAGTGAGTTACTAGCAGTATTTCTAGCAATGAAAGCCGTTCAGAAATACTTGTGCAACAAGGCTGTGTTAATCCGGATGGACATGACAGCCATGTACTACATCCAAAAACAAGAAGGGACACACTCTCTGCAGCTATCTCACCTAGCACAGAGCATATGGAAGTGGCCAATTCCACAAAACATTTACCTTCTGGCAGAACACCTCCCAGGAATAGGCAATCAGATAGCAGATCTACGAAGCCGACACAGTCAACAAATACACGAATGGGAGATTCACCCTCAAGTTCTCCAACCATTCTTCCAAAAGTGGGGACATCCAGAGATAGATCTGTTTGCCACAAACGAAAACTCAAAATGCCCGTCCTTTGCTGCCAGGTTCCCACACCCGTTGTTACAAGGCAATGCGATATGGATGAACTGGTCAGGCAGATTTGTGTACGCTTTTCCACCAACCCCACTGATTCCATTAGTGGCACGCAAACTAAGGCAACAGTCACTCACAATGATCCTGATTGCTCCCACATGGCAAGACAGCCATGGTACACAACGCTCCTAGAACTCTCAGTAGTTCCTCACCAAAGACTGCACCTTTCGCCACAATTGCGAACACAGAACCATGGAGAAATCAGGCACCCAGATCCCAATCAGATGAACCTAGCGATCTGGCTCCTGAGGTCTTAGAGTTCAGATATCTTAACCTGCCTCCAGACTGCATGAACGTTATCAAGGAAGCAAGGAGTCCCACTACCAGAGCATGCTACGCAGCTAAATGGAGAAGATTTGTAATGTATTGTAATAATAACCAAATCAATCCATTAGATGCCTCCATCCAAAATTTACCTGCTACATCTTCAAAGATGTAACCTAGCATACTCATCCATAAGGCTACACCTTGCTGCTATAGCAGCATATCTTCAAAACAGACAACATGTGTCCCTATTCAGAATACCACCTATCAAAGCTTTTATTGAAGGACTTAAAAGAATTATCCCTCCAAGGCATCCACCTTCTCCAGTCTGGAACATAAACATAGTACTTACAAGATTCATGGGACCCCCCCCTTCGAACCACTTCATTCATATGAACTACAGTTCTTAACATGGAAGCTGGCATTTTTAATTGCCATTACATCCCTCAGGCGAGTGAGTCAGTGAGCTACAGACACTAACCATTCAGGAACCTTTCATGCAAATACACCACAATAAGGTAGTGCTTCGTACAAACTCTAAATTTATGCCAAAAGTTATCTCCACTTTCCACATCAATCAGTCCATAGAATTGCCAGTTTTCTTTCAAAACCCGCAGTCCGTGGCTGAAAGAGCTCTACACACACTAGACGTTAAAAGAGCTCTGCTATATTACATTAACAGAACAAAATCATTTAGGAAGACAAAGCAACTATTTGTTGCTTTTTCACCACAACATAAGGGCAATCCCATTTCCAAGACAGGAATAGCCAGATGGATAGTTAAATGCATTCAAATATGCTATCAAAAGGCAAAGCGCACTTTAACAGTTCCCCCAAAAGCCCACTCAACACGCAAAATGGGGGAATCCATGGTTTTCCTAGGAAATATTACCTTAGAAGACATATGTAGGGCAGCTACATGGTCTATCATACACACTTTCGCTAAACACTACTGTGTTGACGTGCAAGCTAAGCAACAAGCTGCTGTAGGCCAGGCTGTCCTTAAAACTCAAACCACTGCAGCTGATACAGGCGACCACAGCTAGAGGAGAAACTGCTATACAGTCTATGCTAAGATATGAATTCAGCAGCCCACATGCCTCGAACGGAAAATGCGACTTACCAGTATGCATCTGTTCTTGGCATGTAGGGCTGCTGACATTCATATTGCTCCAGAAACTCCACAACTCAATAGATGTGTTGTAAATTGTGTGAAAAATTATATTGGCCAGAAAAGTCTCTGATGATGCAGAGTATAAAAAGCGGGAGACAAGAATCGTGTTAGCTTGCAAGTTTCCCCATGAGTTACAGAGTTGCTGTGAGTTGATTCTGTAACATAGAACAGGTGAAAGGATCAGCATAAGTAGCTGACCGGAGGACGTAGGAGACTTATTCAAGTGCGTGTACCACTGTAGCACTTTTCTCCAGGTCATAATTGGCAAGTGGTCCTTAGTCTGCCTGAGTCATGATGTAGAGAGCGTTAATACTAGTAACTGGGTTGATAGTGATGCGGCAAGTGATGGCGCCTCTAGTATCAATGTTAAATATGAACAACACAAATTATCAACGGTGCTACAGGTAAGAGGATGCGTTGTAGTCGTCGTAGGTGTTTGGCTGGGATTCCTGTGTAGAGTGCGTTGCCGTAGTCCAGTGTTGTGCTGACGACAGCCTGTGTCACCGTTCTTCTTGTTTCGGTCGGGATCCACTTGTAGATCCTGCGGAGCATGCGGAGGGTGTTGTAGCAGGAGGAGGAGACGGCGTTGACCTGCTTAGACATGGAGAGGGAGGAGTCGAGGATGAATCGTAGGTTGCGTGCATGGTCAGTGGGTGTTGGTGCTGTTCCCAGTGTTGTGGGCCACCAGGAGTCATCCCAGGCTGAGGGGGTGGGTCCGAGGATGAGGACTTCCGTCTTGTCCGAGTTCAACTTCAGACGGCTGCTCCTCATCCAGTCGGCGACGGCCTTCATTCCCTCGTGGAGGTTGGTTTTGGCGGTGTGTGGGTCCTTGGTGAGAGAGCAGATGAGCTGGGTGTCGTCGGCGTAGGAGATGATGTTGAGGTTGTGATGGTGGGCCACTTGTGCGAGGGGGGCCATGTAGACGTTGAACAGCGTTGGGCTGAGAGATGAGCCCTGGGGGATGCCGCAGATGATGTCGGTGGCTTCGGATCGGAAGGGTGGGAGGCGGACGCTCTGGGTTCTGCCAGAGAGGAAGGACGTGGTCCAGTCAAGGGCCTTCTCTTGGATTCCGGCTTCTAGGAGGCGTGCCTTTAGAGTGCGATGGCAGACCGTGTCGAAGGCGGCTGACAGGTCCAGGAGGATGAGGGCTGATGTTTTGCCGTTGTCTAGTTGTTGCCTGATGTCGTCTGTGGCGGCGATGAGGTCTGTCTCGGTGCTTTGGTTTCGTCTGAATCCGGACTGGGATGGGTCCAAGATGTTGTTGTCTTCCAGGTGGCGGGCCAATTGCATGTGGACGATTTTCTCGATGACCTTTGTCGGGAACGGGAGCAGGGAGATGGGCCGGAAGTTCTTGAGGTCCTTGGGGTCCGCCTTGGGCTTCTTGAGGAGGGCGTTGATTTCTCCGTGCTTCCAGCTTTCCGGGAATGTCGCTGTTTCGAAGGAGATGTTGATGACCTTCCGTAGTTGGGGTGCGATGGCTGCATCTGCTTTGTTGAATACGTGGTGTGGGCACAGGTCTGACGGAGATCCTGAGTGGTTGGAGTTCATGACCTTGCGTGTCTCGTTGACGTTGGACCAGGAGGTCAGGCGGTTGGCGCTGGTAGTGTTCACAGGGGAGGTGGAGTCTGGCGTAGTCGGGGTGGTCGTGGTGTTGAAGCTGTCGTGGATGTCAGCGATCTTGCGGTGGAAGAAGATGGCTAGTGAGTCGCACAGTTCTTGTGAGGGCGGGATATCGTTGGTGCTGGGGTTGGAGAGTTCCTTTACGATGCTGAAGAGCTCCTTGCTGTCGTGTGCGTTGTTATCCAAGCGGTCTTTGAAGGAGGATCTCTTGGCTAATCTGATGAGGTGGTAATGTCTGCCGGTGGCGTCCTTGTGGGCTGCGTGGTTGTCCGGTGTGCGTTTGTGGAGCCATATCTTCTCCAGTTTCCAGCATGCGCGTTTGGAGGTCTGGAGCTTGTTGGTGAACCAGGTGGCTCTCTTGCTGGCGTGGCTGTTGGAGGGTTTCTTGAGCGGGGCGAGGGTGTTGGCGCAGTCGTCGATCCACTGTCTGAGGTTGCAGGCTGCGGCATCTGGTTTGGTGGGGTCGGCGGGTGGGTTCTGGGCGAGGGTGGTGATCAGCTGGTCTTGCGGCGAAGCAGCTGTTGGGTGTGGTGGTGCGTGGTTGGTTTCTTGAAGGTGAAATGGATGCAGCGGTGGTCGGTCCAGTGGAGTTCGGTGGTGTGGTCAAAGGCGACGTGGGTGCCTGTGGAGAAAACGGGGTCCAGCATGTGACCGGCGGCGTGGGTGGGTGCGGTGATGAATTGTCTGAGGCCAAGGTTGGCGAGGTTGGCGATCAGGGTGGCGGAGTTGGCATCGTTGTTCACGAGGTGGAAGTTCAGGTCCCCGAGGAGGATGTAGTCCGTGGAGGCAAGTGCGTGGGTGCTGGCGAGGTCGGCGATGGAGTCGCTATACTGAGCCCGGGCTCCGGGGGGTCTGTAGATGAGTGTTCGTCTGAGGGTGGTGTTGGGGTCGGTGTGGATCCGGAAGTGGAGGTGTTCAGCGGTGTTCAGGGTGTCGTTTGCGTGGGTGGCGACCTTGAGGGTGGACTTGTGGACGATGGCTATTGCTCCTCCGATTCCGTTGGCGCAATCCCTGCTGGTGATCTTGTAGCCGTCCGCGATGGCTGTGGCGATGTCGGGCGCCGAGGAATCGTTCCACCAGGCCTCAGTCAGGAAGGCCACGTATGGGGCGCAAGTGTTGAGCAGATCCCAGAGCTCGACGGTGTGTTTGCGTGCGGAGCTGGTGTTGAGGAGTATGCAGCGGAGGTGGTTGGGTCCAGTCCTTGGAGGTTTGGTGGCTCTGTCACAGGTGAAGCTGCAGGTGCGGCAGGAGAAGGGTCCGTGGGTCCGATTCGGGGCGCCCTGGAAGCAGGTGTGGTTTCGGCCGGCGTTGAGTGTGTGGATGGTGCTGGTGTCGTAGTGGAGTCTGGTGTTGTGGCGTGTGCGGGTTCCAGGGGTTCTGGCGCTGGGCGCGGACTGGCGCAGACGGGCTTGCCTTAGGCGCACCTTCGGCGTGGCAGCGGCACACCCGCTGCGCGGGTCCGCTGCACACCCGCTGCGCAGGTCCGCTGCGTGGCTGTGCAGCGTCCGGCATATATGGGGAGGTGGGAGGGAGGAGCAGCTGGGAGGCGGGAGGGAGGAGCAGCTGGGAGGCGGGAGCAGTGAGTGGGCAGAGCCGTGTCTAAACTGGAGGACCAGATAGAGAGGTGGATGAAGTTACCGATTTTGTTAGCAGACAGAATAGCCATACAAAATATGATAGTACTACCTAGATTCCTAAACCCCTTTATGAATATACCAATATGGCTCACTCAATCACTATTCATTAGATTGCACGCTGCCATGTTAAGACTTATGTGGGCAGGTAAACAGTAGAGAGTGGGGTGAAGTGATCTGACTAAACCATACACTCAGGGCGGTTTTGGAACACCAGATTTGCAATTATGTTTTTTATTGTGTGTAGACGCAACATGGACATTATTGGTTACACCCACATGGCCACATACCACAAGTAGCGGTAGTACTGGACAGTGTGAAGCCTACTCCACTAATTGCATATATATCGAACCCGAAACGGATTATCCCGAGAACCGCACATCGATGGCTTGGCATATGCTAGCCAAACTTGCACATAAGCTTCCAGTATATGCACCAGCATTGCCAATTTCCCATCACTGGCACATAAAGTGCTTTACATAACCTAGAGCACGAAAAGAACATGATGTCCTTACTAGGGGAAATGAGTGATACATTCCCACATGGTCAGTTTATCGCAAACTGATATCTCCCTTAGCGAGCATTGCACACCTCTAAAGATGTTTGCGTACTTGCAACTGCGAATGGTAATCAGGAAATTATACTCTTCATTCCCAGATGAACCGCAGACACGCCATACACTGCAGATACTGTTGATGTTGCCCACACGCCGGTGCCTAGTAACATGTCTAAACACGTATATACACGTGTCTAGGCCTGCTCACAAAATAAACCACTGCGGAGATCGGAAGAGCCAACTGGTAACTATTACACAAGAGGACTGGGACTATAGTTGTGTGCAGATGCTAACATCAAACTGTAACTTACGTATAATACACTGTAAATTCATACATCAAGTATATTTTACACCGGCGAAACTGCACAAATATGGGTTATGGGCAGATGATAAATTCTGTAGATGCGGCGCCAATGGTACTGATTTCTTACGCAAGGCATGGGCATGCTCCCAGCTTCAAATGTACTGGACAGAAATCATGGATGCACTGGCCCTTATGCTATCTGAGCGAATACCTAATGAGCCACTGGCTTGCCTGTTGGGGATGTACAAGCTCCAGCTGGCCCGTACACGTAAGTTCCTAGCTGTTACACTGTTGCTAGCCAAGAGACGCATAGCCCTACGATGGGGAGCAAGCGCCCGCCGAAGTATCTAAATTGGGTCGCCGACATGACGTATTGCAAAGAGACGCTTGAGACATATGCCGAAGAATTGCCACAGGCCTCCAGACCTAAGGACTTTTGGGAACTGTTTGTGCAATATATTCGCACTACAAAAAATGATGTCTGACTGTATAATGCAGTAGGTTAGTAATATTCAAATGTGAGGTTTCTATGTACCAGGGAGGGTGGGAGGCCGTGTTAGGACCGGGGGTGGTGGAGTGTGACTCATGCTGGCCTGGGATTCCTGGGACTCGTTGGGTGTAGCCGCTAAGTTTCAGCTGTGTAATACATCTGGGAACAAGTTCACTGTGTAGATGTTTGTCAATCAGTGAAATGCCATTGCACGCTGTCAATTGTGGAATATTGGTATCTAAGTTGTGCATATTTGTGTTGTCACTCTTCTGCTGACCTGAATAAATACAATTAAAAAAAGTTATCAATCACTCTCCCAAGTAAGAAATGTCATATTTGGGTCCATCTACAGAGGGCGGACACGTTTTCAAAGCAGAAATGTGACATCTGCTTTTCAAACCCCATCACTGTGATGGTCTTGCTCAAGGATCAGCTGTGTTGCAGAAATTGATATATTTTAAAAGGATGTCAGGAGCTGCAATTCCCTCATTGTAATTGGAATCTCAAAGAGACTATTAGATATGGATTCTTTACCTTATAATTGCCCCGAGGCGTCAGACTGGATCTGGAGAATTTTTCTTCAGTAGTACCCCTGCGCATCGGTAGGTGGCGTCGGTCGACTCGGCGTTGGCGTTGTGATTGCCGAATGACGTTACGGTATCTACGTAGATGCCGACCCTGCGCAATATCGTCAGTTCTTACTTTTTCCGTGCCAGCCAGCGTAGGTCTGGAGAGAGCGATACCCTTGGTCTTTTTTGACTAGAGTTTTTTTTTTTTACTTCTTTTTTCTAGTCGTTTGACTCCTGGTGCAAGGGATGTCACATCGACGGACTGGCTTCAAACATTGTGACTCCTGTCACAATTTGATTTTGGTTACAGACCCACTTCTCGTGTGCCTCTGGTGTTTGGAGAGCGACCAAGACCCAAAGTCGTGCTCCGACTGCCGGGTCATGAACCCGAAGTCTTTGCGGGAGCGGTCCTGAAAGCTTCTCGAGGCCCAGCAGTCAGCTCCGCGCCACTCAAGGTCCCGGTCGAGAGGGAGGTCACGGAGTCACCATCATCACTCCTCTTCGAAGTCTTCGGGTACGTCGAAGAACAAGAAAAAGGCGAAAAAGCACCGTCGCTCTACGCCTTCTCCCTGTCTGTTGGCCGACGCGACGCAGGATGTGGAAGGTAGTCCTCCGGCTCTGCCCGCGGAGCCTCTTGGGTCGGCTCTGAGCTTCCCTCCCTTTCCTGGAGCCGGGGCAACTCCTGCTCAACTTCATAGCTTTTATGAAGCCCTCCACTCCATCTTTAGGCAGCCCGACTCTGCCGGCGCGCCTTCAGGCCCCGTGGACGTGGCTAAGGGTTCTAGGTCTTAGATGCCGGCGGCTTCAGCCCCGGCGCTGTAGGGCCCCCAGGGATCCAGGCCTGGATCTGGATCGGCGCCAGTCAACCTTACGACACCTCCTCCAGTGCCAAATCCATTGGCGACACCTCCGCCCCTTGCGACACCGGTTGTGTCCCAGCCGGTGTCGACCCCGGTCTCCCCCTCGACATGGACACGGAGCCTCACCGGCATCGACCGGTACTTTTGTACCTCTGTTCTATTCTGGCGTTCCTTATCGCCCTGAGTGGCGGTCTGAGGAGGACTGGGAGGGGTCTATTGACCCTCTAGCAGGCCTGTTGGAAGAGCCGGACTGGAGAGAGGAACTGGGTGAGGCCAGTGGTCTGAATACATCCCCAGACCTTGGTATGCTTTCTCCGCCCCCCTACCATGGCTACGGAGGAGGAAGCCTTCTACGCTGTGGTGTTGCGTAGGGCGGTTGAGTCCTTGTGACTTGAGCTACCTATGGTGGCAGTCAGGACTAACCTCCTGATTGAGGTGCTTCAACCACCAGCAGCCTCTTCGGAGTCCCTGCTGCCGTTCAGTGAGGCCCTCACAGACCTCCTTCTGGGCACCTGGTCCAAGCCCTGCACAGGGGCTCCTGTGGATAGGATGATTGCCTGACGCCACCGCCCAGCCCCAGCGACCACACTCCAAACACCCTGCCCCTGAGAGCTTGGACTCAACATCCAAAGGCGCGTTCTCTACTGCTTCCCCAGATAGGGAATCCAAGAAGCTGAATCATTTTTGGAAGATGTTTTTTCCGCCAGCTTAGGACTGCGGTCGGTGAACACTGTATGTCTCTTGAACCGTTACACCCACTTTGTGTGGGACACGGTCGCTCAGGTGCTGCCACATTGCCCGGAGGAGGCCAGGGCCTTTCTCTCCCATGCAGTTGCTGAGGGTAGAGATGCAGCGAAGTTCGCCATACGATGTGGGCTGGACACCACCGACTCGCTAGGCAGGCCGATTTCAATGTCAGTAGCCCTGAGACGCCATGCCTGGTTGAGGTCCACTGGCTTTTTGTGCAATCGACTGATTTGAACATACAGTTTGATGGCCATCGCTTGTTTGACAACAAAGCGGACAACGCTCTGGAGCGCTTTAAGGATTCTAGGGCTACGACCAGATCCATTGGGCCTCGCTACCACCTCTCGCCCCGTGCAGTCTGCTTTTTGCCCCTTTAGTGGCTATGGAAGGAGTGCCCCACCACGTTCCACTCCGAACCACAGGCCTGTGCAAGTTGCCCAGCCTCTGCGGAGCTGGGGACGTGAGACCTAGGGTTGTGGGTCTTTGGGCCAGCGGGTGGGCCAGTCCACCAGTGCCCCCTCTGCAGCAGCCTCCAAACACTCCTAGTCCAACCTTTCCGGGCCACCAGTTGCCAGTGGGCGGCAGGATCCGCCATCACCTCCTCCTCTGGCAAACTATCACGTCGGACAGGTGGGTTTTGGATATAGTCCGAAGGGACTACTCCCTCCCCTTCAAGACTACCCCTCCACCCATACCACCTAAGCTCCATCGCATGTCGGAGTATCACTTGGCCCTTCTGCGCCGGGAAGTTATGGCTCTCATGGCAAAGGAAGCTATCGAGCGAGTCCCTGCCCCAGAAGTAGGTCGTTGTTGATACTCCCACTGCTTTCTGGTCCACAAGAAGGACAAAGGACTGGGTCCTATCTTGGATCTCGGGGACGTCAACCGCTTTCTCCGGAAGGAGAAGTTCAAAATGTTGACTTTGGCTCAGGTCCTGTCTGCCCCCGACTCTGGAGACTGGATGGTAGTGTTGGACTTGCAGGACGCCTATTTTCACATCCCTGTCCTGCCCACCCACAGGCGTGGTCCCTAAAGTGATGGTGTTGGTCGCAGCTCATCTGCACAGATCAGTGTTTCCAGCCTTCCCCCTATCTCAACGATTGGCTGTTGAAGGCGGGCTCACCCCAGGCTGTTGTCTCCCACCTCCAGACTATGGCAGACCTCTTGCATTCGCTGGGTTTCACTATCAACGTGCCGAAGTCGCACCTGATTCCCTCTCAGAAGCTCCTTTTCATCGGAGCTGTTCTGGACATAGCGCAGTTTCGGGCTTATCCTCCCGAGCAGCGAGTCCGGGAAGTTTGGGCTATGATTCAGATGTTTCAGCCTCTATCCCGGGTTTCGGTGAGAATGACCCTGAGGCTCCTGAGGCTGCTGGGCCTCAAGACCTCCTGCATCCTGCTAGTTTATCATGCCCAGTGGCATATGCAGGCTCTGGAGCGGGAGCTGACGTTCCAGTGGGCACAGCATATAGGGAATCTTTCGGATTGCTTCGAGATCTCGGAGGGCACTGCACTCCAATTGCAGTGGTGGCTAATGAAACCAGGTTTGGGTCAATGGCAGATCCCTCTCCCTTCCACAGCCAGACTTCACGGTGGTGACAGATGCATCACTTCTCGAATGGGGTGGCCACATGGTAGAGGCGGAGTCCGGGCTCTACATCAACCTTCTGGAGCTCGGGCCATCCGTCTTGCACTAAAGGCATCCCACCCCTGGGTCAAGGGGAGAGTAGTGCAGGTGTTCACAGACAACACCACCCACTATGTGGTACTGAAACAAACCGGGCTGGGTGGGGTCGTGGACCCTATGTCAGGAGGTTCTTCGCCTTTGGACATGGCTGGAACATCAGGGCATATCCCTGGTGGTTCAGTACCTGGCAGGTTCCCTGAACGTCAGGTGCTGACGAACTCAACCTCCGGTGCTTGATGGATCATGAATGAGGTCTTCACGCCAAGCGTGGTGCAAGGTCTCTTTCAGCAGTGGGGCGAGCCTTGTTAGATCTATTCGCCACGAAGAGAACGCTCAATGTCAGCAGTTCTGCGCATTGGAATTTCCAAGGCGGCACTTGCTAGGCGACGCTTTTCGTCGCCAGTGGAGTTGCGGTCTTCTATACGCCTTTCCTCCTATACCACTACTGCCCATAGTGCTGAAGATCAAGCACGACCGGGCCCAAGTAATTTTTGTGGCTCCGTACTGGGCACGAAGAGTCTGGTATGCCGAGCTCTTGAACATGGCCATCGATCCTCCGCTCAAACTGCCCCCTTGGGATGATCTTCTGTCGCAGCAGCAGGGGACGGTCCTCTACCCAAACCTGTTCAGCCGCCACCTCCTTGCGTGGAGATTGAACGGTGACAGTTGACAGCCGTCAACCTTCTTCCTGAAGTCTGTAATGTTACCTTGGCAGCCAGGCGTCCCTCTACTAAAACAGTATACGCCTGTAGATGGAACAAATTTGTAGCATGTGCGCAGCAAAGGCTGTGGACCCCCTTTTTGCCCCCCTTTCAGAGGTTCTCCTCTTCCTACTTTCTTTTGCCCAGCAGGGCTCTGATCTGGGCACCCTCAAGGGCTATCTTTCGGCCTTTCTTCGTCTTCCAGATCAGCCTCCTCTTTTCAAGTCTACTATTGTAAATTGTTTCCTTAAGGGCATTACTCACCTGTTTCCTCCTATTCCTTTCGTATTGCCCGAGTGGGACTTGAACCGTGTTCTGACTTGACTTATGTGCCCTCCCTTCGAGTCCTCTCAGACTCTTGACCTTAAAGACGGCTTTTCTGGTTGCCATCACCTCTGCTTGCAGGGTGAGTGAGCTTCAGGCTCTTTCTTCTAAGCCGCCTTTTCCTTGCTGTTCATCCGGACAACTTTGTCCTTCGAACTCGATCTTTATTTCTTCCCAAAGTGGTTACCTCTTCCAACATAGGACAGACTATCACTTTGCCCACCTTCTTCCTGCCCCCGCATCCATCTAGAGAGGAGGAGAGGCTCCACAGTCTGGATCCAAAACATGCTCTCTCATTTTACCTGAATCGCTCAAACCAATTCTGGGTGGATGATCAGCTCTTGGTTGACTATGTGGGCGCCAAGAAAGGATCGGAGCGTGCAAAGACTAGCCATCTCGCAATGGGTCGTTCTTTGCATTAAAATTGGTTATTCCTTGGCGAAAAAGGAACCACCAGTAGTGTTGCGTGCCCATTCCACCAGGGCGATGGCAGCCACTACTGCTTTAGGACGTGGAGTCCCCCTTCATGACATCTGCCAGGCATCCACATGGGCTTCATTGCACACGTTCACTAAACATTACTGCCTGGACAGCCAAGTCCTTAGAGACTGCTTCTTTGGCCGCTCCGTTCTTCAGGACTTCCTGGTGTGAACTTGGTTCGCAGACCCACCTCCGGGGTTGTTAATGGTGGTGTTTCTATTATAAGGTAAGGAGTCGATAACGAATAGTCTCTTTCAGATGAACAAATTACTTACCTTCGGTAACCATATAGCTGTAAGAGACCTATATTACTTATGGATTCCTTACCGCCCCACCCATCCTCCCCGTTCCGCGAACTGACTAGAGTAAGGGAAACCCCCTCGGGGCCCTAGTTTTATGCACCAGTGGTCAGTGTCTTGCATGGCTCTGCCTTTCTGGTGTGGAATGTTGTGTAAAGATCCGCAGAGTCGACCGACGCCACCTACTGACGCACAGGAGTACTGCTGAAGAACATTTTTCTGGATCCAGGTAAGGAATCCATAGCTAATGTCTCTTACAGATCTATTGTTATCGAAGGTAAGTAACTTGTTCTTTAAAACATTTGAAAAGAACATTTATTCAGATCCTACCCCCACATAAAGCTCCTCTGCATTAAATTAATTAGTGTAAGAGACTGACAGATATGTTGAAATGGAAATTTTGCAGTTGCTAAAGAAGGCGTGGCAATGCTAGAATCTTAGAGATTGCGGCCCAGCCTCACACAGACATTCAGAAGTTTCAGCCAGAATTTAATGTTGCCCGCATCTAATTTGTCGAGTTTTGGCTGGATGTTATGGTTCCAAGCCAAGTGAGCTTCCTATATGACATAGACTCCCAAATATTTAAAACCTTCCTTTGAAATCTGCAGGACACTGGCCCACTCAAGGTTCTGAGAAGTAGCGTGTGGATGCTGGAGCTCAGAAAACATGATTTACTGTAATAAATGATTGTCCACATCAATGCCTTGCTTTCAAGAAGGTATGTACTTCAATGCAAACTAGAACTAAATACTACGCATTAGACTTGTACGAAAAGTCCTGGGCCGTTGAGGTCTCTGCCTTTTCCCGACTGGTGGCTTTGTCCCACCAAACGTTGCCCCTTATAGTCTAGGCTGTTCCCTACCAGGGACAATGTAAAGTGTGACTAGGCTCTCTCTCTCTCACATAGTAAACCTTATCTCACTATGCAAGCTTTCTTAGTGTGTGTTACTGTTGGCATACTGGAGCAGCTGACTGACTCTTCCTCTGCTCGCTTGCTGTCCCTCTTATGAACCTCTCTTGGTGGACTCATCTCTGGTAAGGCAGCTGCTTAGTGTCCTCCAATGACTGAACTACTCTTCGCAGGCAGGGCAGTTCTGGAGATGCTGGATTATACATGGGCTTGATAAGAATGTGTTCTCAGATTAAAGCAGCCCCACTTGGGTGTTAAGGTGCAGGTTAATGCAGCCATGCACATGCTGGTCTCTGGATGTTGCGGCTACGTACAGGCTGATCTAAGTCAGGTTACAAGGTCCAGCACAGGCCTCACTCTCTGGCAAGTGCCACTGCGGTCACGTCACAACTTTTCTTTTGGCATAGTGGCCCAGGTTGGGTAATAACCCTGATACAGTTCCTATGATCTTTGGTGGCACTCTGGGGTTCCCGTCAAACTGCAGGGTGGGAGGCTGCTGCCTATTAAGACTGGGGCACGCAGATCATTCTTAGCAGTGTTGCTCTTCTGGTAGACCACACCCTGTCGGAGTCACACTGCACCTCGCTCCTCCTGCATAGTTGCTCCTGCGGGGCTGGTAGGCTCCTTCTATCTCTCAAGATGCAGGATGGCTTCTAGGCACTTCAGGACAGACCCCCATCACTGAAAAACTGGCTGACAGACATACACTCATTTTAGTTACACAGCAATCTTTCGAGAACTCTCATGATCACTTCCTTCCTTGGTCATAAAGACCTTGTAATTAGAACAACACGTGGGTCCCACTTTTATTCAGTAAAAGCAGATGGGAGATGTGGTTCTGCTTTCTGTACTTTCAGAATTGGTTTGAGGTTGTTCTCTTTTCAAGTCTCCTTTCCATGCTGCCCTCTAAAAACTGTTTTAGTGTAGAGGGATGGTTTGCGCAGCAGTGTTTCTAGCCTTGCTTACTTACAACCGAAGCATAAAGAGGAGGCCCTGTGTTGCCGGCTGATGGCAGTTGGTTATGTAATTTTTGATGCCTGTTTGCCTTATTGAAAACAAATAAATGTCTTTAAAGAAAAAGAAAAAAAACAGAGGTGTCTTCAGCCAAAAAGAATAGTGTGAAGTGCGAAAGGCTATAGGCTGGACCTCACAAACGAGGTTCCATCAAGTTTGCGCTAAGAGTCTGCGGTTCCACCCTAGGCCCTCACTGTCTATCAAATTGGCCAATGGCATTGCTTTGGGAAGGCTAATCAGCTGCTCCTTGTTCAGCAAAAGTCTTAACTCAGTTTACAGTGGAGCCTTGTCTCCCCTCACTTCTGTGCTAGGTCTCCTCCCTCTAGCTTCAGTAATGTCAACAGTACTCTTCCACTGTCTGGGAGAAAAATCTCACCTTAATCTGGTTCAGCAAGTGAGCTTGGGCCATCCAAAAGGGACCCCGAAAGCCTCCATTAGCCTGGCTTTTTTTTTACACAAAATGCATCTACCTGGCAAGCTCCAATCATAAAACACTTGGGATGTTAACACTAGGATCTGGATAAGTGCATTGAAGTGGAACTAAACCTGAGTGGGCCAGTAGGCCTCCACTCCAGTAATGCTGATACAAATGTCTGGTCACAGTAATGAACTTGCAAAACATGGCATGCTACCACCACTGCTTTGTGCTAAACCCCATGACAGGAAGAGTAGTCCACTCTCTGTTCAAGGAATGCACTCTGGGTGCACCCCTGCGGTTGCAGTACCGGTCCAAGACCTTCAGTCATATCAGTGGACATACTTAGGACTACTGTGACACTAGAGCAAATTAAAAAAAACTGAAAAACATGTAGACACAATTGGGCAAGATAACGCGTCTGTATACCATGCATGGGTCATTCCTGTTCAAAGGAGTGTCTTTACTTGTTGTTGTTTTAAAAATACTTGTCATCCAGTTTTGATTTTTCTAGGCTATATCTATATCCAAAAAGTTTACTGTTTGTTTTTAAGTATTTTGGGTAAAAGATATTCTACATGGGGTTTTATTCAACTTTTGTATAGTTCATTCTATTAAAGCCTCAGTTTCAGACAATACCTGGGGGACACTGCCTGCATCTTCCATAGAAGATTAATCACTCCTTCCAATTTGTATCTTAAGGAATATTGATGATTTCATTGCACTACATATATATATTTGCACAAATGAAGCTATGTTAAATCCCCTAGATGAAAATATTGTATGTTAAGATAATTTCCAAAAGTTGCATCAGAAAACGTATTAAGTTTTTGACTATATTAAAGTCCTGGACTAGCTATCATTCTCCCACGTGGATTGTCCACACTAGTTTGTATAACAAATCTTATCCTTGGTTCCTTAACATTTTATGTATATTTTATATTACGCAATTACATCTTTGCGCTCTTTTCCCATTTAGCCTTGTGGGTAGTGTTTTTAGTGGTTGAATAGCCTGGTTTTAAGAGTTTTACTGAATTGTAGATGTTGGGGAATGGCACGATTTCCAAGTTGTATATAGTTTTGCAGTTTGGCTCCCTACACACTGACAGCTTGGCCACCCCAGCATGATAGGTTAAACAGTGGTTTAACTTGCATTGAGTTGCTAACAGGAGTTGAGTAACAGCTGGATAGTTCTTTTTTTAATTTCTGGCAAAGATGACCCTATCTGCAAAGATTTTGAACATGATGCAGGCATATCTTAAAAACATTCCTTTGTCCACTAGGAACCAATGGAGTAGCTGCAGATAACAACAAGTGGAATTAATTTAAGTGCATGGTGGTTCTGACCTTGGCACTGAATCTTTTGGAGTCGGGCAATGAAGGCTTTGGGAGTTCCCAAGACAGTGGCATTGGCTTAGCCTAATCTGGTATGGAAAAAAGCATTATCTGCCATGTGTTTGTATGGGAAGGGGCAAAAATGCCATGTTTCTCATTAGGAGCCTTATTTGGTAGGAGCAGGTTTTGGTGAAACGGTATATCTCAGTATTTAGATTGACTTTGGCCACTTTGAAAGAACAGTCACCTAGATTGCCTGGCCGTAGAGAATTAGCCCTTTTTTCCACTCACTTTTTCCATCACTCTAACCAAATCTTTAAAGGAGTCCTGGAGAACCAACATCTTCTTTTCTCCTAGCAAGATTTTTAGTGTTTACTTTGGGGGATAAATAGAGAGCTGCCTGACGTGCTTTCTGATAGCTGATAGTTCTCTTTGTTGAATTAAAAATATTCTCTCAGGTATTGGCAACCAATCTTAGAACAGGCCTGGCCGAGTGTAAAAAATTAGTGATTATTTTCTAATATTTACTTAATTTGAGATCTTGTAGAGCACATGGCTGCCCAACCATGGGCTTCCCAGCTCTAATAGAAGACATGAGGGATGACATACTGATTCAAGAAAGCAGGTATGTTTTTGATAACTTTGGTAGGAAGTTGTCCATCAAAACTTCACTAATACAGTCAGGATATCTCCAAAAATAGTAAGCTCTTCGTGTGGTTCAAGCATTCGGTGTGGCAAAAATATTCATCATGAACAAGCAGAGTTCTTTTGAGCTTTGATGCAAAAAAAAAACAACCTAATAATAGTGTTGAACCCATTGATGGTCTGGTCGCCTAGAGATTGAACATGTCTTTATTAAAGGGACTCCATTATGTAGAAGAATTTAAGGATACCATTCAAAACGTATCTAGTCAGTAATGATGATGGGAAGCAAGTAAGGACATGGTGTGCATCGCATTGAAGGCAGTAGTGAATGGACACTTTGTAGTGGAGGAAGCATAAATAAATAATATAAGCATGGAAGGCACTTGCAGAGTTCTTAAGAAGGGATGTACTGTAGAATGAAACTAAGCATAAGGTCACAGAGTCCCCAGTCCTTATGTTGTTAAGTAATTGTATTTTGAGGCAAAATAAATACATTTTGAGTCGGAGCCTATTTTCTTCCTCTTGCAACATTACATTTGAACTACTACAAAGTAGGAAATACGGCTTGAGTAATCCTAGTTAACAGAACGAGCTCACAGATTACTGGGATTGTGGCTAAACACAATGAAAACACCTGTAACAGTTGTGAGAGTGAGTAAGATGAAAGCTACGTTGCTTCAGGCAGTTTTATAGCCACTCTGTACTGCTGACCCGAGGCAAGCAAAAGAATGACCTTACTAACTATTGCTGGTCAGTTTCTAACACTTTTCATAGAAGAGGCTAGAGCACTTGAATTTCTGAACGGTAAGGAGGAAGAATTTCAGACATGCAGAGTTAACTAAGGGCCTAAGAGCTGATAGGTACCCACCTGGATGTTACAAAATCTTCAGCCCACTCTTGGTGAAAATCCTAATTGGATCTAATGAATGCTGTACCCCATACACTCATAATTTCTGCCTCCATGAAAGAAGCAACAATGGCCTCAATTCTTAAGCCTAATTACACTACGTCCACATTTTACAGGCCAGTCCTCTGCTTAGACCACTACTGAAGCTGATACACACAGGTCAGGCTGGACTTGTAAGGGACATAACGACAGGGAAAACACTAAGAAGATCCTGCATCTCATAGACATTGTAAAAAAGCAGAGAAAATGACGGTCATCCTTTCGTTATACACTGAAAATGTGCTTGACTAGATGGGCTAGTCATTTATTGCCACCATGTTGCGAAACATGGATACTGCTTTATGTAGTTGGTTATTGCCAACTTTTGACCAGTGGCGATGAAGGTCAGTAGGTTGACAAGCTGGAAATTAGATGACGAATACTAGTCCACTCTTCCCCCTTGCTATTTATTCTTCCTCCGGAAATCTTTGCTCGGAGAATTAAGGAGAACCCTCATACCTAGGGAGTTAAATTGGGGAGAGATGTATTTTTAACTAACAACCTTTGCTTACAACATCCTGGTGACTGACAAATCTGCTATCACTGATAGACGCAAACAGTGTATTTCAGTTTGTCTCCGGGTTCAGTGTCAATATAACAAAATCAGAGGGACTCCATATTACCATTAGGCATGGAATTTTGGAGATCGAAAATGCAACTCCTTTCAGGTGGTTTATTAATTCCATTAAGAATTTGGTCATTCATATACCTCCGAATCTCCAAATGCTCTCACAAAAATTTTTAATGCACTTTTGCGTGCAGTAAAGGGAGACTTGCTGAGCTGGCATAACCACAGGGCACCGGAAAGACCTTCCCTGCACCAAACCACTGAGACGTCCTGACCGCCATACCGAGGGCGACTAAAGATAGAACTACCAAAAATCAGATACCTTTCACTAACTGCCTACTAATCAACTGCAGATCGTCCTCATTACATGCAACGGAACTAGCCGAGGCTATCCTCACTCATGATATTGACATTGCGTTCCTCACGGAGACCTGGTTGAATAAGTTATCTCCTCCCTGTCTAGACATGCTCGTACCACCTGGCTTCTCCCTCATCATCAAAGACAGGATAGAGCAGCGAGGAGGAGGGGTAGCTATCATCCACAAGGATAGTTTGCCCATCTCAGAAACCACCTCTTTCGACTACGATTCCTTTGAATGTCTATCCGCCATCTTCAAGACCAAAGACAATGATTCTTACTATGTCACCTGCTCTACCACCCCCCAGGCAGAAACAACGCTTTTGGAGAACAACTATCCTACCTGATAGCACAAGGTGCACTTGGCGACTCCAATAACCTAATTGTTGGGGACCTGAATCTACGAAGGAACGAGACACACAATCCTCTAATCCAATCACTATCTAGCCTCCTCGAGTATAACAACCGTAAACAACACTGCACTGAGGAAACTCTTTACAAAGGAGCCACATTGGATGCCATAATTTCGCAAAAGAACTCTATCACGATCAACCACATACTTCCCGTCGACTGGTCAGACCACCACATGATCCTATTTCATATCAACCACCCCACTATCTCCTACCAACCTCCAAACATCTCCCAAGTACCCCTGGATACCCTGGAAGCGCAGTTAAGCTCACTTCTCCTAGACAACAAAGCCCACCTCTCCACCAAAGATCTCACTGATCGGTACAATTCCGAGCTAGTGGCCATTCTCGACAAGCTAGCTCCACTAAAGCTCAAAAGAAGCAGAACCACTCTATCTAGAACTTGGTTCAACGATGACCTCAACACAGAAAGGAGAATCCTAAGAGCCAAAGAAAGAAAATGGAGAAATAACCCGACTGCCATCCTTCGTGACCAACTGAAATCAGCCCGTAGGAAGTACAACAACCACATCAAAAATAAGAAATCCAACTTCTTCCGCGAGGCACTGGACAAGGCCAAAAACAGACCGAAGGAACTCTACAGCATCATCAGACAACAAACCTCCAAGCCAGTGTCCTCATCTGTACAGGCGTCCAAAGAACTCTGTGATAACTTTGCTCACTTCTTCAACGATAAGATAGCAAGAATCGAACTATCACTAGACATCAATGAGTCACACCCTAAGAAAAGCAGCTCGGGTGTACCCCTTGCCCACTCTCCGGGCTCTTCTCTCACCCCCTGGCTTAGCTTTCGTCCCGTTCTAGAAACGGAGATAATCTCGCTGATCTCGTCCTCCAAACCATCAGCTCACATCTCTGATCCCATTCCTCCCCTACTAATCAAGAAACTGAAGCACGCTTTTGCACCTATATGGGGCATAATCATAAACCGCTCCTTGGAAAAATGGAGTTGTCCCTGATTGCTTAAAAATGGGACAAGTCACCCCCCTGCTGAAAAAACCCGGTCTAGACTCGACAGACCTGAACAATTTCAGACCTATATCTAACCTCCCCTTGCTCTCAAAAACACTTGAACGCTGCGTTCTTCATCAACTGACACAACACCTGGACATTATCAACCTTCTAGACCCCCTCCAGTCTGGCTTTAGAAAAGGCTGCAGCACAGAAACCGCGATGCTGAACATCATAGATGACATCCATGGTTCTCTAGACTCAGACAAATGCTGCCTCCTCATTCTCCTTGACCTCTCGGCAACATTTGACACAGTGGACCACAAACTCCTCATCAAGGCTCTCCAAGAAAGAGCTGGCCTCCGCGAGGTAGTTCTCAAGTGGTTCTCCTCCTTTATACACAACCGCACCCAATTAATAAAAATCAAGAACTTCACCTCCGAAACCCAGCAAGTTGACAAGGGCGCCCCCCAAGGATCGGTGCTCTCTCCACAGCTTTTTAACATCTATATGGAACCGCTCGCCAAACTACTCAATAAAGCCAACATCTGCTTCCACCTCTACGCGGATGATACGCAGATCTATCTGGAAACCTCCTCTCTCACGGACATCCAAAGACTAAATGATGTCCTGAAAGATGTTCAAAAATGGCTAACAAACAACCATCTGAAACTAAATCCAGACAAGACCGAGATACTCCTCATCTCGAACAAGGATGACAGCCCTCAAATCACTGAATGGCTAAAGGCAATCGATGTGCTCAAAGGGAATCTTACTCTAGCAGACTCTGTTAAATCTCTTGGCGTCACCCTGGACCCAAAACCAAACATGATGAAACACATTAAGAGCTCTGCCAAAAGTGCATTCTTTAACCTCAAACTTCTGAACAAAATCAAACCCTACATTCTTAACAAGGATCTCAAACTGACCACTCAATCCCTGGTAATGTCAAGACTGGACTATGGGAACGCAATCCTAACAGGTATTCCTAAATCGCACCTGGCACCGATCAAAAGAACATTACATGCGACAGCCAGAATGATCACCGGCATCAAAAAATCTGATCACATTTCCCCGGCACTCAAAGAACTCAAATGGCTACCAGTAGAAATGTGAAGTAACTTCAGGACGGCCTGCCTAACCCACAAAGCCCTCCATACCGGCAAACCCGAATACCTGGCAAAAAAACTCAAAAAAGCTGGTCAAGCCAGAAATCTGAGAAGCTCTAACTCCCTCCTGCTCATCCTACCTAAAACCAGAAAGAAAAGAACAGCGGACTGCTCTTTCACGGGAAACGCCCCTAAAATGTGGAACTCCATCCCCACGCACATCAGAACCATACCGTCCTTTGTGGAATTCAAAAGCCAACTCAAATCCTTGTTCCTCATCCGTTCCCTTGGCTGTGGATAACATGTAACAGACTGCAACACCAGATCTTTGTGCCCGCATTGAATTTTGATACCAAAGAAGCTCTGCAGTACATTTATGCAGCTCCTACTCTTACTCGTGGATTGTCAATACCTTTCATATGTTATGCCTTTGTTGATTATATGCTATTCTATTACTGTAAAGTGCATTGAACCCTTGAAACCAAAGAAGCTCTGCAGTACACATATGCAGCTCTCATTGTGACACTCGTTGATTGTCAAAACCCATATAATGTCATGCTTTTGTTGATTATTTGCTATTCTCTACTGTAACGATTTAAAAAGGGGGGTGGTGATGGACAGAGTATCTGAATTAAGCAGAACACTCCTACCCAGTCAAAAGATCAGGGCTTGATCCATCACCGTTTTTTAGCTCACTGCACCATCCCAGTTCAGAACCTGGCTACATGCAAATTAGTCTGTCCCTGGCCCAGTGCATCATGGGAACAGGGCAGACCAAACTACCAAGCCAATTCTTTACTGGAAAGGAAACAAGCTTCCGGGGACCGGTTTCTGGCATTACAGCCGTCTTCGGCCCGGCTTGCTTGAATCCTGATGGTGCAGTGAGCAAGGGACTCACATCTGAGCATACCCTTCCACACTTGTTGTGGCCAAAACGATTCAAAAAGGGGGGTGGTGATGGACAGAGTATCTGAATTAAGCAGAACACTCTTACCCAGTCAAAAGATCAGGGCTTGATCCATCACCGTTTTTTAGCTCACTGCACCATCCCAGTTCAGAACCTGGCTACATGCAAATTAGTCTGTCCGTGGCCCAGTGCATCATGGGAACAGGGCAGACCAAACTACCAAGCCAATTCTTTACTGGAAAGGAAACAAGCTTCCGGGGACCGGTTTCTGGCATTACAGCCGTCTTCGGCCCGGCTTGCTTGAGTCCTGATGGTGCAGTGAGCAAGGGACTCACATCTGAGCATACCCTTCCACACTTGTGGTGGCCAAAACGATTCAAAAAGGGGGGGGGTGATGGACAGAGTATCTGAATTAAGCAGAACACTCCTACCCAGTCAAAAGATCAGGGCTTGATCCATCACCGTTTTTTAGCTCACTGCACCATCCCAGTTCAGAACCTGGCTACTGTAAAGTGCTCTGTTACCTCTGGGTCTTGACAGCGCTATAGAAAACTTCAAAAATAAATAAACATGATCTTGTGTATTGGTAGAATTGTGGCCATAAAAATGACTCTGCTTTTCCAGGGAAAATATTGGCAACTCTTTACAGTATACAAATGTGGGATAAGACTGCTACAGGAGGCTGTTGAGTGCCAAACTTTTACTACCAAGCCTCATGCCTTTCTTTCTCTTTAAAGTGGTCACAGACTGACAAGAAGTTATGTTTTATTGACACCACTCTCTTGAGTCCCCCGTTTGGAAATCTCTTTGATTTCTAAGAGCCAGAATGGCGATTCAATGTATGTATCACTAGTCACATAGGCAACCTTTCAAGTTTGGGATGAATGGAGAATAAAGAGAAAATTGACTAGTTACATATCACCATTTACTTTATTGTTTGGCAATAGAGACTTTGTTCCGGGTATGAGCAGAGGGGTGACTGTGGCTTGGAAGTCGCAGCAATACGGAAGGGTTATGGGACTGATCTCATTAAGGCTCCTTATCCTTGATCACACAACTGTGGGAGGAATTTCAGCTAACTAAAAAAAGAATTCTGAAATCATCAGATATGACGTTGGGTGTCCTATCCCCAGGTGAAAATGTGTGGGTTGGGGGCAAATGGCCTTCCATTAATTGATTCAGACCCACATGTCATTCACATATGCAGTTTCACAGATATGTAAAATACTTAATCTTTTCAAGGCAAGCAATAGTCTTTCTTTTAGATTCAGTTGGAGGAAAAAAATCAGCATATAGTTAGAGGAGACATTGTGGAAGGATTTACCGTCCAGATAAAATAACTTTTTTAAACCTTTACGGTAGAGAATTTTTTTTTTTATCATGTATAAATGACACTATACACTGACACATGTTCATGCATTTGACTAGGCCCGTTAAGATTCCTGCTAGAGAGGATTCAGGTAGAGAGCAAAAATATTGATATTCTCTGGGCTTCTCTGTTGGTAATTGGGTTCTGGAGTGTATTTTTTTTTTATAGATAAAACACATAAGGAACAGTGGTCAAAACCTCAAAAAATGGCAACAAATACGTACTTCTGGCATCGTTCAATGTCAAGAGCAAAGATGAATTGCAGAGTAAGAGAACACACTTTTTTGCAGTTATGTAATTTAATTTACTGCAGAAAGTGTTTGGTGCTCAAAAACTGCTCGTAAGATAAAAGATAAAGTGAACTTTACAGAGAATATAAAAACATAACAATAGAGCCACATACGTTGTTGATTCAAAATAACCAATTCAATAGAGAGTATAATGCATTACTGGGAAATTAGATCTCCAAATTGTGCCCCAATTTATTAGATGGGACCTTTTTCCTACTTTAATTTGATTTTTCTCGTGTCCTTTATGTCACAAGATTCCAAAGAATTTGTGTGTCCGAAAAGGCGCAGTAGTCTTAACATTCTGAGTCAAGAATGAGTCTAAAGTACAGGGACTACGATGGAGTTGCGCTAAGTGCCATCTTCTTATAGGTAAGTTAGCATAAAACGTTAACTTATTAACATTTATGACCATGGGGCCTCCGGTGGAGAGGTGAACCTGCAATGAAAAGGAGCATTGGGACAGTTTGGGATGTGGGGGACATTGGAAGTGAGAGGGTACAGCGGTGAAGGAGTTTGAAAGAACAAGCGGAAGATGTTTTTTTAATTTTTCAATGTGGTAATTTGTCATCAGTAGTGTATTGTTTACTCTAAAACAAATTCTAATATACAGACACTATTCCAATAATCAAGCAGGTCCTGAGAGGTCAGTAAGTGTAATGCATTTTTGTTCTTTCTCATGGACATTTGTCTAGAATTTGGGAATAATGCAAAAGCAAAGAAGCATGGAAAATTGTTTTCTTATTTTCCATTTCATGTTGAAAAAGGAAGCATGATATTATTGCAAGAAGGATTACTGAAAACCACATTAATTTGGAGGATCCCAAAGACTGTGCTAAATCTATAGATTCTGAAGTTGCTTAGCTGATTATTTGCTGAACTATGAGGCTTAATGGATTGATGCATCTATTTTCATTTTCCCCAGAATGAAGTGAATAGTAGTTGGCTTCTGTTTTGCCTGAAGACCATGTCTGATTATCCCAAGAGGAGTGCAGTATCTGCTTGCATCTGGTCATTAACCACGGTCATTAAAGACCTTTTGGATGATCCATGTCTTCACAGTTCAGGTAAAATGTATATTTATTACTTTTCTCCTAAAAAAGCATTTCCAATGCACTACCCTATTTCTCAGCCTATACCTCTATCAATATCATTAATACCTACCTCCTGCATTTATATACTTTCCATATACTTTCTGAATCTATATATTTATCACTTTCTTCCAATTCAGCATATCCAATGCACTATCCTATTTCCCACCCTATTCTTCTCTCAATAAATCTTCTATCCCAGCTTTCTGCCTCAACTCAAACTTCTTTCTACTACTCTTTCTAATGCACTACCCTATTTCTCACCCTATACCTCTATCAATATATCCTCTACATCCACCCTTTCTAGACTCTCCCATACTCTACCCCTCCTTGCATCATCTGACACCTCTTTTACTATACCGATCCACCAAAACAAGCCTTTCTAAAGTCTTCCCTCTGATTCATCCCTTTTTACTCATCCGAAAGCCTCTTCCTACTGCTATGACCTCCTAAAAAAATCGAAATCCTTCACTCTTCTACCCTTCCACTATCCTTTTCAATCAAAATAACCCACTAACTTGTTCACTTCTCAAATTTCATATTTCTCTATACTAATTCACCACTAATCCTTAATTTGTTCCCGAGTAGCATGCTACTCGCCGAAAAAGTGCTTCCTTCAAAACCTTATCAGAGGTAGCAAGCACTATATAAATGCAAACCTTTTTCCCTCTTCTATACCTCCACTACCCTTCTCTATCCAAATAACTAAAAGACATATCCACCACTCAAATTACTTTCATATTTCACTATACTAATTTTCAACACTAATCCTTTATGGGTTCCAGAGTAGCGTGCTACTCACCAATAAAGCGCTTCAACACCCCATCATAACTGACGAACATATCCACCATTCAAATTACTTTCATATTTCACTATACTAATCCTTTATAGATTCCGGAGTAGCGTGCTACTTGCCGAAAAAGCGCTTCAACACGTTATCCGGGGTAGTAAGTGCTATGTTAATGCAATTTCAATACAATACAATAGCAGACTGGGACATTTCCTAGAGAAAAGGTTAGTAAAGTAAGTGGAACCCAATCTTAACTTACTGGTTGCTGTTGTTGGGGCCTTTTTTCTTCGCCGGTGGACTGTCTGGAATGCTTTCCCTGTCATTGTCGCTGAGCTGCTCTGTCCTTGCAGAGGAGCTGTGGAGCTGCTGACGAACGCGAGGCGCACGAGAACCGCCATTGCTGCCCGCCACCCAGAAATCACAACTCCCAGCATTTCGTGCGGTGCGCACGCCGCGCACCTCACCGTGAGCGTCAGGAGGCGCTCGAAAGGGGGCTAGGGCTCCCACGGGGTGGGAGCCCAATCTTAACTTACTGGTTGCTGCTGTTGGTGCCATTTTTCTTCGCCGGTGGACTGTCTGGAATGCTTGCCCTGTCCTTGCCGCGGAGCTGCTCTATCCTTGCAGCGGAGCTGTGGAGCTGCTGACGAACGTGAGGCGCACGAGAACCGCCATTGCTGCCCGCCACCCAGAAACCACAACTCCCAGCATTCCTTGCGGCGCTCACGCCGCGCACCGCACCGTGAGTGTCAGGAGGCGCTCGAAAGGGGGCTAGGGCTCCCACAGCACGGGCGTGCCCGGGCAGGCCCATCCGAGACAGAAGGAGACCGGGATGGGCCACCCCATTGACAACCCACACTGTGCAGGCGGTTCTCCTGATTTCTGGTATTATTACTGAATTTGTTATATATTACTGTATAAATTAGGGCTATGACTTAAAATAACGGAAGGGGTGAAGGGAGGCCTGGTGTAGTGGGCACCTTGGACGCGTTCTTATCACGGGCTGCATCCGTATTGATGCACGAGATCCAGATAATGGAAGGAAGACTCTCTTTAGAGCCTCAGAGTCTCCCTAGTGGGACTTTAACAACTGTACTGTCACCGCCTCAATTCAGCCCAAAACCCACGAAGTGCCCACTTAACGAACCCCCCGTGCCCGAATGCTTAGCTAGCATTCCATCTATTAGCATAATATCTACTAACTCTAACATCGTTGTCAACAAAACAACTCGCCAGTTAAGGAGCTCAGTAGCGGCCGGAGGGGAATGTGAAAAGGAAAGCACATACCCTCCCTAAAACAACCCAACAAGCCTCAAAAATAGTGAAAAAGAAGCCTGTGTCTTACGGACATGAGGGAGGGGGGGGTCACAAGAACAGACAAACCTAGGGGTCCAGGGAATAAGTAGACCTACTTATGAAAGTAGTGTGAACAAAACCGAGTTTATGAATAGGGTTGAGGCAAAACTAACGGCTCTGATAGATCCTTTAATGGTAAAACTGTCCAACATAGATTGTAGACTGGCAAAAATGGAGCAGCAATTAATTAGCTCCCTCGGTCAGTCAGGCAAGCAAGGACAAGAACGAGTGAGCATGGTTGAACTGAGACGAGATAGGCCCTATGACCCCAGACCATCCACTAGCGATGTCATACTAGCTCCTCGCGTTGAGGAAAGGGAGCCCGCACCCAGTCGTTTAGAAAATTCCCCGTCAAATATAAATATAATCAGCAGGGTGGACTTAGCTGGTTCTCGGACTCCGGCACACTCGTGGGGAGGGGCTGTGAAAGCATGTACGTTCCTGCACCTCCCACCTGAAGCTACCCCCTACACAGTGGTACTAGCTAATGTCCCCCAGTTCCCTCCAAACACACACGAGCACTGGTCATCGCTCAAGAATAAAGCTTTACATCTGTTAAATGTTAGGTCGGGGTAGGGAACTCACGTTTTAGTGAATTTAAAATGGTGCAAAGAATTCCACGGGTTGGTCATTCTCCTAAGACCTTCCAAGGAGACTGTGTGGTCTTGAGTTTTAGGTCCCCACGTCTAGTTGAGGCAATCCTGGATAGGCTTGGAACTGGCCACTTAGCTAAAGATGATATTAGCGTATTCCCCCTGGGTTTTTTCTACCAACCACGTGGTATTCATACTAGAGACAGGGAAGTTTTGAGGGATGCCTCCTGCAACCAAGGCCCCTATAACTACTTGGTTCCAACATTTAACAGGTTTGAAGCATTTTCCAGGCTAGAGGAAATTGATTGACTTAGAGGCAAAGTACATGCCCATGGTCATCAAGCGTCTAAAGAAACTCATATATTAGTTATTCATAACCATGCACCCTCAACAAATTTACCAAATGAGAAAAAGTCCAATAGCTTATCGGGTAACAAACCTAACGCGTGTAAAGAAGGGGATCTTGGCTCTCTACAACGGAGCAAAATAACAGGTGAGGGAGTCCCAGGGTCTGTTCATGTAGACCACCCAGGGCCCGAGCTGTGTAATATTAACAAGTCTCACGCGGGCCCTGAATTGAAACCAGTCTCCTGGAATGTAGATGGGCTATGTTCCAAAATAACATCAGAGGACTGGGCTACTTTCGTTGAAAGCCATGATATAATGACCTTCCAGGAAACCTGGGCCCTGGACAATGTTTATTGCCAGGGTTTTATAAATTTTTCGAAATTGGCCCATGGAGGAACAAGGGGGAGACCTGTGGGGGGCCTGACAACTTGGGTAAGACAGTCTGACTGTTATAGGGTGGACGAACTGTTTATTTATTGCAGGGACATACTAGTTATCAGATTAAAGATCCCAGAAGCTCCAGATCTGTTACCTATTAATGTTTATGCTAGGGGTATGCAAGGTGGGAAGGTCTCCCCCACTGTAGCTCTCCTAGATAATTTTTTTAACGATTATGAAGGTGTTAGCAAGCTGATAAAAGCCAGAGATTTTAATTGCTCCTTCGAGCCCCTCTATGATAATGACGTTAATCTCTGTCATGAGGAGGATGCCCAGTGGAGTATACCACATCTGGATATCCCGCCTATTAAAAAATGGACCGGGGCAGCCCTCCAGTTTAAGGTGTTTGGCTTGCAACAATGGGCTAGGGCTATAAATGGAAAATCTCCCTCAAATAGGCGGGGATCAGATACCTTTAATAATGGCCTCCTTAGCAGTCGTATTGACTTCATTTTTCTCAACAAGGAACTCTTGCCTTTCTTATTAGACATGATTGTACAGGAGCGGGTGGAGAGTGATAACAACCCGCTGGTTCTTTCTATGCAACTTAAAGGTATTCCTATCACTGAAGAGCAAGCCTCAGAACCAGCCCGTGTTGAAGTTTATTTATTTTGAAGGTTTTATATAGCGCTGGCTAGACCCAGAGGTATCGGAGCGCTTTACAGGAGTGCAAGGAGGTACAGTAATTGATACATTTGGTCAAAAACATTGCCATCCAAACCAATATAACAGGAAACGCAGATAAATAAGAGTGTTATTTACAAGAGTACAATGATAAGTTCATGTGGATGGAGTGTGGTTAGATTAGGGTGGGTGTGAGGGAGTGAAAAAGGAGGAAAAGGAGGGAGATACGGAGACTGGGAGATTAGAGGAATAGGGGAGTGGGAGATCAGAGGGAGGCCTTGCTAGAGTCTAGATATCATTCTTGAAGGTAGGGGCAGGGAGGGTGGTATGGGGAGGGGAAGTAGTAGCATGAGGGAGGGGAGAAAGGGGAGGTGAGAGAGTTGGAGTGCAAAAGAGGGGAGCCTGATGAGGTGAAGAGCGGGAGACGGTGTCTGAGGTAAGTATTATTGACCCCAATATTTGTTGAGGAGGTACAATTTGAGGTCTCTTTTGAAGTTGATGTAGAAAGGGTTACAGCGTAGGTCTTTAGGCAGGGAGTTCCAGATGGACGGAGCATTTCCAGAGAAGGATCGAGCCTGCTTGCTTTTCTTTTTTAGCAGAGGGGGAATAAGTATGAGGGCGTTGGTACTCCTTGTCGGTCGAGTGAAGCCTGCTTTGTGTAGTTTGTCTGAGAGGTAACGTGGAGAGTTTTGGTGAAGTGCTTTATGCGTGATACATGCAATCTTGTAGGAGGATCTATCTTGAATGGGAAGCCATTTGAGTGTTTTAAGTGCGGGGGAGATGTGGTCGGACGGTTTGTAGTCAAAGATAAGTCTCGCAGCTATGTTGAGCACAGATTTGAGAGGTGCAAGATGGACTTTAAGTGTTCCAGCGATAATAGCGTTACCATAGTCTATTCTAGACAGGACTAGCGATTGGACAACAGTTTTAAAGTCATCGGCTGGGATGAAGGGTTTACATTTTTTGAGATGGCGGAGAGTGAAGAGCGCTCCTTTGGCTGTGGTTTTTATGTGGGAGGAAAGAGTAAGGTTATGATCAATGGTAATGCCTAGGGACTTAACTGAGTTGGTAGTGGTTAGAGAGCAGTTGAGGGCATTAAGGTTGGATATCCAGTTTTGTATGGGGAGAGGGTTGTTTTTTAGGGGCGAAGAGAATGATTTCGGGTTTTTTAGGGTTGAGTTTAAGATGATTGTGGTGGAACCAAGATTGGATCTTGGACAGGGTGTCATTGAGGTGTAGGACATCAGAGTGGGATTTAATCTTATAGTAAAGTTGAGTGTCGTCAGCATAGAGGTGGTAATTAATTCCTGCTCGTTTGAGAATGAGGTCGAGTGGTTCCAAGAAGAGGTTGAAGAGCGCGGGAGAGAGAATGGATCCCTGGGGTACACCGAGGGCAATTGGAGTGGGGTTAGAAATACAGTTCGCGATTTTGATTTGTTGGGTTCTGTGTTAGAGAACGGAGGTTGACCGTTTGAGGACATAGCCATTGAGGCCAAAGCGGATTTTGAGAGTGTTAAGTAAGGCAGAATGGTTAACAGTATCGAAAGCCGCGGAGAGGTCGAGGAGAATGAGTATGGAAGACTCACCATTGTCAAGTGAGTGACGAATGTCATCCACTATATCGAGCATGGCTGATTCTGTGCTGCATCCTTTTCTGAAGCCGGATTGCAGTGAGTCAAAGAGGTCGAACGTGTTGATGTCATTGTCCAGTTGGAGCAGGACGCACTTTTCAAGGGCTTTGGAGAGAAGAGGGAGGTTAGAGATAGGTCGGAGGTTATTTAGTTTATTGGGATCTGCGTTGGGATTTTTGGGGATGGGTGTGATTTGACCGAGTTGGAGGGAGGCGGGAACACACCCGGTGGTCAGGGATGAGTTTATAATGGTGGTCCACAGATGGGCAATGATATGTTTAAGGACAAGGTTAGAGGGCATAGGGTCTTTGGTGTGAGAAGATGGTTTGAGTTTAGAGATTGTTATAGACTTCATGTTCCGTGACAGGGTGAAAATTATGCCAGGAGGCGTTGTTTAGGTCTCGACCTCTGCCAATGCCTCTGGCATTGCAGATGTCGAGATTATAGTAGGCAAAACAGCTCTTGAAACCAGCGAGGATTGTCCCCAATGCATGTGAGGTACTCAAGCGCGACGCTTCCCCAGCTCGCGCTTGAGCTCACTTCTCAATCCCACCCCATATGGTGTTCCCTCCCACTCTCTCGCATATCAAAGGCTGCTGCTCCCCCCCCCCCCAATGCGCTCCCGCCCCGCCCCCCCACAGCAATGCCAAGAGCTTGTTTTTTTTATTGCAGCGCGGGGTCACTTTTACAGCCGTGCGGCGCCAAACTTGTTTTTTGTTACCGATGACGGGTGGGCAGAAAGGTTTACAGACTACTAGGGTATACTTGTTATTTCACTTTTGCAGGCAGCGGCGGGCACGATGGCAGCTGCATTCCTTAAAACGTGTGTAGCACTCGTTATTGTTTCCTCCCTTGGCTCATGTCCAGCTGTGCGTTGTATTCCAGTGCCTGCCCCTTGACAAGCCCTCTCAGAGTTGCGCCCAGCCACTGGCAACGACAGCTGTCAAGTCAATGCAGGCAAAGCCACCTCCCATATGCACCACGAGCTCGGAAGTGAGCGCAACGCTGCGCTCGGTGCCCCTTTCTTCCCGTTGTGATTGTAGGGCGGACAATGCGGGCTAAAAGCTTGTTATTGGGTCGTCGCTCACTCAGCTGATTGGGAAACTAGAAACTGATCAGGAAAATATTCTTTACTTCAAAAAGCCTTCTGCCACATTCCCGACGCATTCTTTCCAAAGCAGAGGTGGCCAGTAGATTCATTTATTAATTACTGTAACACTTGTGGTAGGCACACAGATGCTCCTGCAGCCTTCATTTGCCCTGTAAAAGACCTCAAAGTGTGTGTCTAAAAAAAGTCAAATGGTGTCTTCTTTTGGACTTCTCGCAGTAGCCGATCACAATGCATTACATAAAGAAGAAAACAGCACCTGAGGTGCTTTCACCTGTCGTGCGCATCTCTGCCTATACGTGACATCATGCACAGTTCACACAAATGCTCTGGAATTCCAAACCCATTGCAACGTTGCCTGGCCGCCAGGGGGTCAAAGTAACACTACCACATAAACATGTTTTAAATATTTGTTCTTTTAGTGCAGCGTGCACAACATTCTTCTACCGAGTCTATCCTTTTTTTCAGTTCTCTAATTGTGTCCCACTTGTGCAGCTTGTGAAATCACAGCGGGTCATGGAGACGGAAGCAGCACCAGATGTGCGTCACTCACCAACCACCCTGTGCCTCTGCTGGTTAGTGGCTTCATGCACTTTTCGTTTACTGGCCTTCTTCATCCCTATTTCTGTGGACTTGAATAGGCAAACAACATTTTTTTTAGGTCTCGCCTGTCAATGCGCATGCGCATTGAGCTTGCGAGAATATAGGGGCTTATCCAGAGGTTAACCAAACTGGCGATTTCCTCCAGTGCCCGTGAAAAGCAAGGCGCATTGACATAAAGCATGTGCACATCAAAGCCAGCCATCTGTTCCCCAGCTCCTCCCTCCTCCCCTAATTATTCACGGCCGGCCGGCCGTACTTTCACTTTCACGGCCGATAGGCCGTGTCTCGCGTTTATCCTCCCCCCTTCCCCCTTCCTCCCTCCCCACAGCAATGCCCAGAGTAACACGCTTGTTTCTTCACCCTTTCTTTATTGATGTAAGTAGCTCCGGCCTATGTAAGCCTCACTTGTAGTCTCGCATTGCTCAGCCATTCCCATGTGCCGCTGTGTTTGAGTATGGAGGGGGTCTGTTAACTTCTCCATATCTGCCGCTTGCTGCATCTTGGGTCTCAGAAGCCTAAGCCGGCTGCATCCCTTTTGTCCTGTAATCTGATGCCTACCACACCTTCCCACTGCGATCGTCGCCTCCCGGGTGCAGCTCCTTCCAGCCCCAGCCGGCTCTGAGTGTGTCCGAGCTTCTGTCTTGGATTTACTTTCACCTGCTAAGGAGTATCGACCTCTCCCCTTTTACTTCTCTGCTTCTGCTTTTTGTTGGCCCAGAGGCGTTGCCATATTGTGTCTCTCGTGACACACAAACGGAGTTAGGTCCTAAAGTGGGACTGAGGGGGGGGGGCTGGACCGTTTTATACTCAGTAAACAACAAAAGAATGCCCGACCGCCTCGTATCTTAATGGTGCAATTCTTATAACAAGACCAAATGTCAATTAATCAAACCTGGTCAGGTATTTTTATTTATACCCATCAATCATTAATTTACTTTTTTAGAAAGTGCATGTTTTTTCTAGGCAAAAGAAGATATATATATACATTTACAACATTACATTACATTACCAAACGTACAGATTTTGGACGAAAACATTTAACAAAAAAGCATCCATAAAAACGTAAAACCAAATGACATACACATTAAATATTCAAAAACGTAAAACCAAATGACATACACATTAAATATTCACATTTCAAGTAAACAGAAAACAAAGCGAAATTGAATCACAAGAGTAGCAAGATATAAATCTATATTTAACAATATCAATGAATGGAAACGTGACTCTTCTTATAGTGCCGACGCGTTTCAGGTTCGAGTGGAAAGTTGTCGAACCCTCATCCGGGCTTTGTTAATTCTCTGTGTAGGATGCAAAAAAACAATAAAGTTTTATTGACAACCTGTTTGCCTCATCATTTCTAGTGTCATAACACTCATCATGTTTATTGGATCATAAGGGACTACCTTTATCAAAAAGACGGGCAGCCTTTTCGTTCATGCCTACTGGCTAGCGTTCTTCTCAAATTCAGTTTTCTGAAAATGAATCAAACGGAAACTCAATAAACATTGTCATTGACCTGCATGTTGTTCGCGGTCAGAGCTAAGGCTTAGTTTTACATACCTCCACGTGCACCGTCCGGCGCCTCTTGGAAGGAGGAGATCGTGGTATTAGTAGAATCAATCCTATTAAAAAAGGGGGAATTTTTAGGCTTAATTCATTGCAATTGGAAAGTGTGCCATTACTAAAATCCCAGCAAAAGCGTTGTCATACCTTATTGATGTATCGTGCTTCACATTTGAATATTGGAAATAAATCCGGGGCTGTGAAGGACCTGTCAAAAACTGAGTGCTTATTAAAAACCAGGCTCGGGATAATTATGCCTCACATCGTCACTCTCATAGCAATGTGAAACGTGCAACTGGCGTACCTGTAGTTCTATTAGGTGCGCTGTCTCCCTCCCTTTGCGTGCTTCAAAAAATCAGCCCGGCTGGGTCTGATGTGGCGGTTCTTGAATTATTGCGCACTGCGGGGCGAAAGAGGGCAAAAGTTAACCACTCATGTCAAAAACGTTCTTTGAACGGGGCGCGGTGTGCTGAAAAAAGTCTTAAATTAGTCTCGCGTTCTCCTACCTTGGTGCAGTCATCCCTCAGCTCCAGGCTCGAAATGGCTCTCCTCGCAACAAGCGGCGGCCATCTTTGCCTGATTTGTAAAAAACGCACTGTTGTATGTAACTCGAAGGATTATGGGACGTGTAGTTTATTTCCGCAATACATGCGGGCAAGTCATGGTTCCCGTTTCATGTCTTAGACATGAGTTGTGAAATTATTATTACACAGTTGGCGATGTAGTTCGGATTGGGTCAGAACTGAGTTTTCAGAATGCTCCGTTTGCGATCAATGGCAAATGTAATTCACACAGTGTTATGGCCAATTACTTATGCTTTCTAGAGGGAAGAATTATTGAATAAAGCCATGCCAGTAACTCATGCACTTACAGTCTGGACAATTCAGTCATGCTGTTCAAACCTGTAAGGGTACTGTTAAATTTGAGAATGAGATAAGCCTCTTTTTTCCCAACACTTCGAGAAACTATTCAAACTTATCATACTCGCCCAGACTGCTTGGCTCCCTTCTTTTTTCTGATAAAAAAAGCGTGAATACATTACAATTAGCTTTAAGGATAATCTAAAACATCTTTCGACAAAATGGAGTTGCTTTATGTTTTTTTTTTTTGCTTGCTTGGTGCATTTAATAAATGTATTTATTTTAAAAATATGTTTGTAATTTGCTGTTATGGAAATTGAAGTAGAGGATGTGGCATAATAGCCAAAGCAGCTGACTTTAGTGCTGGGGAACCAAGTACGCATTTCGGGGTCAGCTCAACATCTTGTTTTTTAAATGGCTACTGCATCATGACGTACACGTCATCACACTGGTGTCACTGGAGCGTCTTGACAGATACATGCACATGTGAGATGGTGACGCCAGATACATGCACATGTTTGATGGGCATGTGCTTATTTTCTTTGTTTTTTGGGTGTTTTTTGGAAATGCCTCTCGTCATTGGAAAACAAGCACTTTTTTTATTTTTGCTCATTCACAACAACATAGGCGAAACAATTGACATAGCTAGAGATCGAGTTGTGCCTTTGGTTAAATCTATTGCACTTGCCAATTATTCATATTACTGCTGCCAAGAAGGACCACGTGAAGTGTGATAAGTTCAGCCAGTTCAGCCCTTTTTCTATACAACAGCTCTTTGCATGCTGCGATTTATTAACCTATACTTACAATGTTAACAGTCAAACTACAAGTCCCAGCATGCAGTGCGCTTTTGGCTATAAAGCTAGACCTGGCTGAGACCTCATATGTGATATTGGGCAACATTGTAGCTGTGTTGACCTCAGAATCATGGTGACGCATACAGTGTTAGTATGCAGATTACCACATATGAACACTAATTTTGCTTTATTGCCAAATTTAAGCACCAGCAACTTCATCTTCGACTCTTAAATCTGGGTAGAAATCCCTATAGTAAAGCACCGAGAGGGGAATTTCCAGAGATTTTTTTTCTTTTTTAGTGCACCTAAGAAGGAACTTCTTCCTACTGACTGTTTTTTGTTTTTTAGGTCTCGACCTGCCAATGCGCAAGCGCATTGCCGCTCGAGACATAGAGAGGTGGATTAGGAAAGCTGATCAAAGGTCTTTGGCAGGCGGATTACACACAGTGCATGTGCCCGTGCACGCGCTTGCCATTTGCTCCCCAAGCCACCTCGCATCCACGCGCTTGCCATTTGCACTCCAGCCACGTCACACACACCCTTTGTCTGAGCCTCAAGGCATCAATCTTCAAAGGCTGCAGCTCACCCGCCTCCCCACCTCCCCCGCCACAGCATTGCCGAGAGCTTTTTTTTTTTTTTTTTTTAGAGTTACGAGCCGTTAAGTGCTTTTGCGCTCACCACTGCCGAATACGCCATGACTGCACAGACTTGCACGCAGAAGACAGCATTATACTGGCCTGGGTTCTCATCAAGTATTTTAGCAGAAAAGTCCCAGCAATGGCTCCGTTTTTCACCTACTCGTCTCCTCTGTGCACATCGGACGTATTATTTCACCGTACTCGACCCCTTCAAAATACATCAACCCGTTACTTCACCAACCTCTTTCCCTTCAGCACTCGCAGAACACGTAATTTAACCGTCCAATACATTACAGATGGGACACGCTATTTCACGTCTCTTTAGCACCCTCACACACCCTCACTCACCCTCACACCGTCATCCTCATAACCCTCACACCCCCTCACCCCACGCTCACTCATCCTCACCCCCCCTCAACCGCACACCCCCTCAACCTCACACCCCCTCAACCTCACACCCCCTCAACCTCACACCCCCTCAACCTCACACCCCCTCACCCTCACACCCCCTCAACCTCACACCCCCTCACCCCCACACCCCCTCACCCTCACACCCCCTCATCATCACACCCCCACACACCCTCACACACCTCACCCTCACATACCCTCATCCTCACACACCCTCACACTCCCACACACCCTCATACACTCTCACACACCCTCACCCTCACACACCCTTACCCTCACACACCCTCACTCACCCTCACACATCCTCACTCACCCTCACACTCTCACTCACCCTCACACACACTCTCACTCACCCTCACACACACTCTCACCCCCTCTCACCCTCACCCTCACAACCACTCACCCTCACAACTCCTCTCACCCTCACACCCCCCTCTCACCCTCGCACCCCCTCTCACCCTCACACCCCCTCACCCTCACACCCCCTCACCCTCACACACCCCCTCACCCTCACACACCCCCTCACCCTCACACACCCCCTCACCCTCACACACCCCCTCACCCTCACACACCCCCTCACCCTCACACACCCCCTCACCCTCACACACCCCCTCACCCTCACACACCCTCTCACCCCCACACACCCTCTCACCCCCTCACCCCCTCTCACCCCCTCACCCCCTCACTCACCCTCACACCCTCACTCACCCTCACACCCTCACTTACCCTCACACCCTCACTTACCCTCTCACCCTCACACACCCTCTCACCCTCACACACCCTCTCACCCTCACACACCCTCTCACCCTCACACACCCTCTCACCCACCCTCTCACCCCCTCACCCCTCCCCATCCTCACCTCCTCACACACACACCCCCTCACCCTCACACCCCCTCACCCTCACACCCCCTCACCCTCACACCCCCACACCCTCACACCCCCACACCCCTCACCCTCACCCACCCTCACACCCCCTCACCCTCTCACACCCTCACACACCCTCACCCACCCTCACACACCCTCACCCTCACACACCCTCACCTCACTCACCCTCACTCACCCCCTCACAACCCACACACCCTCACATCCCCTCACCCTGACACCTCCTCACCCTCACACCCTCTCTCACACCCCCTCACCCACCCTCTCACACCCCCTCACCCTCACGCCCCCTCATCCTCACACCCCCTCTCACCCTCACACCCCCTCACCCTCCCTCACAGCCTCAGACCCCCTCACCCTCACACCCCTCACACACCCCCTCACCCTCACACACCCCCTCACTCACCCACGCTCACCCACCCTCTCACCCTCACCCACCTTTTCACCCTCACACACCCTCTCACCCTCACCCACCCCCTCACCCTCACCCACCCCCTCACCCACCCCCTCACCCTCACCCAACCCCTCACCCACCCCCACCCTCACCCACACCCTCACTCACACACCCTCACTCTCACACACCCTCACTCTCACACACCCACTCTCACACACCATCACCCTCACACACCCTCACGCACCCTCACCCTCATGCACCCTCACCCTCTCACACCCCCCTCACCCACTCACACCCTCTCACCCTTACACGCCCTCACTCACACACCTGCACCGCCTCACACCCTCACTCTCACACACCCTCACTCTCACACACCCGCACTCTCTCACACCCTCACCCTCTCACACCCTCACCCTCACACACCCTCACCCTCACACCCTCACCCTCACACACCCTCACCCTCACACACCCTCACCCTCACACACCCTCACCCTCTCACACACCCTCACCCTCACCCTCTCACACACCCTCACCCTCTCACACACCCTCACCCTCTCACCCACCCTCACCCACACCCTCACCCTCTCACACACCCTCACCACCCTCACTCTACCGCCCTCACTCTACCACTCTACCGCCCTCACTCTACCACTCTACCGCCCTCACTCTACCACTCTACCGCCCTCACTCTACCGCCCTCCCTCACTCTACCGCCCTCCCTCACTCTACCGCCCTCCCTCACTCTACCGCCCTCACTCACTCTACCGCCCTCACTCACTCTACCGCCCTCACTCACTCGATCTATCTATCTATCGCCCTCACTCACTCGATCTATCTATCTATCGCCCTCACTCACTCGATCTATCTATCTATCGCCCTCCCTCACTCGATCTATCTATCGCCCTCCCTCACTCGATCTATCTATCGCCCTCCCTCTATATCGATAGCCCTCCTTCTATCTATCTATCTATTCCCCTCCCTCTGTCTATCGCCCTCCCTCTGTCTATCGTCCTCCCTCTGTCTATCGCCCTCCCTCTGTCTATCGCCCTCCCTCTGTCTATCGCCCTCCCTCTGTCTATCGCCCTCCCTCTGTCTATCGCCCTCCCTCTGTCTATCGCCCTCCCTCTGTCTATCGCCCTCCCTCTGTCTATCGCCCTCCCTCTGTCTATCGCCCTCCCTCTGTCTATCGCCCTCCCTCTGTCTATCGCCCTCCCTCTGTCTATCGCCCTCCCTCTGTCTATCGCCCTCCCTCTGTCTATCGCCCTCACTCTGTCTATCGCCCTCACTCTGTCTATCGCCCTCACTCTGTCTATCGCCCTCACTCTGTCTATCGCCCTCACTCTGTCTATCGCCCTCACTCTGTCTATCGCCCTCACTCTGTCTATCGCCCTCACTCTGTCTATCGCCCTCACTCTGTCTATCGCCCTCACTCTGTCTATCGCCCTCACTCTGTCTATCGCCCTCACTCTGTCTATCGCCCTCACTCTATCTATCGCCCTCACTCTATCTATCGCCCTCCCTCACTCTATCTATCGCCCTCCCTCACTCTATCTATCGCCCTCCCTCACTCTATCTATCGCCCTCCCTCACTCTATCTATCGCCCTCCCTCACTCTATCTATCGCCCTCCCTCACTCTATCTATCGCCCTCCCTCACTCTATCTATCGCCCTCCCTCACTCTATCTATCGCCCTCCCTCACTCTATCTATCGCCCTCCCTCACTCTATCTATCGCCCTCCCTCACTCTATCTATCGCCCTCCCTCACTCTATCTATCGCCCTCCCTCACTCTATCTATCGCCCTCCCTCACTCTATCTATCGCCCTCCCTCACTCTATCTATCGCCCTCCCTCACTCTATCTATCGCCCTCCCTCACTCTATCTATCGCCCTCCCTCACTCTATCTATCGCCCTCCCTCACTCTATCTATCGCCCTCCCTCACTCTATCTATCGCCCTCCCTCACTCTATCTATCGCCCTCCCTCACTCTATCTATCGCCCTCCCTCACTCTATCTATCGCCCTCCCTCTATCTATCTATCGCACCACCACAGCATCACTCAGGGGTACCACAGCATCACTCAGGGGCACCACAACATCACTATGCGCTACCACAGCACCACTGAACGCCACAGCATCACTCGTCGCCACCACAACATCACTCAGCGCCACCACAGTATCAATCTTTGTGCAACCATTCAACAATATCTGGTTCAAATATTTTCTCTCAATGTTTCAAGCTTTATTACAAATGTCACAAAAAGATGTTAATATTTCACTTCTGTTCTTAGATTTTCGTCACAATAAAATACACTGAACATAATCTTCACAAAAGTTATTTACAAAAGTTTAAGCTATTGCCATTATAAATTACAATAACTTTTATTTAAGTATTATTTATTTAAAAAAAATTAAAAGCCATTGTTATTTGTAATATCAATACATCTAAGTCACGTAAATACAAAACATGTTGCATTACAAATGCTATAGGTGTCACATTTGCAAAAGATAAAAGTATTGGCATTGTAAATGACAAAGCTATTAATTTCGCTATTTTCAAAACCAAAACATAAATAAAAAATTTGTCATTTACAAGACCAGTAGCTCAAACTTTCATAATGCGAGACCTATTGCATTGCAAATGCTTGTTTTTTGTTGCTGGGGAAGAAAAGGGTTGGATTCAGGTGATGAGGTAACGGATGAGAGGTGGGAGGGGACCTGAGGAGGATTAGATGAGGATGGAGGATCAGTGGGAATGTCTTATAAAGGTAGTGGGTTGGGGAGGAGGAGTTTAAGAGGAAGGATTGATCAATTTTGGTAACTTTATCAGAGAAGAAATTTGCAATTACTTTGCATTTCTTTTTAGTGGCTATCAGCTTAAGGGGGGCAGAGGAAGTTTGGCTTTTGACAATGCTGAATAGTTCTCTAGGTCTATTTTTGGCCCTATCAAGCTGTGTGCGTAAGAAGGACACGCCGGGAGACACGCCGGGAGGCGTCACCAGGCGCTCTACAAGCTCCTTTAAATGAAGGAGGCCTTTTCATTGAGGATGTGTTTTTTGTAATTGGACCTAGCGGATCGGAGGAGGGCTAGATGGGAAGGGGATGGGTGTTGCCTCCAGGTTCTTTCGGCCTTCCTAAGGGAGCGTCTTTCGTTGTTAAGATCAGAGTTGAACCAGGATTTGCAAGGTATGTTTCTTTGGGTTTTTAGTTTGGGAGGTGCCACTTGGTCTAGGACCACAGTAACCGATTTATTATAGTGCTCGGTGAGGGTGTTCGCGTTTTGGGAGAGGGCAGTTAGCAGGAATTGGGCTATGAGCTTCGTTTCTAGCTCGCCAGGGGGGGATAAGATGGAGGTTCCTGGTCAATTTCTTGTGTTTGATGTTTTTGGCTTGGAGGGAAGGGGCTGTAGTGGTGATAGTGAAGAGGATGAGGTGATGGTCGGACCAGTCAATTGGGATGATGTTGGAGAGGGTAGCCAAATCATTATTAGTGATGATGGCATCAAGAGTAGAGTGTGTGTTGGGGAGTAACAAATTTATTTAAGGTCACTGATCTCCATAAGGTCCGTGAGTAGGTTAACAGCGGGTTCTTTGATATCCTTCCAGTGGAGGTTGAAGTCTCCAAGGAAGAGATTTTTAGAGTTGGAAAGTGATGATTGGGTGAGGAGGTTAGAAAGTTCCTCAGGGAAGGGATTCGCCCAGAGGGTGGTAGATATTGTGTAGGCGAATGGGTGTGGCGCCCTGGATTTTAAGTTCGGCTCTGAGGTATTCAAACGTGGCCGGGTCAGAGTTCTTGACAAGCGAGAGTTTAAGTTCGTTTTTGAAGATGATAGCTAAACCACCTTCAATTTTATCTAGCCTATCTTTCCTAATTATGGAGTAACCGGGGGATAGTAGGTCAAAGATAGATGTAGAATGGGCCTTGAGCCACGTTTCCGTAAGGAAGGCAATATCAATGTCTTCGCAGAGAATGGTTTCAGCTATTTCAGTCGCATGCCTGACAGCTGAGCGGCAATTGACCAGCATGCATGTGATGGGTTTTGGGTTGTTTATGGGGGGAGGGCATGTTTGGATAGTGGTAGGTTGTGTTGGGGGCCTTGGTGAGACGGCGGAGGAAGGGGTTCTGCTTGTCCCCAAATCACGGGAATGGCAGATTGGGGGTAGTGTGGTTCAATTGGATATTTAGGGAGGTAGGAGTTATAAAGATCGAGGAGGTCAGAGGAGGAGAGAAGGTTCAGGGCACAGTGGGGTCGATGGGATCAGTTGCAGCGGGGTAGGGTTCTCCACTGTAGAGGGTTGGAGTTGTTTTGTGAGTCAGGGTTTGGGGAAATTGTGTGGTTAAGGTGGATTTCAGATGAGAGGGAGTTAAAATATTTCCTGAATTGAGAGAGTTCAGACGACACGGAGAGAACATTCTTGAGCTGAGAGAGTTCAGACGCCAAGGTCAGAAGATAGCTGTTGATGTTAGCTAGGGCTTGTGCTAAATTCGGATCAAAGTTATCTAGGGAGAGCGGTCTGTGGATTGTTAGGTTTGGGAGCTCAGGTGGAGAGGCGTTCTCAAGTTGGTGGACGGAGGGATGGACGTGTAAAGGGTGTCCTGAAATGGCAAATGGTCTTGAGGGGGGAGAGGTGAAATAACATCCTGGATAATAACATCTTAGCTAAGGGGTGGAAGGCAGTTAGGCGTAGGTGAAATAGGAGTAGGCTGTGGAATAATAGGAATATCGGGAGGAGGGTGCTGGAAGGGGAAGTGAGGGAGGGGTTATATCTAGAGGTGGGTGGGGAGAAGTCATAAGAGAGAGATAGGGTTTGGGAAACTGGGCATGCTATTGAGGTGTTCAGATGAGGGAGGGTTGCTAGCGAGGGGGGGTAATTGGAGTATTGGGTTTGGGAGTCATCACACATAGTAAAAGTGCCTGTTGGGTGAGGGGTTGGGGACAAGGAAGGACAAGGACAGGAAGGGGAGAGTGAGGGGACGTCAATCTGTAAAGTGCCTGTAGGGTGAGGGGTTGGGGACAAGGAAGGACAAGGACAGGAAGGGGAGGGTGAGGGGACGTCCATCTGTGGGATGGAAAGAAAGTAGGATAAGGTGCCGAAGTGTTTTTCAAAGATGGTGAGATGGTTTTCAGAACCTTGGATTAGGATGTTATCGGATTTGAAGATGGAAATGTCTATTTCGCCAAGGGAAGCCGGGGAAGGGGAGGTGGACAATTTGAAGCCTTTATGGGATTTTGTATGATTTGGTAATGGGGAAGTGGCGGAGAAAGATGCTTTTCCATTTGGAGTGACGTTTGGAGTAAAAAATGTAGTTAGTTTTTATTATGGAGGAGAGGTTAAGGTAGTTATCGACAAATAGGGTTTCATGATGACCAATAAGTAGTTTGTGTTTAAAGTTTTTCCTAGCGTTTTTGGAGAGATTGGGAGGGTAGAGGATGGACCAAGAATTCGGGCCATGTCTAGTGATGGGTGAGTCCTGTGGGTGGATTCTGTGGTCCGTTATGATGGGGGTGTGTATGAGGGGGGCATGGTAATATGATTAAGGAGGCTAGGGGAGGGGAAAAGAGGGTGGGGGAAGGCTAGAAGTGAGACGTAGCAAGGTGTGGGGGCCGAAGTAGGAGGGGGCGAAAGTGAGCGAGTAGAGTAAGTGGGGAAATGGAGTAGGAGGATAGTATTAGGAGGAGGAGATGCAGTAAGTCTGTGTCAGGTGGGTTAATCAGTCAATGCACATATAGGGCAACTTGGACAAGTATGGGAACAGGTAGGAAAAAGGGAAAGGAAGAGGGATCGAAAATCGAAGTCAGGTGACAGGTGGGCTAGTCAGTCAATGCACATATAGGAGAATTTCTCTCGACAAATGATGCCAGGAGAGTCAAATGGGCAAAAGTCATTAATAATGTAGAGCATCTACAACAGGTGAGGGAGCTAGTGATGAGCGCAACAGATACCCTTCAAAACTGTGCATCTCAAGAGGAGGTGAATTCTAAGATTGTACGGGTCCACAGTGATTTGTTTAGTAAGCTTAAATGCTTTTTTATTACTAAGGGTAAACGACCAAAGTGTCGATCAGGCAACAAGGCTGCCACTTGGTACGGGGAGTCATGCAGGCATGTTTATCGTGCCCTAGCTAGGGCCATAAGATCAAAAAGGTATAAGGAAGGCAAGGGAAGGATACATGCTGGCCCAACTGAAAGCAAAAAGGGAACCGTATGAAGAATATTGAGCAGAGCTGTTCGAGGCCTGGTCAAGGAGAAGCATGGTTGCTTTCTGGCACCAGGTGAAATGGGGTAGAGGAGAAACAAACCAGGTGCCCGAAAACCATGTACCCCCGGCGCTGTCTGTATCCCATTTTAAGACTCAGTTTGCGATTACAAATACTCCCCAGCACATTTTTGAATTGCCACCCTCTGAATACTTTCTGTATTTTACTAAAAAAGTGGTAGAAATAGCATTAAAAGCAGTCCCAAGAGGCAGGGCGCCTGGGCCGGATAGTATCCCGGCTGATCTGTTTCTACACGACATAGATACTTGGGCATCGTAGGTTCAGCTTCTTGTTAACGCTATTGCTAGTGGAGCACCATGCCTGATTCCTGGTCAGGAGTGGAAATCGTTCAGATTTTTAAGAAAGGAGACCGCTCCAATCCGGGTAACTATAGGCCCATTAGTCTCATTGATTGTATACAGAAAGTTTCAGCTAGAATGGTACTGAGCCGAATCCAGGCCTGGATGGAGGAATTTGATATCTTGTCACCCTCCAGGCTGGCTTCCACTCATGTACCAGCACCATCAATCAGGTTTTTAGGTTTATTTTGGTGTACTGGCGTGTGGTAATTTTAGGCGGGGGTACAATTTATGCCGCATTTGTCGACCTTAAGTCGGCTTTTGACCATGTCCCCCGTTCCAAAATGTGGGGAACCTTCTTAGAACAAGGCATGCCAATAGACATCTTGGCTTTTTTAGCTATACTACACAATGCAAATTATGCACAGGTACGCTGGGATACAAGGGGCAGTGTTACAGAAATGTTTCCTATTCACAAAGGGGTGCGCCAAGGGTGCGTCCTAGCACCGACCCTTTTTTCACTGTATGTCAACAGGGTAGTCCAGTACTTCCAGAATTTCCCCACTGATGCTCCTACATTAGCAATTTAACATAGTGACCCCGCTTATCCAGTGGCGTTTCATTGTTTTAGCTATTTCTTTGATCTGATTTTTCACTCTATTAGGCACAACAATAACACAAAAAATACAATTTTTACTCTGTGTTAAGGTTAGATATTTTAGATGCATTCGCTGCAAGCCCCAATTTAATTTCTCGTCCGCTTGATATCAAGGTTATGCTAATTTGATCGTTTTATCAAAAAGAAAAAAGAACAAAACACTATTGCACTATGGGTCGAATCCTCCGTGGGGGCCAAGGAGTTGTTGACTGGAGGAGGATGACACGAGGGTGGTTATAGTGCCTGATCCCAGCATGGTAATTGCCATCAGAATGGGTTCAATGACAGTACTATCACCCCGAATATCCTCTCCTATAAGTACAGCCGACAGTGGATTGGTAGACTCTCTCCCCATTCCCTTGGACAGTAATTTGCCTGTTCCCCGTGCGAGGTCTATGGACAGGAGTGTTCTTGCGGCCTGCGACGCACCAGCTGTGACGGACCGTAATTGTAAGGTTCTCAGTTGGAATGTCGCAGGGATCGCAAGAAAACTGGCCCTTCCAGATTGGAATGCTTTGGTTGATGACCACGCCATATGCATCTTCCAGGAGACCTGGAGTTTGGACCCATTACACAGGGTGGGATTTTCTTCCTACTATGTGCCCGCTCAAATTTCAGAATCGGGGAGAGGACGTCCCGCAGGAGGCTTGCTTATATGGGTGGCAGCTTCCCTAGATTGTAGAATTGAGGACCTTCAGACAGGATGTCCAGATATCCAAAATATTATTTTAAGAGACTCTAGGGGTCGCATAATATTGAATATCTATAACGTATATGCTAGAGGGACTAAGGGTGGGAGGAAGTCGACTGTATTATCTCTCCTGGAAAGCTACCTTAGTACAACTTCACACAAGTCGTGTACCCTGGTAGCGGGCGACATGAACTGTACGTTCGAGCCCTTGGGCTCGGATGTTGCTTTAGAGCAAGATGAGGAGGACGCGAAGATAGGGATCCCAAACTTGGAGATTCCTCCCATTAGGAAATGGACACAGGTGGCGGTACAGTTATACACCTTGAGCACTGAATTTAATCTAAGGGCAGTGAATGGGAGGACGAATTCAGATAGGGGGGGGGCACATACTTATAACAGACCAGGACATACTTCTAGAATTGATTACATTCTATTAGATATATGTCTGTGGAGCCAGGTGAGGGATATGGTTGTGGTACCCACGATCGAAAGCGATCACAACCCGCTTTCCTTGACCATGGTTCAGTGGTGGTGTCATTTTATGAAGGGGTATAATAACCCCATATTAACTCCCCCAGATGAGTCGGTAGTCTCATTATGTGGAAGGCGCCTAAAATGGGCTAAATTGGTCATGTCGGAGGAAAAAGTTCGAGAAATAACAACCCTTTTAGATCATGCACTGATAAACTTGGGGACCATCCCGGAAGGGGTGGGTAGGGCTTCCGAGGTCTTTGCCTCACTCACAGAGGCGCTGACTAATGTGTTTTCTATCCCCCCGAGTAAGCTAGGGAGGAAAGGAGGTGTAAAGAAAGCTAGCGGATGGTACACACAACTGTGCAGGCTAAACAAATCAAGACTTGTTGAGGCAGTGAAATCCAAATCCCACCCCGACATATTGGAAGCAAGGAAGGCATATAATAGATCACTTAAATTTGCTAAAAAGGAGTGGGAAGAGAAATTTTGAGAGGACCTACTTGTCGCGAGTAAAAGCAAAGACCCTAGGAGTTTTTGGAACCTTGTAGGCTCCCGGAATAGGCCCGATGAAGCCATGAGACCCTGTAATATCCCCCCACAAAGCTGGGTCAAACACTTTGGGGCCCTATACCTTCCGGTGGAGGGGGCACTAAATGTTAGGATGCTCCCCCCACTAGTATCTGAACCCCATGGCTACAATCTCTTTTCAGCTCTAGAGATTGAAAGGGTGATTGGGTGTGTAGCCCCCCGGAAGGCAGCAGGCCCAGATGGCTTACCGGGGGACCTCATGCGGGCATATCCAGTGGCCTGGGGAGGGGTTATAGCGGCACTCCTTAATGATATTATGAAGGGGGGGCCAGTGCCCGATTCCTGGAAAGGGGCGGTGGTGGTCCCAATCTATAAAAAAGGTCCCAGAGAAATCCCAGGGAACTACCGCCCCATAAGCCTCATTGACTCCACCCAAAAGATAGCAGGTAAAGCTATCCTGGGTAGGATTCTTCATTGGGTGGAGGAAACAAAATACTAACAGACTTCCAGGCAGGGTTTCGGGCAGGTACAGGGACGATTGAGCAGGTGTTTAGGTTGGCACTCCTTGGATGGAAGGTGGTGGATCTAGGCAAGGGCAGTCTATACTTGGCATTTATAGATCTAAGGACTGCTTTTGACCTAGTTCCCCGGGAGGAGTTATGGAGGGTGCTCTATGGGTTGGGGTTACCTCCCTACATTTTGTCCCTCCTTATTAGCCTACACGAACATACCTTTGCCCAGGTTCGTTGTGGGAGAAATGGAGAGATAACTGAGAAGATCCCAGTGTCTCGGGGTGTGAGACAGGGATGCGTCCTAGCGCCCACCCTCTTTTCATTATATGTCAATGGGGTGGCGGACTATCTCCAGCAAGAACCAGCCGATGCTCCTTGTCTAGGGGGAGTGCGGATCCCAACTTTACTTTTTGCGGATGATACGCTTTTGATTTCTAAGACTCCGCAAGGCCTCCAGAAGTTGCTCGACCGCTTCCAGAACTTTTGTGCTTTAAGGGGCTTGGTAATCAATATAGATAAAACCAAGTTCCTTATTTTAAACCCTCCAAGGAAACTAGGCCGCCCACCCACTCTTAACTCTGTTCCTTTAGAAAAAGTATCCGAATTCGACTATCTCGGAATACGGATTACGGATTCCATGAATTGGTCACCCCATATTGCTAAGATGGTCTTGAATCACAAGAGAGTAGGAGGGGCCCTCCTGAGGGAATTTCGGGCTTCACCAAGGAGGTCGCTTGCCCCAGCAATTGACATCTACAAGGCCAAGGGAGTAACATCAGCCCTATATGGAGCAGAACTGTGGGGGCATTGCTGCCTGGATTCCCTGGTAACATCAGAAAGCAAGCTCCTGAAATCTCTAATCGCCCTGCCTCCAAGCACCCCTACAGTGCCTGTGCTGTTGGACACTGGGTGTAAGAATATTAAAGATCAAGCCCAGCTCCGGCCACTCCTTTTATGGGCACGTATTTGGAGGGGTGAAGAGTTAAAATCATATGCTGAAGGGCTGGCAGAGATAATGAGCTTGGGCGGTTGGGCAAAGATCAAGTGGTTGAGAGACACGAAAAAACTTTTGGAGGTTATTGGGCTTGGGGACTCCTGGTTATCAAGAACGGCGCCACCAAAAGATGTTTTGAAAAGGCTTTACTGGAAATGGGTTGCGGAACAGTTAGTGACAAATTCTAGACACTGTAAATCTACAGCTGCCTTTTTAATAATTAAAGATGTTGCAGTCTACGAACCTTATCTGGACTTAATTACCCTGGCAACTGATCGAGCACTGTATTTTAAATTTAGAGTGGGCTCCCTTCCAGTTGGTGCCCTGGTGTCTAAGTGGAAATCGGGTGTCCACAAGTGGAAATCGGGTGTCCACAAGTCCCCCTTTTGCGCCCGTTGCACCACGAGGATAGAGTCTATACCGCACGTATTGTTTGAATGCCCGGACTATGCTAAACCCAGGGGCTTTTGGCTCAAACCCCTTTGTCGCAATATGGGCACGAGTAGCCATCTGGTAGCTCTTCGCATCCTTATGACGGACACTTCCCCTCCTATTGTTTGTGGTGTAGCCAAATTTTTAAAACATTTTTGGTTGATTCGTTGCAAGAGATTGTCATTAGCGGTTTAATTAGTTTTTTAGTTAATTTATTCCGACATTGTCTTTTTATCTTATTTAACTGTACATTTAATACTGCTTTTAAAATGTCTTTTTCTAGTTTCTTAAAAATGCTGTATTTGTGTACGCTTTCAAGATATCTTGCATATCGAATAAAAGCTTCAGCCAACCAAACCTATTGCACTAGGTTTCAGTCTGATTGAATGGTTTTAATTTAACAACATTGACAGAATATACATTTTATATTGTTTTATCTCATACTTAAGCACTTTACAATTCTCTAAAATTTAGACATCTTATTAGCACTATTTTGCACATATTATCTTTTTGGCTGCTATGCATTGTTTTGTACATCCTGAAAAACCCCAAAATCTATTTATTCAGAAATTGCAATCTAGCAGATGATTACATCTACCTAAAAACAGCAATAATCTGCAGTATTCTCGGATTTAACCGGATATAATTCCAGCAGTCAATTTGTTTGATACATGTTAGTCATTTATGACTCAGTTGGTATTTACACTATTCAGTTGAAGATGAATTGTGGAAAAAGTTATATATCAAAATTAACGCACTTTAGCAGGAATTTTGTATATATATTGCATTTTATGGTAGACCTTTTTTTATTCTATTATATATATTTATTATGTTGTTTTTATATATAATACTGGGAATGTTCGTCATTTAACTTCTAAATGCTGTAAGTCTGCCTTCTAGCTTGATTGCACGTGTTTGTACCATGTGACATGGGCGGGATATCTAGCAGCATTTAAAATGACGAAAATTCAGACAGTCTCTATGTGATCAAGGGCTCTCGAGCCCGAAACGCGTCATCGGCCGTAGCTGTACTGGAGGTGAAGGTTAAATAAATACATCTTGCCTATTGAAGTGGCCCGTTTCTCCTTCTTCGCCGCCATGGAACTATACATCCAAGTTGTTAAAACAATGTTTCAGCTAAACCCTGTGGTGTTATTCACATCAATTTATAAGGGTGTAGTGATTCCAGATGTAATATTGATGGATCCAAGCGAGTGAAGACATTTGTTAAATTCTACTTTTCATCAGCTAATTTCGACCTGCCATCAGTCTAGGCCCCCTGTTTCTTGGGCCGTTATGCTCATGCCTTTTTGGACTCTGAGTTCACCTTGGTGTACTAGAAGACCTTTACCTTGTCCTTTCTTAGGCGACTCAAGATGATCGTGATGCTGCCAAGTTGACAATTTGTTGTGACTTGGGCAACACTGCTATGGGCACTAGCATTGCCATACGTCACCATGGGTGGCTGTGATCGACTGGGTTCTCGTGCGATGTCCAATTCTCCCCGATGGACATGCAATTCAATGGACTCTCCTGTTTGGAGACAAGGCAACTCTTTCCTGGAACGCTTCAAGGGAAGTGAAACTGCTGCTCACTCTCTGGGTCTCTCTGCCCAGCTCCGCAAGCTGCAACAATTCCACTGTTCCTTTCGTGGCTTTGGCCAAGACATCCCTTACTGCCAGCCTGTCCCGCCCTAGCAGGGAAACCTGTAGTATTGCGGGAGAGGCTGGAGTCCCCACTGTCCCCGCATGCAAAGTCAACATGCTGCTTAGTCCTCCCCGTAAGCCCCATCACGTAGCCCCACCTGCCAAACCTTTTTTGTGTGCCACCTGTTAGCAATCACATCGGACAGGTGGGTCCTGCAGATTGTCATCCGGAGGCTATGCCTTACCCTTCCTTTTTTTTCCTACTACACCTTCCACCCTCCACCCAGTGACTAATGGAGGACCATCTCTCCATTTTGTGTCAGGAAGTGCAAACTGGACTATAGAGGCTGTTGAGAGGTTGCCAGCTTCAGAAGTAGGAGGTTGTTGTTATTCCTGCTACTCTCTGGTACTCCAGACAGACCAAGGTCTTCGACCAATTCTAGATCTGTGCTGTCTCGACACCTTCCCCCTGAAAGTGAAATTCAAAATGCACACCATTGCCTAGATAATGTCTGTTCTCAACCCTGGAGACTGGATGGTGGCTTTGGACCTTCAGGTTGTCTAGTTCCACATACCTGTCCTGTTGGCCCATCAGCACTCCTGCAATTTGTGGTAGGACAGGAGCATTTTCAGTTCACTATGCTCCTCTTTGTTCTCACCAGTAACCCTCAGGTGTCCGAGAAAGTGGTGACAGTACACCTATCGAGGTCACAGGTGCCGGCCTTCTACTACATCGATGACAGGCAGTAGTCAACTACCTCCAGGCTACCGCAAACTCCTGTCATCCTTGGGGTTCAATATCAACGTGTCGAATTCATATTTGACTCCTTCTCAGATGTTCCCCTTCATCAAAGCCATTCTGGAAACAGTTTGGGTCTATACCTTTACCCCAGGAAAGAGAGTTCTGGACATTCCGGCTATGATCCTGATCTTTCATCCTCTGTCCTGGATTTCAGTTAGGTCGACTGAGGCTGCTGAGAATGATTGCCTCCAGCATCCTGCTTGTCGAGCATGCCAGGTGGCATATACAAGCTTTGGAGTGAGATCTGAAGTCCCATTGGACCCAACATCAAGGGGACTGCTCCGACCAAGTTCAGACTTTGGAGGCGACTCTGAAAGATATGCAGTGGTGGTTTCTGTACCACGATTGTATCAGAGGAGCCCTCTCCCTTCCCCCACGCAGAGCTGATGCATCCCTTCTGGGCTGGTCCTGGGTTGCTTGTGTTCCGGTTTAGAGAGGACCTGCCCTGGCAGTTAGAGCTGGACTGTTCGTGTTGGAGCAGGGTCAAGACTGATTTGAATATTGGTTGGGTGGGCAAAATACGATGGACTGGATTGCAGCTAGTGTAATTACAAGTGGCTGAGATTTATTCAAGCATTTTTTTGTATATACTATATCTTGGTAGCCGGGTGTTTCTCAGCAAATACTGTATACATCTGTCAGTGGGACAAGTTTGTGGTTTTGTATGGCCCATGCCAGATCGACCCCTTCCAGACCCAATTGTCTAATGTCCTTTTTGTTGTATTCCTTGCCCGGAAAGGCCTTGCGTTGGGCACTGGTAATGGGTATCTTTCAGCCTGTTCGGCCTTCTTGTGATTGCGTGTTCAGCCTTCATTGTTTAAGTTACTGGTTGTGATGAGGTTTTTGAAGGAGCGACAGCATATGTTTCCCCCATTTCTTTTTCTAATGCCCCAATCAGACCTCAATCTCGTCCTTTTTAGGTCGAGCTATTTATAGCTCTGAACTATTGCAGCGGAAACAACACTCTTGGACAAGCGGATTCCTCCCAATGCATGTTGTCTACTGAAGCGTGACGCTTCGCCAGGTGCGCGCTTGGCCTCACACCCCATCCCCATATGCTCGTTTGCCTCCCAAGCTGCTCCCCCACCCCCCGCCATGAGACTTCAAAGCAATCCGCTGCTCTGAAGTGATTATTTTTCACGCGCTCTGCAGGTCACCATTTGCCGCTAGCGCTTTCATCCCTAACACTCCCGAGAGTTGAAATCCCCTGGTGACTTCTGGGGACTGACATAATGTCTGGTATGCACCCTATCCATAGCGGCAATAGTGAGACTACATGCTCACAATGTATTATGAAAACCAATTTTTTCTTACTTTCAGAACGCAATTTCGGGAGTTATCGACAACTCTCTGCTCTAAATTTGAGGACCGCTTTGTGTTCTGGGGCCTCATATTTTGGATGCCCATTTGATCCTTTTTAGGTCGAGCTATTATATCCTGCAGGATATAAGATTCACGGGTCTGCCACATGCCAGCCGGACACCCATGCTCGTTCCCTCCCACTCAGAGCGCATAAACATTCATTCTTGTGAATTTTTATTTGCGAAATGTCATTTGCAGTTTACTTTACGTAGTTCTCGTTCACATTCCTCATGGGCTCCGCTTAACTGGACGGCAATTCAGGCTTGGGCTACATTATCTGCGAGGCTTTTATTTACTACAATCAACATTTTATGCCTCCTCACGGCCGAGCCGCACTTCAAAGGCAGCTCGATTTACTTCTCCGGACAATGCAGGGCTCCCCCGCTGTGTCCATTAACTTACCTAGTCAAGCGAGAACAGCATTTAGCGGATGTCCGCCGAACGTAGCATGTGCACGTTTCTGGCCTCGAAGCCGGTACTTCACCTGAACACTCTCAGTGTTCCGTTTGCAAGCCTGCTTGGTGGTGTATCTGAATCTGTAGGGTAGATTTTGTTATTTCTTTTGGTTTGTATTGCATTAATCTTGCTGCTCTATGCTGGTAGGATTGCTGGTGTTGCACCCCTCAACGCCAAAGCACCACTCAATGCCACAGCACCACTCAGCACACAGCATCCCTCAACGCCACAGCATCCCTCAACGCCACAGCACCACTCAACGCCACAGCACCACTCAACGCCACAGCACCACTCAACGCCACAGCACCACTCAACGCCACAGCACCACTCAACGCCACAGCACCACTCAACGCAACAGCACCACTCAACGCCACAGCACCACTCAACGCCACAGCACCACTCAACGCCACAGCACCACTCAACGCCACAGCACCACTCAACGCCACAGCACCACTCAACGCCACAGCACCACTCAACGCCACAGCACCCCTCAACACCACAACACCACAGCACCACTCAACGCCACAGCACCACTCAACGCCACAGCACCACTCAACGCCACAGCACCACTCAGCGCCACAGCACCACTCAGCGCCACAGAATGCCACAGCACCCCTCAACGCCACAGCACCCCTCAACGCCACAGCACCCCTCAACGCCACAGCACCCCTCAACGCCACAGCACCCCTCAACGCCACAGCACCCCTCAACGCCACAGCACCCCTCAACGCCAGAGCACCCCTCAACGCCAGAGCACCCCTCCACGCCAGAGCACCCCTCCACGCCAGAGCACCCCTCCACGCCAGAGCACCCCTCCACGCCAGAGCACCCCTCCACGCCAGAGCACCCCTCCACGCCAGAGCACCCCTCCACGCCACAGCACCCCTCCACGCCACAGCACCCCTCCACGCCACAGCACCCCTCCACGCCACAGCACCCCTCCACGCCACAGCACCCCTCCACGCCACAGCACCCCTCCACGCCACAGCACCCCTCCACGCCACAGCACCCCTCCACGCCACAGCACCCCTCCACGCCACAGCACCCCTCCACGCCACAGCACCCCTCCACGCCACAGCACCCCTCCACGCCACAGCACCCCTCCACGCCACAGCACCCCTCCACGCCACAGCACCCCTCCACGCCACAGCACCCCTCCACGCCACAGCACCCCTCCACGCCACAGCACCCCTCCACGCCACAGCACCCCTCCACGCCACAGCACCCCTCCACGCCACAGCACCCCTCCACGCCACAGCACCCCTCCACGCCACAGCACCCCTCCACGCCACAGCACCCCTCCACGCCACAGCACCCCTCCACGCCACAGCACCCCTCCACGCCACAGCACCCCTCCACGCCACAGCACCCCTCCACGCCACAGCACCCCTCCACGCCACAGCACCCCTCCACGCCACAGCATCATTCAGCACCACTGAAGGCCACAGCATCATTCAGCACCACTGAAGGCCACAGCATCATTCAGCACCACTGAAGGCCACAGCATCATTCAGCACCACTGAAGGCCACAGCATCATTCAGCACCACTGAAGGCCACAGCATCATTCAGCACCACTGAAGGCCACAGCATCATTCAGCACCACTGAAGGCCACAGCATCATTCAGCACCACTGAAGGCCACAGCATCACTAAGCACCACTGAAGGCCACAGCATCACTAAGCACCACTGAAGGCCACAGCATCACTAAGCACCACTGAAGGCCACAGCATCACTCAGCACCACTGAAGGCCACAGCATCACTCAGCACCACTGAAGGCCACAGCATCACTCAGCACCACTGAAGGCCACAGCATCACTCAGCACCACTGAACGCCACAGCATCACTCAGCACCACTGAACGCCTCAGCACCACTGAACGCCACAGCATCACTCTGTGCAACCATTCAACAACTGGTTCTAATATGTTCTCTCAATGTTTCAAGCTTTATTACAAATGTCACAAAAAGATGTTAATATTTCACTGCTGTTATTGGATTTTCATCACAATAAAATACAATGAACATAATCTTCCCAAAAGTTATTTACAAAAATGTAAACTATTGCCATTATAAATTACAATAACTTTTATTTAACACCTTAGGAGCTTCGTAAATAAACCTCCCCAGTGCTGCGCTGTCCATTATCCAGTGCTGAACTGGACGTCCAGCGGTCGCACGCAGCACTGGGGAGGTAGTGCCCGTGACGACCGTTGGCCGACGGCAGCACTTAAAGGGTTAAGTATTAATTATTAAAAAAAATAAAAGCAATTGTTATTTGTAACATTAATACATCTAAGTCATGTAAATACATCACATATTGCATTACACATGCTATAGGTGTCACATTTGCGAAAGTTAAAAATATTGGCATTGTAAATGACAAAGCTATTAATTACGCTAGATCAAACGTTCCTAATGCGAGACCTATTGCATTGCAAATGCTTGTTATTTACTGTGTACTCCATTCAGTGCCACTCCACAGCTTTTCCCTACAGCTCCTCTCCATCAAAATCGTGTTCCTAGTTTCCCTCACCTCAGCACGGGTTATTAGTGATCTTCAGGCTGTGTGTGTTCATACTACATTCTTCCCCGACAAGCTGATTCTATGCAAGAGGAGGCGAGCCTCCATTGCTTTGACCCCAAAAGAGCGCTCCGCTTCTACATCGAACATACCAAAGATCACAGAGTAGACGATCAGCTCTTTGTAGGGTTCACCGAATAAAAAAGGCAAGGTTCTGAAGAAGCGTGGTTTCTAATGCTGGATCTGGCTCTGCAATAAGACCTGCTATGCATCGGCAAAGAAGAATCCTCTGGAAGAACTGCGTGCCCATTCCACCAGGACCAAATCTTCTATCGCTGCGTTAGCATGTAGTGTCCCTGTCTTAGACATTTGCCAGACAGCTACCTAGGCATCCCTTCGTCCTTTCACAAAGCACTATTGTCTGGACAGCCAAGTTGGCAGAAAAAGGCACTTTGTCCGCTCGGTGCTGCAGATCTTTCCATTTACATCCCACCAACAATTAGGTTGGTTTCTAGTCAAAAGGTGATAAATCTGCAGCTAGAAGTCTCTATCAGAAGAACAAATTACTCCCCTTCGGTAACGCTCTTTCTGGAATAGACTCTATCTAGCAACAGATTCCTCACCGACCCTCCCATCATCTCCATTCTCTGATTGGACTCTACCCTTTAATAAGATCTCAAGTCTTGGAATTTACACACAGGTGTATCAGTTTCCTTTTGTGCCTCCATGTCTGGGGGTGCTGACATTCTTGAAAGCAATGGATGTCAGCCTGCACTAGTGACACATATAAAGGCCCCATACGACACTTCCGGAGTGGAACAGCGACAGTGCAGAGCTACACAGCACCCTCTTCTGGCACCCAGAAGCACTATGGAATAGTTTCTGGATCCAGTCTGAAAAGTGAAGCATCGGTGGCTAAATAGAGTCTCTACCAGAAAGCAACTTGTTCATTAAGACCAGAAAAATGAAATTAAGAAGAAAGGCAGGTGGTAGAGGATCTTGACAATGCAATAAGATGACTTCAGTCCTAACACTCAACCTGAAAATGTGTTCCTGAAAGCGGAACCAAGTGCAGCTAAAGGTCTCCATATTATTTTAAACTCTGTAGGAGGCATTCTGTAAGCTCGCCAAATGCTCCAGATCCTCCATATTTCTACCATAGGTTTCCTAATGAACACTCAATTTCTAAAATGCTCCCTGTTTGCATGCATCTTACATCAAGTGCCTACTCAAACACCACATCCTCACTGCTGTTGCAAAACAACTTTGATTGTCCTCAGTGGTGCACTTTCACCCAGTAGGAGGTCTCACAAGCCATTACCTCTTTGGGTAGCAAAGCATTACATTAGCCCGATGGGTCCTTCAAATTTCCCACAACAGTTATACTCTACTCTCCCTCTCCACCACTCCGAACGCATACCTCCTACACCACAACTAATTTCAGAGGTCTACTTGTCCGTTTTGTGTCCGGTGGTTCAAGCTTCCTTGGATAAGGGAGCAATAGTGAGGGTGACAGTTTGGCTGTTAACCTGGTTACTTACTGGTGCCAAGGAAGGACGGAGAACATCATCCAATTTTAGAGCTCTACGCTATGAACTTCTTCCTCTATAAGGGCAACTTCAAATTGCTCATCCTGGCCGAAGTTCTGTCTGACCTGAATCCAGGTAACAGTATGATGGCGGTGGATCTGCAAAATGCCCATTCACAGTTCCACAGGCCTGCAAGTTTCTGGTGCCCATTTTCCAGGATAGGGAATAGAGTTGTCCCATACCTCGATGACTGGTTGTTGAAGGCAGGCTCACCTCAAACAGTTGTGAACCACCTTCAAACAACAGCCAACCTGTGGACCTAGCTGGGATTTCCAATCAGTTTGCCAAAATCACAGTTTGCTCCTTTGCTGAGGCTCCCATTCATTGGAGCTATCCATGGCACTGCTGTTCCAAGCCTTCCTCCTGCCCCAACGAGATGAGGACATTTGGCTTATGATCCTGATGTTTCAGCCTTTGACCTGGGTCTCTGTGGGAATGGTTCTGAGTCTTCCTGGCCTCTTAGCATCTTGCTTGTTTACAACGTTAGTTGGCACATGCTGGTTCTGCAGGAGGATCTGAAAACTCAGTGGGCTCAACAGAAAGGGAACCTTTTGGATCCCATCCAGTTGTCAGAGAAGACAACAAAAAATCTGCATTGGTGGCTACTGGACTGCAGGTAGTCTTGTGGCAGACATCTTTCTATTCCACACAGAGCTAACAGTTGTGACAGGTGCATTGTTGCTAGGATGGGAAGGTTCATCTGGGAGAGTTGGAGATTGGAGGACTCTGGGGTCTCTGGCAGAAACCCGTCTTCACATCAACCTTTTGGAGTTACGGGCGATTTCCTTGCCATCTATCTAGTGGGAACAAGTGCAGGTACTCACAAATAACACCATCGTCAGGTGGACGGAATGGGGTCCTGTGCTTGGAGACTTTGCACCTCTGGTACCCTCTGGGTCTTCAAGGTATCGCCATGGTCGTACACCACCTGGCGAATCATTCAACGCCAGGGCGGACAAACTCAGCTGGTGTTGCCTAGTGGATTACGAATGGCTGCTGCACTCAGGGGTAGCGCAGGGAATCTTCCAGCAACAAGGAAAAGCCTGGCTTTGTCTTTTTGACACTGTCGAGAATGTGCAGTTTCCAAGATTTTGGGCATTCGGGTTAGCAGGGCAGCTCAGAGACACCTTTCGTCCGAATTGGAGTTTGGCACTCCTATATGCCTTCATGCTGTTGCCTCTCCTGTCCAAAGTCCTGAAGACGATCTGGGACAACTTGGCTTAGGCCATCCTAGTAGATTCGGATTTGGCCTGGAGACTGCGGTACTCAGAACTTCTGGCCATGAGCATCTGTTGTCCAGTACAGCTACCTTTTCGGGAGAACCTCCTATTGCAGTAGCATGGCAAGTTCCAGCATCCAACCCTACACAACTTACCATGCTTTCAGTTTAAATAACAGTTGCCTTTGATTCCTCCCCTTATCCACTCCCCCACGTAGTATATGCCATTTTGGCACCAGGTTCCCCTCTACTAAAACCACCTATGCAGGATGCTGTGAGAAACGTGTTGTTTGGTGTTCCTCCCGACACATCCAACATATAAAAGCCCAGTTGTCTAATGTGCTACTTTTTTGGTTTATCTCTAGCCGAGCAAGACCTTGCTGTGGCCACAGTTTATGGTCATTTGTAGGCCTTACAAACTATTTATCCTCAATCGAAGCAGCCATATTTTTTCAAATCTCTTTTTGTGCTTTCCCTAAAAGAACTGGCCCATATGATTCCGCAAAAACCATTTGTGATGACGCAATGGAACGTCGGTCTAGTTCCAACATTCCTGATGTGCACTCCAGTCGAGCCAATGTACAGCTGGCTTCTCAGATTGCTTATGTTGAAGACCATGTTACTCTAAATAACCAGGTTCAGAAATAACAGCACTTTGCCCATTCTGTCTTGCAGGTTTTCCTGGTCTGAGCCATTCCACAGACCCACCAACTGGGGAGGTACTGCTTTTGTATCTATTAACAAAGTGAGAAACCTGCAGCGAGAAGTTTCTATCAGAAAAACAAGTTATGCTCTTTCTGTGGGTTCTGTATCTAACCACAGATTCCTCATTGATAACCTTCCTACCTTTTCTGTGAAACAGGCTGTCGATGTCCATGTTAATAAGATCCCAAATTAGAGTTATGCACACTGGCACACTTTGATTACTAAGGCTCTGCTCTAAAATCAACTGACTCTTCCTTTTGTGACCCGGAATTGCTATTCAGGTTCTTAAAAGGAAGCATTTTCTGATATTTTGACGAAGACATCAAAACGCAACATGTTGCAAAACTCAATACACCCTGATATTTTGCATTGGTACGACCAACATTTCACTCCTTAATAATGGCGGAACATCATCACAACGATTCGACTATGTTCATTAAACTAGATAGTGCTTAGATGGATGTGCTGTAACACGAATGATAGATTTCTCTTTCTCATATGGTCTAGCACATGAGGAAGTTCCTCATAAGACTGTTTGGGTATTGAGGAAGTTTGGTAACAATCCGAATAGGGTGAGTTACACAGCTTTTTCTGCAACTTTGGGTGATTTTATTTCTTTTTCATTTTTAAATGTGAGTGGTCCACGGTCACGAGTCACCATTTATGTGAATCGCATTAGGTGTGACAGCACTTTTCTTTGATTGATAAATTAGCATGTTAAGAGTCAGTTGCACAGGGGACAGGAGAGTTGAAACACCTACACTGGATGTTGTATATGAATTAACATATTTGTCAATCTCTCTCCAAACAGGTAGATCCTGTATTATCAGGTAGATCCAGCACTACCAGTTATTCATTACAAATTAGCAGGTTGGGTGGTTAGTAGTGTGATTTTTCAACCACATCACTGCCCTAGGTGAAGATAGCTGACATAAAGTTTTTTAGGTCCTGACAAATCGCCCCTAGATTTAGAATTAGGTGAGAAACATGTTGACCTTTCACATGAAAGAGCAACCCAACTGAGACATAAATCTCAGCCTTGCGCCGTTTATTTTGTTTTTACTCAGGGTAGGAGACCCACTTATTAAAATTGCTTTTGCAGGCACTCCAAACCCTGTTTCAAATTCACTCACCTTCAAACAACAGCCAACCTGTGGACCTAGCTGGGATTTCCAATCAGTTTGCCAAAATCACAGTTTGCTCTTCTTGACATCTTCACTCACAAGGCCCCTCACCCCCACGGCACCAAACAGCTATTGGAAAAAAGATCTTCGCCAAAGTGCCCCACATCGGGTGCCCTGTCGGGTATTGCAGCGCCGATGAGGAGCAGCCCGATGATGAAGCATGGCACCCATTTGGGTGTGTGAGGGCCCTCAATTCCAATAAAATGGATTCCCACCCTTTGATTCACTCATAGGAAAGTGTAGTAAGTAGACTGGAAGCTTGTAGTAATATAAATAACTTGGTTTATTGGAGATTAATCATCCGAGTGGAAATGTGTGGCTCTCCCTCTGGCTGGTCAGCTATCAACTGCCAGAGAGTAGAACAGTCAGCTATCAGGGAATGTAGAACGCACTAGGCACAGTGCTCTACAATCCATAGCTGACTTATAAGATTACAACATATCCTCTCTCTTTAATAAAACAAAGACACAAAAATAATATACTAAGATATTGTTCAAGCAATGTAGAAGATACAAAAATAAATACAATAAGATGAGTAATAATTGCAAAAGTCCATTCTACAATAAAAGAATAAAAGTTAATATTCTATAACCTATCAATGAACATGAAGATAACAATAAATAAACATGTTCAGTTATTTACATATATAATCTCTTAAGTAACCTGGAGGATAACGATTCCTGTAAAGTCTTACCTCTTGGGTAGGTTGACTCACCGCAAGGGAATCTACAGAAACAGAAGCAGGAGCATCACCTCCTCCCTGTACTACTCTTTGATGAGGATATGTCTCCCGGGAATTGTAAACAAGGTCACTATCAGACATGGACAAAAACGTATTGTCACCACCATTGTCACCACTCTTGTTCTTAATAAATACCTTAGAACTCCCAATACCTTCTGTATGTACATTACCCTTCTGGTATAAAGCCACCCGCCTGTAATTCCATCTTTCCCCACTTTCCAAAACTACACAATATGGTAAAGTGAGTTTAACTTTAAAAGGACCCAAAAAATTCTTAAACGAAACACCTGGTCTTCCAGAGCGTATTTTTATCCAATCTCCAGGACAAATTATTTTGTCTAAGTTCCCTTTGCAATTTAATTTACTACGTGAAGTAGCTTGGGTCGGATTGGTAGAAAATATATCTTTACTTACAATCTCTTTTAACCATGTGGGAACCAATTTTGTATTGGGAAGCCTCCCACGCATCATCTCAAAGGGTGTTTTATTGGTTACACTGTGCACACTAGAGCGATAAGCCCAAACCATGTCTGATACCATAGAATCTACATCTTTACTACTAGAAATGGCCATTTGAATAACACCCTTAATAAGACGATTAGCTCTCTCAACAATTCCGTTTCCCTGTGGATTGTATAGGGAAGTACGGCTGTGCTTGATACCACAAGAGGACAGGAATGTTTTCATTTCTAAAGATGTTAATTGCGTACCGTTGTCCGTTATAAGTACAGAAGGTAGTCCTTCATCTCTCCAAATCCCTTTTAAGACATTGATGGTAGTTGAAGTTGTAATGTCTTTAGAAAACTTTACCACTAACCATTTCGTGTGAACATCCACTACCACAATACCAAAACATACGTTTTCCTTAAGACTATTCATCGGACCAATGAAATCCATACATACAGTATGCCATGGTAAGCCTGGATCAGAAATATGACCTGAAGATGTCTGTAGACCTACTTTTAAGCGTTTATCACTCTCCTTACAGACTTGACAATTCGTAACATAAAGATTCACATCAGAATCCATGCCTGGCCACCACCAATTTGTCCTTAACCTCTGTTTCGTCCGAGTTAGTCCCAAGTGTCCTTCATGGGCCAATGTGATTAAATTTTGTCTTACAGAAGCTGGAGGAATGAACGTGTCTCCTCTCATGATCACCATATCTTCACAAATTGACAATTCATCTAGAATTTTAACAAAGGGTCTATTGGTGATTGAAACAGTACTCTCCCTTTTGCAACCTTTCTTTATCAAATTCTTAAGTTCTAGCATGGCATTGTCAGCAAGCATAGCATTGATCCACCCATCTCTATTTAAAGCCTGAGGTTCACACATGTTCAAGGCATCCTGAATAAAAGCGACTGCCCCTTCATTCTCTTTTTTCAAAACAGCAACTTTATCAACCAATTCCCAATTTAGTGATAATCTAGAAAGGCAATCGGCTTGTATATTTCTCCAACCCTGAATATGCTCAATATTATAGCAAAATTCCTGGAGGCGGGAGGCGGGAGGCGGGAGGCCAACCTAGCTAACCTAGCTGAGCACTTTGTATCTCCCCCTGGCAGAAGTACTCTTATAAGAGGTTTATTATCTGTTTTGAGTGTAAATTTGGTTCCCCATAGATAAGTCCTAAAATATTCACACGCCCAGGCAGCAGCTAGAGTTTCACGTTCTATGACTGAATAATTACTCTCTGAAGGAGTTAAAGTTCTCGATGCAAATGCTACAGTTCTTTCTTTACCATTGTGGATCTGGGCTAACACCGCTCCTAGACCAGTAGCACTTGCATCTACAGTAAGAATAGAATGTAATTTTGTATTAAAAGGTGTAAGAACCTCTGCACTGCAGATATCTTTTTATAATGTTTTCAAAACAAGTCTGCTGGATCTTATCCCAAGAAAAGCTAACTCCTTTTTTCAAAAGAGATCTTAAGTCAGCTGTTTTAGTGGAAAAATCCTTAATGAATTTGGAGTAATATTCGATTAATCCCAAAAAGGATTGCAATTTATCTTTGTCCGATGGAACGGGAGCTAATCGAATAGCATCCAAAAGATTCTGTTTGGGCTTAACTCCTTGTTCTGAGATTTCATACCCTAAGTAGTCCACCTTGTCTGCTAGAAACTTACACTTATCCTGTCTAAGTGTTAGACCTGATTCTCTGATCTTGAACAAAGCTTCACGAAGAGTATGGTTGTGCTGATCTACTGTATCTCCAAATATCAAGATATCGTCTTGAAAGAAAATTATATTCTTGATCCCTTTAAACAAAACATTCATCATTCTCTGGAATATGCTAGCAGCAGAGCACAACCCAAAAGGCATCCTAACACACTGGTAAATGCCCTCCGTGGTAATAAACGCTGTCAACGGTTTGGAGTCGTCATGCAATCTTATCTGGTGGTAGGCGTTTTTAAGATCCAATTTCGAAAAAAACTTCCCACCACTTAATGCCAAAATTAATTTGTTGATATTAGGAAGGGGAAATGTATCAACTATGACATTTTGATTGAGAGACCTGAGGTCCATGCAAAACCTAAATTTGCCATCGGATTTCTCAGTGATAACTACTGGCGAAACCCACGAAGAACTCTCAACTGGCTCAATTACACCTGAATCAAGCATATCTTGAAGCATTTTTTTCACTGCTTCCCTGGCTATCAAAGGTGTTCTGCGCGCTTTATGCTGCACTGGAATGGCATTAGGTTTTTAAATTATTTTATGTACATATCCCTTGAAGCAACCTAAATCTTCTCTGAATACATCCTTAGCTTCTTTCAAAATATCATCCATTGAAGGATCTTCTATAACTAATACTTGTGTCGGGGCTCTGGGATCTATGATGATATATAAGTCAAATTGATGCATCCATCCTAAAATAGGTGGTCCATCCCTTGCTCCATAGACTTTACCATCGGTTGTTCTACCTTTAAATTCAATAGTTGACTTCATGAAACCAATAAGATCAATAGTTTCGCCTTGGTACCCTCCAGGATTGATGTCCTTTGGATGCAATTCCTGGTTTGGCCAAAGTTTGTCAAATATACATTTTGGAATTATAGTGTACATCGATCCACAGTCAACCATCAAGTCTACATTTACCCCATTGACTCTGAATTCAGCTTTAGGTCGATTTTTCCTACCAATTTGATCATTAGGATCATCAACACACAAAATCTTATCTACTGGTACGGACGCATCATCAATATCAACAAGTGTAGTATCACTATTACTATCTATAGTTGCAACCCTTTGTTTAAAGGATTTCCTGCACATGTTGGAAAAATGACCTTTTCGTCCGCACTTTAAACAATTTTTTTCAATGGCTGGACATTTATAATAGTCAGGATTATGAGCACCTCCACATCTATAACATGACCTAAACTGCTGTCTTCCTCTTTGAAAATTTGTTCTTTGAAAGTACTTTCCAGGTTTAGATACAGCTGCAACTTCTGATTCTCCACTTTGTACTGAAGAAGTATTGCCGTTAAGAACTTCTTCTTTTTTGTTCATCTCACGCATACAAAATTGTGAGTGTTCAAGAACTTTTGCTATTTCAATGGCATCTTTCAAATTTGGGTTTTTTGCTGCCCAAAGTCTTTCTTGTGTTTTCCTGCACTTGCACTGTACAATAAGTTGGTCACGTGCCATTTCATCTGTCATGGCACCGAACTTGCATTTTAGGGATAATTCTCTCAGTTTAGACTCAAACTCATCTATTGTTTGATTTTCTCCTTGCTTATGAGTGTAGAACTGATGACGATTCATCACTGTTAATCTCTCTTGCAAATCTTATTTCCAAGCGTTTTTTGGTTTCATCAAACACATTCTCAATAGGCTTACCATTAGGCAAAGTTGCAACAGGCAGGTATTTAAAAATACGTTGGCCTTCTTTTCTAAGATTATTCAACAATAAGGCTTTTTTTCTTTCAGCACTAAATTTTGATCCATCTATTGCATCAATATAGTTCTCAAACATAGGCAGCCAATCCTCCCACTCTATTGCAAGTGGTCCAGGAGAAGCTAAAAATATAGGTGGAGTGACAATAGTGCTTTGACTAGCCATGCTAAATGAACAAATGAATGAATTAATTATCAGAAGAGAAAAGGAAAGAAAAAAAAAATGAATTGTTTGAGACTTTCTCTTGCAAGAAATTATATAAAACTAGTAACTGTTAGATGGTCGTCATGGAAACGGAATTAAAATTGACAACAACAAGATGACTTCAAATCTTCTGAAATTCCAAGAGCTGTTGGCACAGTATAGTTGAATAATAAAGAAAAGTTAAATGATACCTCATAAAATTCACTTAGCGTAAAGTTCTTCAAATAAAATTCTGATCCTTGTTCAGATCGATACTTTTTTTTTTTTTCATCGGAGCCGACTTTCACAAACAAAATGGCCGTCACGTAGTTTGTACGTGTTTTTCAAGGGAAATCAACCTTGTTGCTGTAGCGCATCGAGTGTGGTTTGCGTGATGTTTTCACAGGAGATCGGGCGTAAATAGTACACCAGTGCGCAAGCTCGGGATCTCTTTACGTCACTGTGATTTGCTCGCGCTACATCTCAATCTCAACTGTCAGATTCCCAAATATATAAAAAATGCCGATTTTGGCCAAAACGGCGGTACTCACAGTACGTAACTACGGCCAACAAAGCTCTTTCCAATTTTGCTGATCCATGTTCCGAACAACGTTAAAGCATTCTTCGTGTTCACGCCGGGATTCGAACTCCGAACAACGTTGAAGCAGTCTTTGTGTTCACGCTGGATTCTAGCCACTTCCACTACGGAGACAACAGCCAGAACGTCGCCAAAATGTAGTAAGTAGACTGGAAGCTTGTAGTAATATAAATAACTTGGTTTATTGGAGATTAATCATCCAAGTGGAAATGTGTGGCTCTCCCTCTGGCTGGTCAGCTATCAACTGCCAGAGAGTAGAACAGTCAGCTATCAGGGAATGTAAAACGCACTAGGCACAGTGCTCTACAATCCATAGCTGACTAATAAGATTACAACAAAAAGCACTTTTAGATCCCTTCAACTTACTCACCCTTTTAAACAATTAGGAACAGCATATTACTTGTTTTCTTCATGAAAGGAAGAGTCTGCACAAGCGCTGACAGGACGTGGTAAAGCACGAGTCCCTCCACCCCACCCCGTAGGAGTCACAATTGTCTCCACCATAAGTTATAGACAGTATTACGATCTATAACTTACACATGAAGATGAGCGAATGGGCTCAGTGATGAAGAAGGGTGAGTAATTTACTTACTTTCAACAAGCTACCCTGAAAGTGGCCAACTTCGATCTGGTCCTGAAGAAGGCTACCAAGGGCCAAAACATGTCTACCTATCAAAACGTATCACCAGTGTAGTGGAACATTAACACTTCCACCAGAGCACCACTAATTCACCTTTTTAATCGTGCCCCATCCGTGGCAAATAAAAGATCAAACTGAGGACAGGAGGCAATTTTAACTCACACTTCACATCACACCTTTGCACTTTCTTATCACAACTGTCAGTAATCAGATGGTCTACCTCCAGGTGGAGGAAAGGAGATCACTTTGAGAACCAAGCACTCGAGTGATAAAAGACCCAATGATGATGCTATTCACATAACTAACAGAGCAGAGAATCAGGATATACCGCACAGTATGTCTAATGTGAATGAGGGTCTTCACAATACAAGAACCATAGACACTGGTAAGAACAGGACATATGATTCATTCTCCTTTGATTTTTGATTATATCCAGCGGAAGCCAAATGAATCTCTGCTTCTTCCTCCTTCCTTTGATTTAACTACTAAGGTTCTGCGTCAGATGATGCAGACAGAGATCAGAAAAAAATTGATGACGGAGCTCGGAGGTGGTGGCTACATACTGGCTCCGAGGTCACTTGTGGGGCAACCCAACATGGAATCATGCAACACTATCACATCCACCTCTTCCTCCTCCTGCTACTCCTCCTCATCTTCTTCATCTTCTACCTCTTCTTCGTCTTCTTGCTGAGGGGGAAAAAAAATCGAAGTTTTGTCTGGGAGGTATTCACAAGGTGAGGAGTCTGCTGTTAGTGTCCACCAGAACGCGTTACCGATGTGGCTTGTTCTTCAAGTGCATTTGTCATTCTAAGCGACCAAACGCCTGACAGCGTAGCAAATGTTTCTCTTTCTAAATATGGAGAGGTGAAAATCTTATTTATGCAATGTCAGCTGTTTGTAAATGTGCTCTTGTGTTTCTTTGCCAACTGGAGAGAGTTTGAGAACTATTTCTATTTTACTGAAGTAAATGTATTGCCACAGTTGATTTAGCTCTTTCTCCAGGTAAGTCACTATGAGCACGTGAGGGTTAGAATTTACACACAAGGTATTTGATCTCATTATTTCAGGTAAAATGTCAGGGAAATGTTTTACTAGTACCTTGCTGCTGCATCATCGTAGAGCTTTCAAATGGAACTCCAAAATGGCCTGTCCAGGGGATTTCTAGGAGTCCTCTACTTTTAATGATTCATTAATGTAAAGATTGTATCACCTGCATGTCCTTTACTAGGGGTCGGGCCATGTGCATGTTAAATAAGATCAGTGTCAAGAGAAAGGGTGCAAGTAGTCCTGAAACTGAAGGTTCAGGTCACTTACCGCAATTACATTGTAGCGCTGGATCAGTATGGGATGACAGATCAGTAAGCTTGTCACTAGAGCCTACTGGGACGCTGGGTGGGGATAAAGAAAATGTAATTGCTATAAGCATGCAGTGGAGTAAAACATTTTAGAACATAATACTTTTTTTGTGTCTTTTTATGTTTGTTTTGTTAATTAGAGCCCGATCCTCTTAACATTTCTTCTTTATGTTTGATGAAGTAACACGTAATTTTTTCACACCAGATCATGTAAACTATGGGCAACAGTTCTCCGTTTTCCTGCTGTTTTACCAGTAGGTAACATCTTGTAGAAGTCTGACATACCGGTGCGGTGATCAAGTTAATGGCACGTAACCAACAGTGATTAGGACCTGGAGGATAACATTGCATTGCAATCTTACTTAGATTGTAGAACACGTGGCAGCGTTCAACCTCGTTTAACTGAGGCAGTTAGAATAATTCCTCATTCTTGAAAAGTATGGCAGATGCATCATAAACTAGAGGGGACCCTTTTATTTAAAAATGATGTAAGAAGGATCTTAAACCCCTGCTAGAGGTGTAATAGATTGTGGCAATTCATGGATTCTCTTGTAGCATGCACTGCATCTCTCAAATTGTATCAAATACACTGCCAGAGTGCTGGGCTAGATTTAAGAGGGAAGAAACGAATTCACAATTTAAGCCGTAATCACTTTGTGCAAGTGCAAGGCTCTGCCAGGAGTAGTGTGGAACTTGAGGAAAGTAGCTCATTAAAATCTCCAGGCAGGTTAATAGAAAAACAGCGGTGTCTGCAAGCCCCTAAGAAGATAATACCTTCTACATGGGCAGTTAATATGAGCTTATGCTCCTGGAAGGTATGGCAGATTCGACTTCAAGTAATATAACTCAGTTAAATAAACAATTTATTAGTAGAGTTTGTAAGAAAAATATAAAATGCCTACAGGAGGAAACATTCTGGAAGTCCCCAGCTGCGGGTTTGGCCGCAAAGACCGCACACAACCATGCCCACGTTTTTCTGATATTGTTAACTTGCATATGGCCCTATTTAAAAAAAAAAAAATCTGAGTAGGTATGAGTTCCTCATTGAAATAAGGAGTAGTTTACACCTTCTGAGAGGATCATATTTTTAAATCTGTTCCAACTTGATTAAAAGACTACTGTACGTGAACCTGTAAAATGCATTATAAACCTTATCTCTTCAAAATAACCATATCACTTGCTGTGTATATCTACATTTATTCTTCTCTTTTCTTCCCCTAATGATACATTTTTCCATTTCCAGAATCATTGAAGAAACTCCTTCCTTCCTTGGATGCAGTGTTTGAAGGATTTTACAGATCCATACTGTCACCTTACTCTAATAGCAAAGATCAGAGTGTGTCACTAAACCCAGAAAGGGAAGCCTACCTCTCAGTTTTTCTGGATTTGCTTGAAAATCTTGTAGCCTCCAGGCTTGCACTGAAATCTCATTTTTCCTGCCAGCGGATCTTTTTCCTGTATACTTCCCATGCACTGACCCTGCTCTCCTCTCCTGTACATTACTATATTGTGAAGAAGCTTGTTCTTTTACTTAAGAAAGTCATGCTCTGGACAGCAGGTGAACACTTTGTCCATGTGCCAGTTGCTTCTTCTCCATTTGTGCAGGATCCTTACCTGAAAGCTGACCTGCTGCTCCTGTGTAATGACATCTTGCAAGTTGTTAACTTTGGGGAATTGCAGCATATACCTGTGAGTGATGGAGCCAGCTACTTTGGAGGTACGGACATATGTTCTGAAGATGCAAGACAGACTGGTCCAGACCTGGTCCAGCTTGGAGCACTGAGTTTGATATTATTGAAAGCAATGGAAACTAAGGTCAAGGCGGAAAGTTCTGACGAGAGGCTAATGCAAGGTAAATTATTATTCTTATTTGCTTTAACAACATCATGTGGAGCCTCACTGTGTACATCATCTTTTAACTTGAAGCTTCAAACAAAGGATGACAGCTCATGTGAAGATACAATTGTTTGTCCTATTGACTGTGAATCATTTTCATTGTGTAACATTTGGCTGCCTACATCCTATGTGTGTTCTTTTTCATTATTTTGGGTTGTCTGAATTGTGGACTATGGAGGGTGATGAATGCTAATGTATTGGCTAATTTATCGTTCTTATCTGGAGAATTCAGCTGTCCTTTTACTCTTTTATTGGTGCTTTGTAATTACTTCCAGTAAGTCTAAATGCAGTTCAGTTTCACGGAGCATAATCGGTATGGGATTGATGCTTCTGAATCTAAGCCCGACTTTCCAAGATGCAGAACACTTACTTGAATATCCATGATAATTCCTTTCTTTGGTATGTGCCTTTGCTGTTGGGGTGGATAATTTATCTCTGACTGTTAAGCCATAATCCTGGTGGCCAGAGAGGAGTCCTGTTTCATACTTAGAAATTTGCACACAATTATCAATATGCCTTTGCAGGTTTTCAGGAGGGATGGGTCACCCTTTAATTGGTGTCCATGTACTTGTATACTTTCTTCCAGTGGTGACGCTCTCGAAGTCACATTCTCCTCCAGGTTTGTCCTATTCTCATGAGTTCCTCTGAAAACAATGGAGTTGCAATTCATAGTAGCAGAACAGAAAATATCCTGTATAAAACATGTCTCTTTTTGATCTGCCAGAGACCACTGTTAGGGGCTTGTATTCCACTATCTCAGAGAGGACAAGTTCATCTTAAGCCTTTTCCTCGCAGTAAACACTAAAGAGTAGGTCCATTTACTGACTGGATTTGTTGTTGCTGAGGGCGTGACAGACCCTTCTTTACTTAACCACTTGCGGTACCCGCTTCGCGGGTCCCGCTGCGCACCCCCGTCGCATAGGAAGGCTGGACACTGCATCTGGGTGAAGCGTGTGCTGGACCAGGGCTGCGAGCGAGCGGGGCCGGACTTCAAGATCCAGAAGCCTCGGCAACCCGCGCCTCACGCCACCTGGCCGCTCTCCCTATCCACCACGCCCCGCCTGCATACTAGATAAGGCTGGGAAGAAGGAAACGCCGTGGGACCATTTACTGACTGGATTTGTTGTTGCTGAGGGCGTGACAGACCCTTCTTTACTTTACCACTTGCGGTACCCGCTTCGCGGGTCCCGCTGCGCACCCCCGTCGCCTAGGAAGGCTGGACACTGCATCTGGGTGAAGCGTGTGCTGGACCAGGGCTGCGAGCGAGCGGGGCCGGACTTCAAGATCCAGAAGCCTCGGCAACCCGCGCCTCACGCCACCTGGCCGCTCTCCCTGTCCACCACGCCCCGCCTGCATACTAGATCAGGCTGGGAAGAAGGAAACGCCGTGGGACCATTTACTGACTGGATTTGTTGTTGCTGAGGGCGTGACAGACCCTTCTTTACTTAACCACTTGCGGTACCCGCTTCGCGGGTCCCGCTGCGCACCCCCGTCGCCTAGGAAGGCTGGACACTGCATCTGGGTGAAGCGTGTGTTGGACCAGGGCTGCGAGCGAGCGGGGCCGGACTTCAAGATCCAGAAGCCTCGGCAACCCGCGCCTCACGCTACCTGGCCGCTCTCCCTGTCCACCACGCCCCGCCTGTAAATCTATAGGTCCTCCTATATAAGAGAAGGTCTCTACCCGCGGCGCGGGAGCGTCCCGGGACAAGGGCGGGACCGTCTGTGGCCGTCCGGGGCCGCTGGAGGCCGGGCTGGGCCACCCCCCCTTACATCGTGAAACCAGTCGTATGGTATTGACATTTTATGTTGACTATTGATTTTGATTGTAGATTACTATGCTTACTGCCACATGTATTTGATGTTTGAGTAGAGATTTTTCTGTTTTCTGTTTTCATTACCTTTAGGCTTTATTCACTTATATTGACATTTAAATTGTGAAGCAAGTTTTAAAAATGTCTGTACTTGAAGTAACCCCACGGTCTAGTCAGCCGGGATCTCTCATTTTGGGTCCACTAGACAAATTCTTTGCAAAAATAAAGAGCAATACTGACAGGGAGCTCACGCTCGCTGAGAAGCGAGCGGGGAGACGTCTATCCATTGAGTTATTAAAACTAAGACCACTCCTTGCCGAGAATGTTTATTCAGCTAATCTTATAGACCGCACCAAATGTAATGATTCTGACAGTGAGTCTCTCAGTACAGAGGGTATCCCACTTATATTTCAGACAAATCAGCCTGTCCAAAATGACGTTATAGTCATTCCTGATCCTACTACCTCAGAGCTTATCGACAACCAGATAATTGATCTAAGTACTCCCCTATCTAATGGTTTAGCCCCTCTCCACGATATAAACGTACCCTCCCCTTTATTTACACCTCTGGGACCAGACGAGCTTCAACATCTATCTAGTAATAATTTCGAAAAACCAAAGAAATCTCCTATTAAGGAAAGTAATAAGGGTCCCAACAGAGTCTCTGGCTCACCCCCGAGAAAGAGAAGAAGGAAGGGTGCACTTAAAAAGGGAAACAGCCCCTTCATGTTTCCTCTGCAAACGATATCAAAAGAGGTGGAAAAAATGGACCTGGGAGGGAACGCGTCTGTCAAATCGATACCGGTCCCAAGCTATGAAGGTTTACTTAATGATATTGATAGCCTTATCAAGGCTCTGATACTCCCACTCACCGAAAGGGTCAAAATATTAGTGGAAAAAATGGATCAGATACTTGATGGGCAAAAGGTACCTCCTTATCAAAATCCTGACGATCAAAAAATAGGAACCAAACAGCTAAACTACCACCTACTGGATTGGTTAAGCAACAAACCGGTCCGTCTACAGTAATTAATACGTCTGTGGTGGGGAGATCCAATTCTTTGGCAGGTACTAAACCACCTAACAAACCTTCTACAACATCAGACAAGATAATTAAGGACATTCCCCACCCTAATACAGGGACACAAAAAAGAAGTCATATTAGAAAAGAACTCTTAAATGGCCCGATCCCTGTAACTACAATGAGAACAAGAAATGTAGCTGACTTACCTCCGGATTCCCTAAATTTTGTTATTGTCCTTACAGGAGTTCCGCCTACCCCAAATGATAGTCATGAACATTATTCGAGTCTAAAAAATAAGGTCATTTATTGGCTAAAGAAAAATAGACCATTACCAGCACATCTTAATGGTGACATAGTGTCGGTCAGGAGATGTAAATGGGTGGGATCCAGACCAAAGGACATTGAAGGTGACGTTATTATTGTTAATTTTAAAGATCACAGATTAGTCACATATATTAGTGACTGGTACCCTGGGGAAGGGGAGGGGGGAATTGCTACGCATAACCTGAGCTATTTCTATCCAGAAACCCTTATGAAGCCCCCACCCAACCGTAATTCATTAAGGAGGAATGGAAATCATAATATCCGGAATACCTGGAGACCGGAAGATCCACTCAGATCTACTTTAACTTGTAACCAAGCTCAAAGGTATCATAATGGAAATAATCCCCCTTTTCTACAATCCATTCCCACTCCCTACCCTCTTAGTAGTAATAGACCGAAAGTACCATATAGGCCAGATCCCTTTATGAACCCGGTGGCTCATGATCCATATATTAATAGAAATTTAGATTTTTGCCCTCTTTCGTCATACCCAAACCATCTACAGGCTCATAATTACAATATTTTTTTCCAATAAACCGAGGGGTCATTCCCAGAATTATGATCCCAAGGATACTTGGCATATACCCCTGTCTAATTTATTCCATCCTTTCTCTCGAATGGATGAGAATGAATGACTTAATGTGACATATAAATTGAAAGGGTCTCACGATGAGTACCCGAGGAGGGGCTGTATTATAGATCAATCTGATCTATTTAGTCTACACAGGGATCAACGGGTCCAAAAAATAGCTGGGGAAGACCAACTAAGATCTACTATGGAACATATTTCAGCCCCATATTATCCTCAGTCACTTCTTAATGATTGTAGTCAAGAAAAGGTAGAACATGCCACCCTTTGTGAGCTGGGAGAACAGAGGATCCAAGAGCCGGGTCCCTATATTAGCACTCGGGACACTAAGACAAATAGTGGAAGCGAACACTCTAGGGTGCAAAATAAGGAACTTAAGATTATAAGCTGGAATGTTGCTGGACTTAAGCAAAGGGTCTCCGATCTGGAATGGCTAAAAGTTATCTCAGATAAGGATATATTATTATTCCAGGAAACCTGGGCGTTAACAGCTGTACACATAGAGGGCTTCCATTGCTACTGTATTAAGGCAGAAAAGCCTGTCTGTGGTCGCCCGATGGGAGGTTTATTAATAGGGTTTAAAATAAACATAGGGGGGTCCATAAAATTGATCCCCTCAAAAAATCCGAATATTCAGATAATTTAGTATACTCGCAGGCTTCCATACTACTTAATCAATTTTTATAACAATGATTTTAGCTCAACTCCGAATAAGAATTATATAGATCTTTTCGGAGAATTAGCTAAAATAGCGGGAAAATCACATCATCTGGTGAGCACTAGGATAATCCTAGCAGGAGATTTTAATGCAAAGCTTACAACATCTAATATGGATAATGTACAAATAGATAGGGCCTATAAACGGGGCGAAGAATTAGAACGCTTCCTTAACGAACATATCTTAACAGACATAATGGATGTTAATAAGAATGAGCCACTTATCTACATCCCAACCTTTAGAGGACGAGAATTCTCTAGTACAGTGGACTATATTTTCATGTCTTCTGACCTAATAGATATGGTCAAGAAGGCTGGTGTCCTTGAAACTGCCTTTGGGGATCATAATGCCCTGGAGGTTAACATTGGCTTAGGTCCTCCCAGTGCCTTTGCTCGCTTTCTGGGAGCAAGGGACATTGTGGTCTCAACTAACAAACTAAGACTAAAATGGCGAGGGGTAGATAGTGGCCAAGTAACAAACACAATTATAAGTAACCATGGTCTGTTAATTGAATCTTGCGCCTCGGATGATGGGAATTACCACAGAATAGTAAAAGGCTTCTCAAAACTTTGTAATATTATAAAATCCCTTCTAAGTGTCCCTATTAAACCGACTATCCCTGAGCCAAGGTGGTTCGATTCCCATTGCACAGCAGCAAATAAGGCTCTCCGTAGAGCCTTAAACTGCAAACCTAGAAACATAAGGGATGTGAGGGCCGCTAGACAAAATTATAAAACAGCCACCGGCTTAAGGAAGGCTGGTTTATTAGTTTAGCAATGGGAGGCACTAACAACTGCTGCTGCATTAGGGAGCAGTATGACTTTTTGGCCTGCTGTTAAAAAGATGCGTGATATGGGTAAGCAATTAAACCCAACTAGCTGCACCATAGCAAGTGAGCAATGGGAATTGCATTTTTCCAAAATATATGCTGCCCCTGGAGTTGTCACAGAAGATTATGCCCAAGGAAAATTGGATCCCTTAGAAATTACCGTGGGGGAGGTCACCGAGGCCATTAATCAGAGCCTTGGTAACAAGGCACCGGGGCCCGATGGCCTGCCAATAGATATAATCAAGTATAAGCCGGAATTCTGGGGGAAAATCTTTGTAAACCTTTTTAATAGCCTACCGTTTGTCCAAATACCTACAACCTGGTCCACGAGCATAATAGTGCCCATTTATAAAAAGGGTGAAAGATCTGACCCTGTAAATTATAGGCCTATTTCACTCTTGGACAACACACTGAAGATCTTGGGCAGGGTACTGTACAACAGAGTCAATGATTGGGCTGAGGAAATGGGGGTACTAGACCGTTGCCAAATGGGTTTCAGACGCAGGGTTGGGACCATTGAACAATGCCTAAACTTAAATCTTTTAATCAGTAAATATAATATAGTTAAGGCATCACCCATTTATCTTGCATTTATGGATTTATCGTCCGCATTTGACCTAGTAAATAGGTCAAAATTGTGGTCGATTCTTTTATCATACGGCCTGGATCCTCCCTTGGTACACTTCCTCGCATATCTGCACAAAGATACCGAGGCGCAGGTACAGATTGACATGGAGGGTACAGTTTCCGGGCCAATTAATGTAGAAAGAGGTGTGAGACAGGGGTGCGTTTTAGCACCCCTGTTATTCATCATCTACATAAATGGCCTGAGTAACTCTCTTAAGAAGGTTACCTCAAATGTCCCCAAAATTAAAGGAGGCCCATTACCCTGTCTCTTGTATGCGGATGACGCCGTGCTCATGGGATTAACACCCAACGCATTACGTGCCCTAGTCAGGGATTTTTCATCACATATGGGGAATCTGGATCTTAAAGTAAATTTAAAAAAATCATTTATCATGTCTTGTGGGCCGGGTGCTAGCCAATTAAAATCCATTACGATTGGAACTGATAAGTTGCTCCCAACTAAAACTTTCCCTTACTTAGGCATAGTCTTTGCTGCGAACGGCCTGTGGAGTGGGCATATTGCCCACGCCACAGGCAAGTTCTCAAAGGCTATAAACACAATTTTATCTTTACCCAGACCAAGGAAAATTGGAGCAACTAAAGCCATATTAAAGATATATAGGCTTCAATGTACACCAGTGGCAACCTACGGCGCTGAAATTTGGGGATCAGTAAAAACCCCCATATTACAAAGAGAAAAGAATCGGCTCTGCAGGAAACTACTGGGGGTTCCCATTTCATCATCAGGGTACATTTGCCACTCAGAGCTGAATATACCTTACATCAGTGATTTTATTGCTGCCAGGCCCGTATTATTTTGGCTGGCTATTTGGGCAAATGACTATGCTAGCTTAACACATGACATCCTAAGGGAATGTTTAGCTTGTGATAAATGGAATAAGATCCCATGGCTTCGAGGCATACAAGAAAGTTTGTCTAGCATAGATAAAGGTGACCTCTTTGATAATCCATCCCACATTAAGAGGACCGATAAAAAGGAAGTCCAACTTGAATTATATGCCATTTACAATGGAAACAGACTGTTAGAAGAGTTGCGGAAACAAACTGTTGTGTCTTATATTAATAATGACTTACCAATCCAACAACTACCATTGTATTTGATATTACCAATGTGTAATTGGGAAAGATCGCTCCTCTTCAGAATGAGAGCAGGAACAATAAAGTTTTCACTCTGTTTTCCTTTGGGGCACAGCCCATACAGACATAATCCGTGCCCTTGTGACGGAATCAGTAAACAAAATGATTTACATTTCTTTTTTATGTGTAAGTTTTATATGAAATATATCAAGTGGTTTTTAGCCCCATATTTTAAAAAACGCAGACCTCTCTCCTTGAACCAGTCGTACCTAATGCTCCTAAAACTAGAGGACGACGAACTTATATTCCGCACAAGCACTTTTTTAAAAGTTATTTTTAACGTTCGTAGAAGTATGGAATGCCCTTGATTAATTTGTACTCTTCGTGATTATTAACCTCCTGTGCACTTTAGATAACGGAAATATATGTTTTTGCTATTGTACTAATATATATTTTACAAACATTTATTGCACGGTGTGTTACTGTAATCCTAAATATGTTGCATTGTATTTTAAAATTGTGCTTTTATGGATTTTTTGGTAATCCGAATAAAGATTTTGAATCGAATCACTAAAGAGTAGGTCATAGACCCCTTGCTTGACACTTTAATAATCTTTTTGCTGTGATAGTGTATGTTCCCAGAATAGTTAAGACACTGCTCAGCTAATTTGGCTGCAGTCTTTACTTTAGTGCAGTGTTATCATATTTTCTTCAATGGTTGTTAATGTATTTCTTATTTCCTGTAACCCCCAAATTGTAGAGTAAGTTACACAAAACCAGCACTCTGCATTGGCAATTTTGTATTGGGCACCATATGGTGGACGACCTCAATCTTCACATTTGTTGCCGAATTAATGCAAATTTCGACAGCGTCGAAAAGATGTTTTGTCCAACTAAAGCAGTTGAAGGTGTACCTTGTTTTTCACCCTTGAGTCTCTGTTGAGACCTTGTCCAGTCACACTGTTACTAACTTAAGTCCTGTTGTGCCGGGTCTGAGACTATACACTACCCTGATGGATTCTGCCTCAAGGATTTCCTGTGGCGGACCATGAGCAAGATATTCAACTTTCTAGAAAAATACCTCTCCATTCATTCCTTTATTTGAATCTGAATGGTTTCAAGGCCTTTTGGGAAAATGTGGTTTTATTTGTGGGTTTGCCCCATGAGGATAAGCTTCATTGCTGCCTATCCAGTTTGTGAACTCTATACTTAAATCATACACGGCCTTGGGAGAGGTGTGGCGCAGCGGCCGACTCCGGAGTGCGGGGCTCACAGTTCGATCCCCGACACCAGCAGCAGCTCTACTCAGCACCATGTGACTGGGAAATAGCTCACTTAATCTTACCGACGGCCCCCAGTGCTTTCACACCCTTAGGGGCGATCAGTTCGTGCTCAACAAATACCAGATTTATAACAGATTTTCAGAAAGACAGAATGGGATTCCTTACACTTTACACTTTCAATATCAGATATTTCAGTTCTTTACCATGTAGAAGGTAAGGTTCCCTTTCTGTTTTCTTTTGATGCCCGCTTTTTGGCTGATGAAACTTTGCATATGCTAGATACAAGATTCCATCCATTTTACCCTAGATTCTGTTTTCTCTTCTAATACTATAACATGCTAGGATCCCCTTTAAGTGTTTTTAGCAACTTCACCAAAGTAAACATATCATTTTTGCATTTACAGATACATGTTTCTCTTTCTCAGGTCTATAAGCCACCCTACATGCATCCTGTAGCTAGGTCTCCTTGGATATAAGCTCAAGGGCATATGCTCATGTTGGATAGGCAGCCCTTCGCCCATGCACTAAAACTACTGCCTGGTCCACATCATTCTCTGTTGGCTTCCCACAAAAGCTATAACAGATAGTATTTGATTGTAAAGACAGTTTATAGTGCTACCAGCAGGTGATGTAAAATGTTCACAAGTTGGTAATACTTTGGCCCTATTACAGGGAAGTAATTTCTGTTAAATGATCATTTTTTCACCGTTGTTGCTGAGGTATTTTTTGTTTTTTTAAAGCTTTTTATTGTTCCTGATCACCACATACTTTATTGTACAATTTAAACTGTGACATTTAATCAACCCATCAACTTGCTCGTTGGTACAGTTCGTGCTCAGTTGTAGAGTCAAGGAAAGACACCAGGATCCTTTCAGGATGGAGTACCCTAGCCGTTGTCCTTAATCAATATTGTATTGTAATTGCATTTATATAGCGCTTGCTACCCCTGGCAAAGCGTCAAAGTGCGTTTTCGAGTAGCAAGCTACTCCAGAACACAAAAAGGATTAGTGGTGAATTAGTATTGTGAATTATGAAATTAATTTGAGCGGTGGATATATTAGTCTGGTATTTGGATTGAGAAGGATAGTGGAGCGATAGAAGAGTAAAGGTTTGCATTTATATACTGCGTGCTACCCCATATGAGGTGTTGAAGCACTGTTCGGCAAGTAGCATGCTAATCCAGACACAGAAAAGGATTAGTGGTGAATTAGTATAGGGAAATATGAACTTAATTTGAGCGGTGGCCATGTTAATCTAGTTGGATTTTAAATGAAATAGTGGAGGGATACAAGAAGGAAGGGAGTTTCGGATGAGTAAAGCGGCGGTGAACAGGTAAAAGTCAGAGGGAAGGGTTTAGACAGGCTTGTTTGGGAGATCTGAATAGTAAAAGAGGTCTGAGATTATGTAAGGAGGGGTAGAAGAGGAAAGGGTCTAGAAAGGGTTATTTTGGGGATAATCGTAGTGGTCTGGGGTTTGGGATGAATTGGAGAGTGGAGATAGAGGATATTTTGAGGAGGTATAGGTTGGGAAATAGGGTAGTGCATTGGAAAGAGTAGTAGAATGAGGGTTGAGATGAGTCAGAGTTGACGTAGAGGATATATTAAGAGCGGTATAGTGTGAGAAATATGGTAGTGAATTGGAGAGAGTAGTGGAATGAGGTTTGAGATGAGTCAGAGTGGAGGTAGAGGGTATATATGGGGTGCGATATAGGGTAGTGCATTGGATATGCTGAATTAGAAGCAAAGTAATAAATATAAAGTTACACAAGTACATGGAAGGTACATTATATGTACATGGAAGGTATATATGTATAAGGAACCTATTATATGTAGATTAAAGTTGCATTTAATAAACTCAGACTTTCAAGTGTTGCTGTACTTAAAATTATTATATTGTTTTTTGTAATTCAATAGTGAAGCAATTGTAGATGAATAGTTATGATAAAAGATTCAATTATTTATGCAATTACTTGTATACATGGTAAACACAGAATAATGTAACTAAGTAATATGTAAATTTGTTAAACAGAACTAACAAATATCTATATCTTTAAAAACATAATTAGGATGCTTGTTTATACAATGCAATACGCATATGTAGGTACACATCTTTAGTCCAAATAAATGCCTATTTACAAAGGGAAATGCTGTATACATATTTTTTAGTATGGTGGTTATGTGGGAAAGAGTCAACTCTTGAGTAGTCTTCTCAAGATAAGGTAGTTATCCGTGGATCTTATGTTTGGGGGTAAAGAGTTCCATAGTTTGTCTGCTTGAACAGAGAAGAATGTGCCACCCAGAGTTTTTTTTTTTGTACGGTGGGATTTTGAGGCGAGGTGCCACTCTAGAGCGGAGGTTTCTTTGTTGAGTGTATTTTGTGATTTTTTTTTTTTTCCTGATGAAGAGCAGTCCTGTTCCAAGTATTTCTTTGTGGGTGGTACAAAGCAGCTTGAATGTGGATCTTCTGGCAGCCTAACTAATGTAGAGCTCTCAAGGCAAGGGATCTCCCTTGCCTTGAGAGCTCTACATTGAGCTTGTGGTTTCATATGTAAGAGTGGTCTGGCAGCCGTGTTCTAAATCCGTTGCAGTCTTCTCATAGTTGGTAAAGGGGATCTTTGGTAGAGGCTATTGGTGTAATCGAGTTTGGACAGAACAAGATAGATGATAGCCCCGACCCTGTGTGGGTATCCCAGATAGGGGAAGATGCGTTGCAGAGTTTTACTTCCTTTGATACTTTAGGCGGTTTTCCCAGGTCATCAGGCCATGCAGGGAGTGGGTCATAATTGTTCCAGTCGCCACACACGAGTATTTCCTTTTTGGATGCATTCAATTTGAGATTGCGCCATGTCATTCATTGATGTGCTACCTGTTCAAGGTTATATTTTCATCGAGAAAACTGCAGATGGATACATTTGAATCCTATCATGGCTTGTATTAATAATGTAATCACATAGATGTATTGTGCGGATGTCCTCTAATTACCACTCACTCAACTTCAAAAGGCCCCACATTATTTTGAAACCTGAATGTATATTGAACCTATTTCTTCTGGATAAAGAGTGAAAGTTTAACAGTTGGTTGTCAATTTTAATATTTGTCTAGCTAATGGTTATTTTTACATTTTATTGCCTCTTTGTTATGGAAAAATGGAGTTTACAGCATTGCATTTACTCACCATCTTGCTGTTAGAAATTGACTGCATATGTTTTCGTTTGTAGGTGAATTTGAAAGTTTCATGTCACAGTTGCTGGAGTTCTTGAAGAGCCATCTTGATTCTCAACATTTTGTACATTCATGCGAGTGGGTCTCGTTAGTCTTCATAGAACAAGACGATGATATGCTGGAGGCCGCGAAAGCATTGCTCACTGTGTATGTGAAGAGTGATAGGTGGGTATATATAGTATTTTCTTAAATTAGTAGACCAATGTAAAAGAGAGAAATGAGGTGAATGGTGCTAGATTTAAATCCAAACTCAAGATTATTGGCAGCGTAAGCATTTCACCATGGATTTGGCCCCCATTTCAAATACAGTTCTAGTGAGCAGTCGACAAATGATGTAGAATGCATCAAAATGTCTAAACCGTATCAAAAAGTGGAACTTGAGTGCTAAATTGAGACTGCGATGTCAGCGTTTGAACCACTTTTATTGGTATTGAACTAGAAAAGTGCCTGTCTCACCTTTGAACAAGCACTCTTGCTCCTGTTCCTATTAATTTTATGATTATATTATTTCATCCATTATATTTGAATCCTTTATTTTAATGTACACTTGTTTTCCAGTAGGTGCAGTGCTTGTGGAGCTTGACACAGACACACGGAGCGGCTTGGCTCTGTTAGCTTTTATTTGCCCATTCTGCTTAACGCTTAATCTACTGCCTGGCAACAACCTACCCCACCCTTATGAAAGGCAACTACTTAAAACTTCTGAGCAAGCAGGCTGATTGGCAACTCAAATGCTGAAGGAAAACCAGCTCAATTGAGACCATGCTGGCCGCACTTGATCTGCTTTTGTTTTCCTTATATTTGCGAGGTACCTGGCTCACCTGGCAGTGAGTCCTCTGCTTCTGCTCTGTGTGATTTTCATATTTCTAACCTATTTGCATACCTTATTTTAATCGACACATAGTTTCAAGTGGATGTGGGGCTTGGAGAGCTAGGCACCGATAAAGAGGAGATGCTGGACTCTATTTGCGTTCATTTGACCCCCTCGCTTCTTAAATTTAAGGCTAGGACGTGTTGTGCTACCTGGCAACCGCTGCCCACGCCCAGACACATCTATGATGGACACTTATTTAAAGCTGCTTTGTGCTTAGGCTCGCAGCGGGCATGCTGTTTGCGTGCCAGAACCCAGCATTTTTGCGTCCATCTGCATCCTTCACCAGCCATGTTGCTTGTTGGGCTCCTTCTCTTCATAAGAGCTCACCGGTAAGTCAGTTCTCCTCACATAAGCTACTATAGAGATGGTTTACTCTTTGAACCCCACTATTGCTGCTACTGCTCTGGCGACTGTTCTAATCTTAAACATTGACCGTAACTAGAAGCCTGCTTAGTCCATGCGCAAGCACTCTATGTCTAATTCCAAACGGCATCCCATGCATTTATGCTTGTGACTTTTAAGTGCTCAGCAATCAATTCACATTCTGTAGTGAAGCACTAAATTGAGATTAATGAATTTCTACTTGGTTACATCCTAGATTTAATATTAGTTACGGGGTCTTGGCCCTCGAGGACATCTGGTCAGACTTTTAATCAGCTTGTCCTTGTTCTAAAAGATTCCACCTGCCCATACTTCCTCTAGATCCTTTTGTCATATGCTCTGCTCATAGATTTTTCCATTGCACTCCCACTACCTCAACTGTTTTGAGCTTACTCTGGTACTGCTCTTCCTTTCACTAATCTTGGCGACTTCTTTTCACCACTAATATGCAGCCATATTTCATTGCTGATCTGTGCCGATTTAAATATATGCATCAAAGCCAAGGACACTGGTATCACTAGGACATTGATCATTTCTTTTCTGGATTTAAATCATGTTCACCGGGTTTTAGTCCCCACACAAAGTGCTGATCATATTCTTGAGCTCATCCTGGCAGTTAAGTTATTTGTGGTTTCCCGGTCCCAATATTGCCAAATGAGTATAGGCCAAACCTTCTTGTGAAGCGAATGTTAGATCCCTAGCTGAGACTTGACCCCCTGGGTCTTTTATCAACACTGATGTGAAAAATTCGAATTGATAAATTATGTCCGCATTAGATCATGTTCTTTACTCCGCTGTCACCCAGTGACCCCCTTGTTTAACAAGCATCTTAGTGTAGCTAAATTTATGTTGCTGAAAAATTTTGAATGAAAAATGAATATTGTGAACTTACTATTACAGAGGTTAAAGACCTCCTTCACACTCATAAAAAAAACCTTATCCTTAAGAAGATGAAAAAAACAAATTACTTTGCAACCAAAATTCATAATTTGCAAATTCCATGAAGTAAATGTTCAGTGTTTTCACTCTTTGCGCTCCCCCAATTGCCCCTTTTCTAATTTGTTCTTCATAATTAATACCATATGTGCAAAGTCGGAAAATTGCTTTACTACTTCTACCCATTCACAGGCTAGTTTAGCTGGCTACTCCGATTTACCTGGCTTCAATGTTCAGTCAGTCTTAGAACTTGAGCACCGTATGTGTTTGAAACTGAAGATATAACTTTTCAAGAACCACACTAGAACGAACTGCCGTGAACAGCTGTATTGATTTTTGGGTTTCTTATCTGTGCTCGTTTCTCCATTACATCCTAACAAAATTTGTGCTATATAAATACCAGTATACACATTAATACATACAAGGGCTGTAATAAACTCGCATCTTGGAATATACTTTTTGTTTCTAAAAAATGGTGCAAAAGTAAATTTCCATTGAAATGTAAACAATTATATAAGCCAGTTTTAATTTGATTAAAGATTTGCTCATCAAGAATGAAGTCACTATGTTATTCCCTTTTTTTCTGAAGATAATAACTTTGCTTGGCGTGTGGAGTCTCATCTTCTGTTAGCACCAGTGAGGAGATAATTTTAGACATCACTTAGCCGCCAGAAACAGCAGTAGTTGTAGAAGCAGTGCCAAGTAAGGAAGATAAGCAATGTTTTCATGAGTCTAGCTACCACTGAAACCAGGAACAGTAGCCTTCCTGATTTGTAAATAAGTAGTGTTCAGCAGAGAAATGCACACTATACTGAATAATGAGCTGAGAGTAATACTGCTCATATTTGACTGCAGTACTCTGATCTTATGTTGCGGGGGAATATTACTTGATGCAAAAAGTAACAGTTGGAAGTAGGTATTGAAGAATGAAAATTTGCCTAGATGTAGTACGGGTAAGTGTCAATTTTATTAATGACACAGAGACGATGATTATGCCTTCTTCCTTCGCTTTATTACAGCAGCCATTCTAATACACAACAAAACGACTTTTCCCATGAACATCAAGGAAATAGTTAAACGTTCAGAACATAGTTCTTCTTCTCTGTCCACAGTCCTGTCCCAACTTGGTCCCACTACTTTGTTCTCTCCTCTTTAATCGCGCAAACAGCTCCTGAACAAACTTCATGCATCCGGTTTGGATCCATCATTCCCTGCAAAAAAACAGGCATCGTCAGAAAACCACTAATAAACGGAGTGAATCAAGGAACAATTTCCAAAGAGAACATTAGCACCCAAAGCATAACTACAACTACAAGTACAATTCAACAATGAAACCTAATTTTCCTTCAACTGTTAAATTGAGGTAATTACACCAGAATGGGAAGGGTCCGTGTCAGTGGTCGCCGGGTGGAATAATCCTAGCCTCCGTTTCCATAATAGAATTTAAACTTAACTGTATTACAGCTAGTCAAATTTTCATTCTATGTCAGGACTGGAGGCTCAGATTATTCCAGTTTAAAGCTTGTCTACTACCAATTGTGCTACTTCCAGCACTGGCTTAAAGTAAAACCTCTTATAGGTGGAGTCCGCAGACCAATCGGCAGCGCGCAATAGGTCTTCCAAACACGCTCCGAGAGATAATGCCTTAGGTCCTCGCCCCTCTAGCACCAAACACTTTTGTATCAATCCCCACCTCCTGCATTACCCAGCACAACCATCTGGCTATGGTAGGAGAAGAAACCGCCCTGGACGGTTTCCGTAATGTTACAAGCAGTTGTCTTTCGCCCGGAGGGTGGTCTTCCTCAGTCAATTCCTTGTACGCTTGGTGGCAGTCCACCACGCACAGCTTGGGGGATTCCCAGAAGGCTGGGTATGAGATAATCCTGGTATTGCACTTGGTCCTTCTGCTAACTGTAAATTAAATCCCATCCAGGGAGAACACTCTGGCCGAGATTTCGAGGGCCCTAACGTCTGACACAAGCCTGCAAGGAAACAGACACAATAGCATTGTCAATTTAGCCGAAATCTTCTTGCGAGATAATCTATTTGGCTGCCAGGATAGGAAACGGTTCAACACTAGATTCACATCCCAAAATGCAGAGTAACGAGGCTCTGGTAGAAGGGATAGAGAAATCCCCTTAAGAAACCTACAGACAGGAGGAGCCTAGCTCGCGACCGAGATGGCCGCGCTTTAGCTCGGCTCCGTTCGCCCGCCTGTGTTTTCTCAATTATCCTGCTGTAATCCTGCCCCGGGAAGCCCTGTTTGCTGTGTGGTAGTGTTGCGACGCCTTGCAGGCACTTACCTCTTGTTCCGGTTATCCTGGCTGCTGTGGAACCGGTGCAGTGCCCCCGATCGTTTTTGGGAGTCGGAGGCGGACTGGCCTGGATCTTCTTGCCGGCTCACGGGCCGGACGGAGCCTGCGGATCTACCCACCGGGGCGCGGAGGAGGTGGTCGGAAGGCTGTTGTTCGTGTGGGCCGGAGGTCCTTCTTGGCCGATTCCCGTGGGGAGGAGGCCTGTGGTGGAAGCGCTGCCTTCCGTGGTCGGAGCTCCTCGTGTGTCCGGCTTGCTCTCCCTTTGTTCTCCGGTCCGGCCATTTTGATTTTGCCGCCCGGGCTCGGAGAACGGGACCGGTGGCATTGGGTGGCCGGCAAGTCCCCCTCTTCTGGTGGCCCCCCTTCCTGCCCGGGGTGTTCTGTTGCCGGTCGGCGGGACTTTGTTTGCTTTGCTGCCGCCCCGGTGGAGTTTTTCAGCCGCGCTGCCTTGTCGGACTCTCAAGATGGCGACCGGCCCCGGGTATCCTGACCGGGCCTGGGCGGGCGCTGGAGGCCCGCCGCGTGGCCCGGGTGCCGGCTACTGTAAAGGTTTTCCTACACTTAAGGAGGTCCTGGACGCCCTGCTCTCCTGGCGGCTCTGTGTGACCGCGCCTGTCCTAGCTTCGGAGGTGGTTCCTCGCGGCGGGCCTCCGGGGCCCCCATGGCCGGATGTGACTGTGCCGCCGCGGGGTGCGGCTGGAATTATCCTGGCGGAATTGGCCCCGGCTACGACCGCGTCTGCTGCTGTATGGAACTTGATGGAGCCTCCTCCTCCTGCGCTACCTTCTTTTTCTCAAACCCGGGAGCTGGATTTTGCTTGGCCAGGCCTTCATGACTCTCCCGCTTCCTTTCTGCCGCTGCTGCCCGGCGATGCCTCCTGCGCTGGCCCAGATGGGTCAGTTTTTCTGGACATATCCTTGGACTTGTGCCTGCATCGTTTGTTACACTTCGTGACTTTCCTGGATCTTCCGTGTGCCACTCCACGTGCCTTTACCGGACTGCCGTTGGATCTTTCTGCTGTCTGTCTCCTGTTCTTCGTAGCCTGGTCCTCGCTGGCCCGGACCGTTTCCCCTTTGGACAAACAAGGACAGGGCTGATGTATACTGGCATCTGTGCGGTAGTCTTGCACTGATTTGGATGGTCAACCTGTCCCGGTATGGTTCTGTGTGACTGACTGGTACTCCTGGACTTTAACCCGATGTTCTTTGCTTCCCCGGGACTTGTCTCCTCGACTCAGGCGGGTGGCTGGGTGCTTTTACTCCTGTCTCGCGGCCCTCCCCCGTGTATGTCTGTGTGTGTTTCCCATCCCTCGTTTCCTTCTCTTCCCTTCCCAATTTTGTCTTTGGCTTCCGACTTCACTTTGCTCCGCTATATTTCGGGTTCTAATTAGGGCGACAGGCACGCTGCGGGGGGGTAGGCCGTAGCCTTCTGCAGGGGTGCAGGGTGGGCTTTAGGGGTGGGTTGGGGGGGTCTGTCTATATTGGGGGTCTTTTTCCTCCCTTATTTCCGTTTTTTCTGTTCTATGGCTCTTGTGTGTACACTTTTTTCGGGACTCCGTCTTTTCCTGTGTCCCCCTGGGGAGTTTCTGTTACTTTTGTATTCCGGTGTGTGTCTGATTGTGGCTCGTTGATAATTCGGTTTCAACTTTTTGCTACGTCGCTCGCCGGATTCTCTTATCCTGCTTTAACTCCGGGGGGTGTGTGGTTTGATGGGAGTCCCTTCTTTCGTTTCCTTTTTCCCTCTTCCCCCTTTTTCCTCTTTATTGAGGGTCCCTTTATTTTTGTTGGGGTGCGTATCGTATTGTCTTTTATTGTTTGGGCCTTTTTGATTGTGTCTCCTCAATTTGGGTGGGGGCGGCGACGGGTAGGCGCGGTTTGATTGATGCCATTGTCGTTTCTTTATATTCCGACCATGTTTATACTCTTTGATAGCTATGTTTGTGTGGCCTCTTTTCTCATTCTGTGATCATAAGATGGCGGCTTGCCGCGGCCCCTCCCTGGTTGTTTTTTGCACGGCCCATTGTTCTTCTGTTTCCCCGCCCCGCATTAGAAAATTAACCTTTTATTGTCCTGTTCTTGCTGATTGTTTGATCCCTTTTGTTGTTTCTCCTGTGTTCTTGGTGACGTATCCTGTAGAGAATTTGTTTTTCGTTTACTACGTTATCTACCATGTGGTGGCCAGCCCTCGTGGGTTGTAGGCCCGTATTTGTGAGCTTTCTTTGTACAATAAAGGTTTTCAAAAAAAAAAAAAAAAGAAACCTACAGACAAATGGGTGCTCCTCCACCAGAGAACCGTTAATGGGGGAATGGCCAACTGAAATTGTAGATTGAAATGTGTTGACAGAGCGGTATGCCAAGCCTTCCCGTGTGAGACCCACCAAGAAATTGAGGATGTGGTCTACATCCGCGCCCATGGGATGAACGCTCTGTTGCATACACCAATGGCGCCATCTGTCCCAGGCTGATCGGTAACTCTTGATCGTGCTGTCGGCCCATGCTCTGGATAAGAATGACTTGTTGTGTCGCGAAAGGCCTGGGAGTGACCAACGTCGCCTGAGATCCACAAGGCCATCATCCGTAACGTCCCTTCGACCACCAGGCGATGAGGATTGAGATTCAGCAGGATGTGGGGGAGTCTGATTGAAGAATTCCAAGAAAGTTCCAGAAGAACTAGAAACCACACTTGAGATCTCCAAAGAGGGGTAATCACCACAATCTCCGCCTGCTGGCGGCGGTCTTGGGCGGAGACCCGCGTGATCGAGAAAGGAGGAATGTGTAGCTTCACTCCCGCCACCAGTCCTGGAGGAAGACATCCGTCAGCTCAGAGAACACCTGTGGGTCAAGTTTCCAAACACTGGAGTCTTAGAGGTGGCAAGAGTGCGAGTCTGCCGCCTAGTTCCACCGACCCGGGGGATATTCCGCTGTGACTAACACTTGGTTTGCAGGCAAAAGTTCCTAAAATATTTGGCTTGGTTCACCAGGGCGTGGGATCTGGTACTGCCCTGATGGTTGATGTACCTGACGGCGGAAATATTGTCTATTTTGAGAAACACGCAAGATTGCATCCTGTCTTTGGTCCAGCACTGCTCCACAAACGACCCTGCCAGGAGCTCCAAGCCATTGGTGTACAAGGATTGTTCTTGTGTGGACCAAGCTCCACCTGCGGAAAAATCCCTGCATCTAGCACCCCAAAAAGAACGTCTGGCTTGATCATGACATCCGGGGCGGAGCTGAAGATTGCTTTCCTGTTCAATGCCTCCATGTGAGTGAGCCACCAAACCATCTCCTCTTTCACCTCCGCTGTCTGCGGCACGGATTGAGAATAAGTAAGCTTCTTTCTGAGATGGTGTGCTTTGAGGCGCTGCATTGCACAATAGTGCAAGGGGCTGAGAAAGATGGTCTGAATTGAGGAGGAGAGAAAGCCTACCAGGCGAGCAAGCTGGCACAGCAAAGTTTGTGGCTTGGCCTAGGTCTGGTGCAGCTCCTGGCGTATCTTCGCCATCTTCCAGGCCGGCAGGCTCAGGTTAGAGGAGACTGAGAATATTTTGAACCCCAAAAAGGTTGTACATTGAACTAGGGCCAGATGGGATTCCTTTTCATATATAACGAACCCCTACCCCTACAATAATTTCACTGCTATCCGCAAGTGTTGGTTCAGCTTGTTGGGACACTGGGCCAGGAAGAGCATGTCATCTAGGTAGACTATCATCCGTATGTCTTGCCCCCTTAGGAATTCCACCGCCGGCCTGAGGATCTTCGTGAAACACCACTGTGCAGAGGTTTGCCCGAAAGACCGAGTGGTGAACTCGAAGACCTGGCTGTCCCATCTGAACTGCAGGAAACTGTGGTGAGGAGGAAAGATCGGGACCATGAGGTACGCATCCTTCAGATCCAGCCTTACCATCCATTTGAGAGGAGTCAATATGTCCCGGAGAAGGTGCATGCCCTCCATTTTGAAGTGGCGATATACCACCCACTTGTTGAACTCCTTCAAGTTAATCACTAGTCTCCGGCCCCCGTCGGTCTTGTCGACCAGGAAAATATTGCTGAAAAACCCATTGGGGTGCTCTTCTGAATGGCAAATCGCCCATGTTTTGATAAGGGTGGAGACCTCGTTGTCTATCAATTCTGTGTTGCGCTGGGAAAAGAAAATCGGACGGGCACAGGTCACCTGATGAGGACAGCCATAGAACTCCACCTGGAAGCCCTGCACCATCAGAAGTACCCAAGCGTCGCTTGTGGCAGAACCCAAGCTGGGAGGAAGAGTGCCAACCAACCACTCACTCGCAGGTGCGTCGAAGGCAGCACACTCACCTTTGCCAGAGGTGTTGGATTGACCTCCTCATCCCCTGGCACCCAGTCGCCGATTGCGGGTGGACGATGTCATCAGCGTCTAACATGTCTGAAACGGCTTCCGGGGCAGAAGGAGAGGGGAGGGGGCATGGGCCAGAGGGACCCAAGTCGTCATCTGTATCCCCAGGGGAATCACCATTATCTTGGGTTTCTGGGGTGGCAGTGCATGGAGGGGTTCGGAGAACTACCTGGGGGGGTGCGCTGGCACTAGCTGCTTCAGGTGCGCAAAAGCATCTACATCCACCCCAGAGGTCTGGCATGGGTTTAAATGGAATCGTCTACTGCCTGGTAGAAGTCAACGTCCCAAGAGAGGAAGGACAAGGAGTCCTCCTCCTGGAACTCCTCTTGATCTGCTTGCATGGGTGGGCAATAAGGATGAGGAGTGGTGTACACACAATTAGCGCAACAGACAGTACCAACCCAAAACCAGGGTGTCACACGGGTGGCTGGGGACAAGGCTGGGCTCGCCACAGGACAGCGCTGTCAGCACTCTATTCCGAGTGCCAAACTCACGCTGCCCATAGAGATGCCACAGCGCCCCCAAGTGATGGAAAGACCTCACTGCAGTAGAAAACGGGCAGTAAAGTCAATTAAGTTACTTACACAAATGCGTCCTGCAACTGAGGGACTCTGTGGAGAAAACAGATTAAGTCCAGCAGTCCCAGAAAACGGGAGAGCACAATCAAGTCAACCCCACAACAGGAGAAGTAAGAACAAATTACTTAATTTGCTGCTAAGTTGCGAAGTATGAGAAATAGTGACTAGAGTAGTAGGACCAATTTGGGACAGGACTGCGAACAGAGAAGAATGACTTCTATGTTCTGAACATTTGCCTTTTTCCCTGCTGTTCATGGGAAAAGTAGTTTAGTTGTGTTTTTAAATGGCTGCTGATGTAATAAAGTGAAGGAAGAAGGCATAATCTGAGCCTCCGGTCCAGACTTAGAATTATTGCTTTACTTTAATTTAACATTCACTGCCAATTTGTCATTTTGGGGACATGTATGCTTCCAAGGAGTCTGTTTTCCCTGCCTCTCTTAACTTTGGCTTAGACATGCAAATAGCTGTATAGAACTTTAAAATAACTATAAAATGTGGTCTTGCAGATGTAAACCCTTTGCTGCGCACAGTATTAGTGCACAATGCTGTAACGATGTGCCTGAGTAAATCTCACACAGCGCAGGATGCAAGTATTCACAAGTGCAATTTGACTGGCAAATTTGAGATTCTCAATCTCCTTTCCGACACCTTCCCAACTGGGAAATGGTCATAGTTGCTCTCAGAAAGTGCACATGTAAATCCCCTTATAGGGTGGAAAGGAGAAGGTAAACACCCCGAGTATTGATGATGCTTCAGAGAAAGGATTTTTTCCTCAAGGAAAAATATTTGCATGGTGGAGTCCACAAATGTGCCATGGCACAAAGATAATGATGGCATTTCCCTATCAGTAATTGTATTACAAATATGATTATGCATATGGAAATGCCTACACACTGGCAAAAACAGGAATTCATAAATGATTCCCTAAAGTACACTTGGAAACCTCTGATTCGCTCCGCTTTCAATGCATACTTTAGGAAATTGTTGTGAGTGCCTAGAAGTTGCAAATCTGCACCCACACCAGGCTGCATATTTACCACTTTTTGCTTCATTGTACCCAAAAAATTATTACGATAACTCATTGCAAAGTTTGCATGCTGGCTTGAAAAGAGACGTAACAGCCTCAGCATCACAATACCGAAGTCTGGCTCACAATATTTGAGTCAAAACCATGCCACTGCATATAGCAGCTGCACTGTACAGCAACGTTAAATCTGGCTCTCCTGCTGACCCTCTCTAGCCTGATCAATTCAGGAAAATCCTGCCTGTGCTCTTGCCACCTTTGGACCAGGTGATCAATAGGTCTCTTGCCACGGCGGTTGTTCCCAGGGCATGGAAACTGACCCAGGTGGTACCTCTGCTTAAAAAACCCACCCTGGATTCATCTAAGCCAGGGATCTTCCGCCCTATATCCCTGTTGCCATGGGCATCTAAGATCACGGAGGCCTATATTAACTCCTTACTAACAGATTTCCTGAACCCCAATAACATCTTGGACCCCTCCCAGAATGGTTTTAGTTCTGGCCACAGCACGGAATCAGAGCTGCTGGCTGTGACCGAACATCTTCGGATGCACTAGATGCCAGGTGCACTTCGGTACCGATATTACTGGACCTTAGTGCGGCATTCGATACGGTTTCCCATGCCATCCTGCTGCAACGTCTGGGGGAGGTAGGCACAGCGGACACCGCTCCAGAGTGGCTCTCCTCATTTCTGGCAGGGAGGATGTTTCAGCCCCCCTTTCACTTCCGGGGTTCACAACATAAAACAATGGGTGCCACTGAGCCCATTGCTGTTTAACCTGTACGTTCAAGCCCTGGCTCTGGTAGCCAAGAGTAGAGGGCTGACTATGGTCTCCTACGCCGACAAGACATAGTTGGTAGTGGCACTCTCTGACGACACCACGTGGGGCCCTCCCAAGTTTCGGAGCGAATTTGCGGCCGTCGCCGAGTAGATGACTGCCAACTATCTCCAGCGTAATGCTAACAAGTCGGAGGTGTTGTTGGTAGGGAATGACCCCCAGGCTCTGGAGCAAGCACTGGTGGCACGAAAACCTTGGTAAATCCCCCCCCCCTTTAAGCAGGTGGTAAAGTATCTGGGGTGTCGGTGGACTCTGCCCTTAGCTTCCAAGTCCAAACATAGTAGGTGGCTGGGACCTGCTTTGGGCTACTGCGAGGGCTCAGACCCTTACTGGGGGTTTTTTGACGCGCACCATTACAAGTCATCATCCAGGCCTCGATTTTGTCGAGACTGGATTATGCCAATTCACTATACCTAGGGTCAAACAAGGCAGACATTCTTAGACTCCAGAGGGTCCAAAATGCGGCTGCCAGAACTTGGTCTCCATAGAGCTTGTCCTGTGTCAGATGCCATTTGCCAGGCGGATTGAGTTTAAGGCTCTCTGCTTGGCCTTCAAGATTTTGTAGCATGCCACTCCAGGAATCTTGGCCGACCTGCTGCTGCCATATGTACCTACACGCCAACTCCGTTCCTTGGGGCAAAACTTGTTAATGGTTCCCTGGGTAAGGAGGGTACGCGCGGGGGGATGCTCGTTAAGCACTATGGTGGCAAAACTCTGGAACTCTCTTCCGGTACAGATCCGCAGTTTGAACAACTACCTAGCTTTCCGGAAGTCAGTCAAGACACACCTCTTTCCGCTGTTGTAGACCTCTCTGTCTCACCTGTTTGGTTGCTGTGAGCGCCAGGACGCCTCTTTTCTGGGGCAGCTGTCGCGCTCTATAAAAGGTTATAACATAACATAACCTGGGTAGATGATCGTTAATCCACTGGCATATGAGGGTAGCCCCGTAGGTTAAAATAATTTGGTTAGATTACCTAAAATAGACATTTATTTGTCTAAGTAGCTGCTGTGGTATTTTAAGAATATTTCAGCGATTATGCGGCTCTTAATGTTCACGGTGTCAATACATATAACTTTACCTACTGGGAAGACTGGCCTAAAGGTCATTACATGTACTCAAGAAAGAAGTAGCAGTAGACACACAATGAAGAATGATGTCACTGAGAGAGCAACTCATGATTAGTAGTGAAGTTGGCCAGGTTCTGCTGAGAGAAGATTGGTTTAAAGATCATTTAAGCATACTCCGCAAAGAAGTAGACACTCAATGAAGAAATAAATCACTGAGAGATCAACTCTTGATTAGTAGTGAAGTTGGCCAGGATCTGTTAAGAGAAGATTGGTTCACTGGTCATTTAAACATGCTCAGCAATGAAGTAGACACTCAATGAAGAAATAAATCACTGAGAGAGAAGCTCAGTTAGCAGTGAAGTTGGCCTGGATATACGAAGAGTCCATGTTACTGACTGGGATGGTAGTAGGTAAGAGAGCCAGATGCGTGCAGTGCTGGTAACATCCAAGTCTTATAGCTTTTTTGGATCATGTAATGCATCATAGGAATCCTATGATGCGTTGTTAGCTGAATTAGTGTTAGCTGAATTGAAAACGTGTGGTAATGTTAGCAGATGAGATGATAGGAAAAGTCAACAGAGATTGCTAGTTGTGAATCTGGCAGGATGCATGTTACTGTATAGGAGGAAACCTGTGAAGAAAGTCCATGAATGTCCTGAGCCTTTCCATATTTGTTGCCAAGAAAGTAACAAAGTCATTGTAAAGGAAGAAGATTGTGTTCTTCAAGGGAAAGGCGGAAATGAGTGCCTGGAATTAGTTTTGGTAAGAATGAAAGTGGATTGAAAGGTGAGAATCTCTATTTGGTGTTCACATAGTTTCTCATTTCCTTTGAGGGCAGGAGGTTCTGTGGTTGTGGTCGTCGAGCAGTTAGGGGATTTTGTGCAGACTGGTTTGGGTGCATGTAAAGCATGAACCGTAGGCATTGGTGAATGAAGTAAATCAATCTGGGAAAGGAATGTCCCATAAGAGATTAGTGGGCAAGATCTAGATGAGGAATAGACTTGTGTTGTCTGGAAATGGGAACACAGTTGTGTTGGAAAGGGATGACAGGAACATCTGGTCCTCTAGATGAGAGAGCAAGGAGCAGTGGGATTCAGTGGGCATAGGAGTGTGGAAATAAAAAAAATGAAATGTGAAAGCACATAAACAGAAGACACCAAAATCTAACAGTCACACTCACATCCATTAAATGTACCTCCAAGACCATAATCACTCCATCACTGACTCTGTAAAAAAAAAAACAATTTATTTCATGATGATGTGCATAGTGGAAAATATGGCTGAAAGCTTAAAAGAATCTGGCTTCTTTTTTCAGTTGACTGCCCGACTTTTACAATATGGCACTATTATGTCCCCTTTGACAGAGGTGCTTAAAAGGTATGACCACCATGCTTACATAAAGCTACTTACAATGTTTAAACAGGTTACGAGACATTCACATATAAATGGACAAATAGTGGTTAAATATAAAAGCCATTACAATAGTTACTTCTAACCACAGATTCCTCACCAGTAGAATATTTCCAGTCTGTGCCGGGTGCCAGTCTGTGGGACTGCTGGTCAGGCAAATGAAAGTATGAGTCCTACAGGTCCAAGATGACCATCCAGTCATCCAGATTCACAGCAGACAGAACTTGGGCCAGTGTGAACATTTGGAATTTGTACTTATGTAAAAAGGCATTGAGTGGGTGAAGATCTAAAAGAAGGCCAAAAACCTCCATCCTTCCTCTGCACAAGGAAATAGCAGGAGTAACAACCTGTCCCTACTTAGTAGGCCAGCACCCTCTTAATGGCAACTTTTTCAGTAAAGCCTTTATTTTTGCATGTGGATGGATGGGTACTCCTCTGAAAGCCTCTCTGACAGTTTGAAAAGAAACGGGAGAGCATAGCCCAGCTGGACCATCTGGGGAACCCATGATTCGGATATGATGGGCTGCCATCTTGGGAGAAAGTCGGGTCTTGCCACCCACGGGGTGGATGTGGGCCTATAAGAAAAAAAGAAAGTGGCTTTGGGCAGATACCGCAGTGGAGGGTGACTGAGAAGAATGTTGTCCTTGGTGACCAACTCAAAGTCTGCTTGATACCTGGCTACGAATGGACTGGAATGGGTGTTGCAGTGCTGGCGGGCCCTGTCATCTGTACATCAAACTTCTGGAGTAGCCTTGGAATGGTCAAAGCTAAAGAGAAAGTGCACACCATTGGCTTGTTCTTCCTTGAAGTGTTTGAGGGCAAAATCTACTTTTCTGCTAAATAGCTGCAACCTGGCTGTCGTGAATGGCTTGAGCTCAAGAGGCCTGAAAAACCTTGAGAACCACCAGCAAAAAAAACTGTCACCGACCTTACCAGCAGATAACTCTACTGCAGGTGAAAGCCTTAAAAATAACTCTAAAAACTCACAGGCTATTCCGCTCGAGAGCATTGCCCCATCTAATACAGACTCAGAATCTCTGCCTTTGCCGCTGCCTCCTACAACTGACCTCTCTGCTCCTGTTCCTGTGAATATACCATCTACTGGTAACATTCTTGACGGCAATATTGATACTATTAGGAGTATCGGGAGTATTCGGAAAGACAAACCTCTTGTATTTACTTCCCCTCATAGCGGCTCAGCGCTAACATCTATTATCTCCCCTCCACTGGCTTCTGCCTCTGCTAATGCTGCTAATGTCAATGCCTCATCTTTGGACTTAATTATAAAAACATTAATGGATCATCGCCAAGAGGTACAAGACAATTTCCGACAACTACGGGAGGATAACACTAAAATTCACAGCTCCCTTCAGGAAGTCACTAACAAGCTGAGTGGCGTAACAAAAGAAATTGAGGAAATACAGCAAAGAGTTGTCGAAGTGGAGGAAACCCTTGCTACTACTACGGCTTCATCGGATCGACACAATGAAGAAATAGGAGCTCTGCAGAGCAAAGTTGAAGATTTGGAAAACCGGCAGAGGCGGCAGAACCTGCAACTCTTTGGGATACCTGAAGGAGCTGAGGGAGCTGATGCAAGGGGGTATATGGTAAAAACACTACAAAGGGCATTCCCGGATCTATCCGACTGGGACTGGGACTCTCAGCTTCAGCGAGTACATAGACTCCCCATCATCCCCAGAACCCAGGAGAGTAAATACCCACGGCCCTTTCTAATCTACTTTGGCAATTACTTGCTTAGACAAGCAGTTTCAATGAAAGCCAGACCAAGAACTCCAGTGACAATCGACAATCTAACTTTCTTTGTAAAATCTGATCTCAGCAAAGTAACTATGGATAAAAGATGGGGCCTACGTAAATTGACCCCATTAAGTCTCATGGGGCAACGGTTTATTTACAGGAACCGGCTCGCCTCAAAGTTATTATGTCCGGCCATAGTTATTTTTTTCATGATGTTAAAGAGGCGGAGCACTTTCTTTCGAAAATGGATTTAAAATCTTAATCAAGAAAATAATGGGATGGAAGGAGAGGGGGGAAAATAAGATACATTAGCCTAACTTGCTATGTTGCTAAGCTGCTATTGGTGCTATATGTGTCTACAATTGATTAGGGCAATTTCCTTCTCTTCTGAATCTCGTTCTATATTCTTGGGTCATCTGTCTTTCTGTATGAGAGCAATACAGACAGAGGGTTGGGGTTCCTAGGGAATCCTCTCTGGCTGGCTGCCCCACAAGCGGCAGCAGAAGATAGAGGGATGCTTCCGGGTAGGTACAGGGGGGAGGGACCTAGGAGAGTGGAAGGGAGGGCAGGGGAATGGAGGAGGGGTGGGAAGAGCTTCGACTTGGGTTAGGGTAAAAAAAAGGGAGAAAATCTTTTATTGCAGGAAGGCAAGATTGCTTAGATAATTGTAAATCATATTTGTATCAATAAAATTGTGTGCACAGAGGATAGACAATTGTATGACTATAGAAAATGTCGAAAATTAGAATTTTAGTTTGGAATGTTGCTGGTCTCAATAACAAACAGAAAAGAAAATTGGTACAGGAGGAAATGGTTATGTATAAACCCCATCTAGTACTTATGTCTGAAAGACACATCAGCTACCAAGACAGAAAGCTACTGTCCCAAATGGGCTATGACTTGATTGTTAGCTCGTCCTTAGGAGCTTCGATCCGTGGGGTTGCTATACTCAAACAGAAAAGCTTAGTGATGGAAATTATCAAAACGGCTTCTGACGCACGGGGAAGATGGGCGGTTGCGCAAATTCAATTGGAAACCAAGAAATTTGTCCTGTGTCTGGTATATAGGCCCAATATTGATGACCCGAAAATGTACGAGCAGTTAAACACTGAGCTATTGGACTTTGAGGGCGAAGTCTTGGTAATGGGAGATTTTAATTGTGCTATGGATATTAAAATCGACACTACCGGTACAGGCAGTGCTAAGAGGATGCGTAAGGTGAGGGCTGCTATTATCGAGTTGGGTAGAATTCATAACTTGAAAGACACATGGCGATCAAAACACCCCAAACTCGCTGGCTTCACTTATTATTCTGCGCCTCACCGATCTTGCTCTAGTTTTGATATGGTGTGGGCTTCTGATCATATAATAGAAAATTGTACGATAGAACTATGCCCGAGGGTTACCTCGGATCATAATCCGATACTTATGGAACTTTAAATTACTGAGCAAAGCACGGTTGCACGTCTTTTTACATTTCCAAAGCACTTGTTTAGCGACTCTCAATTTGTTTTACTTTTAAAGGAACATATTAAGGAATATATAGATTTAAACACCAATACGGCTCCGATAAACACAGTCTGGGACGCTTGTAAGTGCAGTAGTAGGGGCTTCACCCAACAATATATCTTTAGGAAAAACGCTGAAAGTCGCCGAGAAACTAAGCTAACTATCTCTAATATTTTGCGGGTTGAGCAGCAATTAGCAGAAGCTGCCGCTCAAAAAACACCAAACATTGAACAACTAAGAATGAAGCGGTTTAAACAACAATCTTCTATTAAAAAGTCAATAAGAGAAGGGTACAGCGCTAAAATCCATAAATACAAATTGGCTCAGTATGAAGGAGGTGATAGAATAGGCAAAGTACTTGCACACAAAGCCGCTGATAAGAAAGCCAGAACTAAGATTAAACAAATTAAAGGCCCAGATTTATGCAATTATGAACAAACAGACCAGATTCTTGATCAATTCACTAAATACTATGGTAAACTATACACCCCTGTTAACGCTCCTACTAAAGCCAAAATACTTCAGTATCTCGATAAGTATATACCTACATCTCTAGACACTGAAGCTGTGCATCAACTCAATTCTAGAATAACAATGTCTGAAATAAATGCGGCAACCCTCGCCCTGCCCTCTGGCAAAGCGGCAGGAGAGGATATCTTGCCTATAGAGCTGTATAAACTATGTGCACAAGAACTACTCCCTACCTTAGAAACAGTGATGGACTCTATAACGGAGTCTAGAAAGGCTCCAATGTCCTGGAAAATTGCTAAAATAGTATTTTTTTTTAAAGAAAAACAAGCACCCGGAAGAATGCGGCTCCTATTGGCCGATTTCTTTGATTAACTCTGACGTAAAAAATGTTGCCAAAGTTTTGGCTAAACGTTTAGCTCTTTTAATGCCATGTTTAGTTAACCCTCAACAACACGGTTTTGTGACAGGAAGGGATACCACCGCCCATGTAAATTTGGCAATCGCAGCCTTCGATGTCACCTCAACTACTCACCCCACTTGGGATGGTATTGTTAGATGCCGAAAAAGCATTTGACCGAGTGGGGTGGGAGTGTCTGTGGGAGGTTTTGAAGAAGATGGTATCAACGCCCCCTATTTTGACTGGGTTTGCTCGCTTTAGGATTCACCACGGGCGAAGATCAGTTACGGGGGAACGGAGTCAGCTATGTTCTTGATAGAGAGGGGAACAAGGCAAGGCTGCCCTCTGTCCCCTCTACTCTTTGCGCTATCTTTGGAGCCTTTCTTAAATGCTTTGACACCTCAGGATAATATTATACCTGTACAACATGGTGGTAAAAATTTGAAGATAACTGCTTTCGCAGATGATATAGCGATATATACTACTGACTTGGTTACAGCCATTCCGGCAATAATACAAGAGGCTGGAGATTTTGGAGCTGTGTCCGGCTATAAACTTAATGTAAGCAAAGACACAAGTTATTGCAAACTACAAACCATTGGAACCAATCTTGGGTTTATGCCAAAGCGCGACTTATCTTGGAATCAAGTTGGCATCTAATATAGATAAGGTGATAACTATGAATTATGACTCTATGCTAAAGGAAATTATGTTACTCTTAAAAAAATGGCACATGATACCGCTCAGTCTAGTGGGGCGAATCAATTTAATTAAAATGAAGATTCTGCCCAAATTATTATATTTATTTAGATCAATCCCCTTGCAAATTAACAAACTTTTCTTTAAGAAACTAGAAGGCATCTGTAGTAGCTTTGTATGGGGCTATAAAAAAGCGCGAAGATCCATCAAATTATTGGAGTTACCAATTGAAAAGGGAGGCTTGAAGTTTCCTGATTTTAGATTATATTTAGGCTGTCCTGTTTTCAGTTTCTATTTTTGGTAAATTCTGGTGGGGTTTTGTCAGTGTTTTCAATATCTTAAACAGTTGTTATCAGTGGTTACACATTTTCACGCCACTAAAAACAGAAAAAGTGTTTTTCCAGTGTTTATGGAACATTTTGCTTTTATCATTGCTTGCTTTCTGCACTGAAAGAACATGGTATATAGACAGTGTACGTATAGTGTTTATGAGGTCCAAAGAGAATTTTGCAAATTAATCTTATTGTAGTACGCCATACAATACTTCTTCAGTGAGTCTTTAGTCATGTGCGGTCGCGCTATCCTTCCCATGTAAACTTCTGTGGAAAGGCCCTCTCAGCATTCATAGCCCCTTGGGCTTAGAACCATCAGCTAAGGGGCACAGTTGGGATGGCCCTTTCTTTGATGCCACATAAAGCACAAAATGATAAATATTTGCGTTTTAGTTCCTGGGCATAAGAAAACAGTGCACCAGAATGGACTAAAAAGTCAATAGCATCCCTCATTAACTCTGAAGATTGTAAAGATGCTTTCAGCATACCATCTAACAAGTGGCAAGGATCTCCTACAGGGAATCACTTCAGCTCGGGTATCAATTTTGACAGGTCATCACACAAATTTTTTATATACGTAGCTGAATCACTACAAATACAAACAATATCACTCCAATCTTTGTTTAACTTGGAAAGAACCATTTTTGCAGAGCATAACGAGTGACACTGCGTGCCATGTTTTCCAAAAGTCTGGTGTCACGTTTTCACCACTATCCCAGATGCTTGGTGATATATATATATATATATTCACTGAAAAAACCATAGGTTATAGACCATATATAGTTAGGAATTAGCATTTAAAAAACCTTATTTTACTCACACAAAACCATTGAAATTCCATATATAGTTAGTTGCACTAACTATATATCGCGCACCTGCAATCCACTGCTGATGATGTCACATATTACATCATTCATGACATGGTCAGTGACATCACTGATGACATCACTGATGACATCTCAAATGACATCACTGATGACATCTCATTTGACATCAATGACCACATCACTGATGATATCATTCATGTGACAATACAATGCATCTCCTCACATTTTAATATAACCTCTGTTTCACCCAGTGTTAAATACAGAATATAATTTTTGAAACCATTGACACACCAATACTAGTTACTACATACGCACTCACTGATTCCTACGTCTACACACACCTTCACTCATTCACCCATACTATCATTCATACATACAATCACTCATCTTTACAACACTATCATATGCACTCATACACCTATACAGACACTCACAGTCTGCCACTCATCCATGGAGTTACTCACACACCTAGTCAGTCCTGTAAAGAATCAATGACACTTCCATTTTCTTGTCTATACAGTTAAACATAGAGCACCTTACATTTTCAAACATATACTAACACATACTTACCTTGTTATACAATCATTGATACAAGTACACATTGATCTGCACAGAGTCACACACCTCCCAGCCAGCCACACACACACTCAGTCTCCCATACAAATACTTGGACAATCAATCAGTAACCCATATAGTTAATCATATAGCTACTGATCAAAACATGCAGCAGTTTACAGAACAACAGACATAATGATGCACAAATTAAGACACTTTAGTCACTAACCCATGCACTCAGTGAGACACATTTAATCACTCACTCATGCATTCAGTCATGCACCTACTAAATCCTTTGTCCAGACACTTATACTTCCACTCATTCTTCAATATGTAAGACACATTTTAACTTTACAGAAACATACAGTCACTGGATGTTGTCATCAGTGATGTCATCAGTGATGTCATTTGAGATGTCATCAGTGATGTCATCAGTGATGTCACTGACCATGTCATGAATGATGTAATATGTGACATCATCAGCAGTGGATTGCAGGTGCGCGATATATAGTTAGTGCAACTAACTATATATGGAATTTCAATGGTTTTGTGTGAGTAAAATAAGGTTTTTTAAATGCTAATTCCTAACTATATATGGTCTATAACCTATGTTTTTTTCAGTGAATTTTCAAGGTTTTGTAAATGCTAATTCCTAACTATATATGGTCTATAACCTATGGTTTTTTCAGTGAATTTCAATGGTTTTTTAATAGCAAATATCATAAGCTGTCGAATGTCAAGTACGTGGTAAGTGAAAACATTTTCGTGTTTATGCACACTGATCTGCTTTGAATGGTGCCCCCCCCCCTCATTTCTATTAGGAGTACTCTCTCTTTGCAGATAGTGAAAGGTAGTTAACGCAGGTCTTTGCCCCCATTGTAATCCGTCGTGCCTGCTTCTCTCTCCATTTGATTCATTGTTATCCAAGTATTTACTGTTTTAGAATTAGTTCTCTTTGGTTCATTCTCTATTTACAAACAAACACAGAGTCGCAATACTCTGTTTAGTCTTTGCAGATAACGAAAAATCGTGTAAAAAAAAAGAAAAGGAATCGAGCAAAATCAGTAGGCCACTAATGGGATCTCTTTTTGACCTCGCTAAAATAGAAACATTAGGAACAACCCCTCATGACAAATACAAAACTAGTGAGATGAACTGAACTCCACACAATGATGGCTGCAAAACAGCTCGGCTCCGCCACCCACCCCGCCCAAAATAACGATAAAGAACGGCTGCCATGATTGGTTGCGGAATGACCACGACGGAGCTACGAAATGGTGCTGCTCTCATGCTAACCCCAGCTTCAGTCTGAAACATCCAGAAACACTGTAGACTACCAATTCGATCAGTTCCGGTAGCGCCCCAATGTAACCCGGTAGAGAAGAACTAGCCCTCCCCTCTTTGACTGATGGTTCTTGTTGCCTGTCCCTTCTGTTGTCATTTAACAGAACTATTTAGCCTGCTGAAAGGGGTTGTGTTCCGACCGCTGGTTGGTGGAGACATTTTGACTATATTCTGTACCTGCGTTGTCGCGTAATGCGTCATATGACGCGCCGCGTTAGCGCATCCGGAAGTCATCCGGAGCGCACAGCGCGTAACGTAAGCATAACAAGTCATGTGACTTGTTAATAAAACTTTTCATTGGTTCATTTTACTTTTCTTATTGTAATGATGAAAGGCTTGGTCATATGACCTAAAAATTACGCTTTTCATTACTTCCGAACATTATTTTTTCTTAAATATATGTTATAATGTTCCAGGCTAATGTACTTTCCCGGAAATTTTACAACTGTCCTGCAAGTAAAATATATTCTTTTTTCGAGAAAAAGAGCGTTTCTTCGTCCCATGACGGAGCCGTTGAGCAAAAGAGGGTCGACCTGCTGTCTTAGTCGCCGATACGCCTGAATATGAGATTCTTATCGATCACTTTATGTTGCAGGAATAGAAAACACAACAGCCCTTGACCATTTATCTTTACTGCGTTCCTTCGTATTATACCTTTTACCCTTCATGTAATTGGTCTGCTTTATTTCACTTGCCTTTTAATGATTCTAAAACAGTGACTATTATTAAAAACTTTACCAATGTATATACTACTACCATGTTTTCTTTTAAAAACCTTTATTGTGAAAATTTCAATATACAAATACGAGCCTATAACCACGTGGGCCGGCCACGGAGCAAACTGTAATCGTATATGATGAATAGACATTTACACTGTAGAGGAACGTAACGGGCGGGCCATTAGGTTGCAAGAACTAAGGTGTCTAACAGTTACGGAATCGGTGGACGTACATTTTATAATTAAAATACGACAGGGCCAGTTACAATAAAATTATCTAGATATACATTTGCGGGCAAGTACCATGGGTGACGTTAATTCGAACTTTCAACAGTACAGTAATCAATAACACATCAGAACTTAATATCAATAGGGATGTCGAAATATTCAATCAATTCTCGTCCCCGCCCGCCATGTGCTTCAAAACTGCATACGTATCTCGTGATTTCAAGGTTCTGCAACCAGTACACAACAAGGAGTTACGAGTCCCATTTATTCTGGCGCCATTTTGGGCGAGGACGGGCAGGTCCAGGATATAGTCAAAATGTCTCTACCAACCATCGACTATGATGATGTTCATATGCTGTATTTATTAGAGTAACACTCATCTGTCCACATGAAATTAATTTGCCACAATCTAAACATGTCATTTTAATCTTTCCAAAGTTCTTCTAAATATTTGGGACCGTTTCCCTTGCCTCTGAAGCTCTCAGTGCCACTTCTTTGATGAATGTACTAGCAGGTCAGGGGTTCTCCTCCAAATCTCTCTTTTATGCAGCACTATAATTAATTGGTGCCACCTCTCCATATGACGATGCATGGTATAGTTACCACAACTATATTTTTTTTCGGTTCCTCTGGAGAGTTCATCGTGGCAGATGAAGCGTGTAACGTACCGGGCATTTACCTTTTTTTGCATGTACAGGAAAGGAAAAAAAAATCGAGCGTCCGAGTTCTAAGGTGTCCCAGGGCCATTTTAGTGGACCAGGCCCAAATCCAAAGAACAGGCCGCCATTTTGAGAGTCCTGTTGCAGCCGCCTGTCGCTGTAGCATCAAGAGCAGCCGAAACTCAGCTGAATGGCAACTGAAACGGTAAAGGGGCGCCCCACTACAGCAGACGAGCCAGGCCCAAATCCAAAGAACAGCTATCTCACAGGCTAATGGGGCGACCCACGCCGAGTTTCAGCATTGTAGGATGACCACACAAGTACAGCAACTTGCTAGACATCACCTCGGTGCCATCCGGATCTCGGCGCCCCACTGCAGATGAAGTGCCTCTCAACTATGAAACCACCACGGTGACATCCGGATCTTGGCGCGTTGTGCTGCCTTCGGCCTATTCGCACATCGGTCCGCTACTGACGCCATCTCACAGGCTAAGGGGGCGACCCACGCCGAGTTTCAGCATTGTAGGATGACCACACCAGTACAGCAACTTGCTAGACATCACCTCGGTGCCATCCGGATCTCGGCGCCCCACTGCAGATGAAGTGCCTCTCAACTATGAAACCACCACGGTGACATCCGGATCTTGGCGCGTTGTGCTGCCTTCGGCCTATTCGCACATCGGTCCGCTACTGACGCCATCTCACAGGCTAATGGGGCGACCCACGCCGAGTTTCAGCATTGTAGGATGACCACACCAGTACAGCAACTTGCTAGACATCACCTCGGTGCCATCCGGATCTCGGCGCCCCACTGCAGATGAAGTGCCTCTCAACTATGAAACCACCACGGTGACATCCGGATCTTGGCGCGTTGTGCTGCCTTCGGCCTATTCGCACATCGGTCCGCTACTGACGCCATCTCACAGGCTAATGGGGTGACCCACGCCGAGTTTCAGCATTGTAGGATGACCACACCAACTTGCTAGACATCACCTCAGTGCCATCCGAATCTTGGCATCTCAACGCCTAGTGGTATCTTCCATACAAAAAATATTGTTACGCTGCCTTTGGCCCCATTCGCACATCAGTCCGCAACTTAGACATCACCTCGGTGCCATCCGGATCTTGGCATCTCAGCGCCTTGTGGTGTCAGTCAGAAAATATTGTTGTGCTGCCTTCGGCCTATTCGCACATCGGTCCGCTACTGACGCCATCTCACAGGCCAACGGGGCGCCCCACGCCGACTTTCAGCATTGTAGGATGGCCACACCAGTGCGGCAACTTGCTACACACCACCTCGGTGCCATCCGGATCTTGGCATCTCAGCGCCTTGTGGTCTCTTCTACACCGGAAATATAGTAGAAAATATTGTTGCGCTGCCTTTGGCCCCATTCACACATCAGTCCGCTACTGACACCATCTCACAGGCCAACGGGGCGCCCCACGCCGACTTTCAACATTGTAGGATGGCCACAGAAGTGCGACAACTTACTAGACACCACCTCGGTGCCATCCGGATCTTGGCGCGTTGTGCTGCCTTCGGCCTATTCGCACATCGGTCCGCTACTGACGCAAACTCACAGGCCAACGGGGCGCCCCACGCCGACTTTCAGCATTGTAGGATGGCCACACCAGTGCGGCAACTTCCTACACACCACCTCGGTGCCATCCGGATCTTGGCGCGTAGTGAAGCTGCAGCAGCTGCAAATAAGCTTCAGACAGTGTTACAACCGCTGCTCAGAACTCTCAACTATGACACCACCTCGATGCCATCCGGATCTTGGCGCGTTGTATTGCCTTCGGCCTATTCGCACATCGGTCCGCTACTGACGCCGCCTCACGTGCCAACGTATTTTCTCCGCATTTTATACCCTATGCCGCATAACAGGTCATGTGACTTGTTTATAAAACTTTTCATTGGTTCATTTTACTTTTGGTTTCCTAATGATGGAAGGCTTGATCATATGACCTAAAAACAACACTTTTCATTGGATGAAAACTTTTTTTTTCCCCCAAACGATGAAAGCCCCACCTTGTTTCTGGATGTTTCAGACTGAAGCTGGCGTCACCATGAGAGCACCACCATCTCGTAGCTCCGTCGTGGTCATTCCGCGAGCAATCATGGCAGCCGCTCCCCACCAGAAGCCTGCAGGAGTCGGGGCCCCCAAAACTTTTGATGAATTCTCAAGGCGGAGGGGACGCTTTCGAGAATGGGGTCCAAGACCTAGCAGACAAGCGTCCGATTTCCAAGGTGTCCCAGGGCCATTTCAGTGGACCAGGCCCAAAAAGGAAACAGCCTGCCGCCATTTTGAGAGTCCTGTGACAGCCGCCTATCGCTGCACCGCAAGAGTGGGCGCAACTCAGCTGAATGGCGGATTTTGACACAGTGGACCAAAAGCGGACGGAATGGCAACTGAAACGGTAAAGGGGCGCCCCACTACAACAGACGAGACTCCACCTGGAGAGGCCCGTTCACGCCGCCTCCCCCGGGGCGCTCCACGCCGTTATTCGGAGCAGCATTGTAGGATACCAAAACCAGTGCGGCAACTTACTGGACATCACCTTGGTGCCATCGTTCTGCTGCCTTGGAACTATTCGCACAACAGTTTGCTACTGATGACCCACCCCCCGCGACGCCCCACGCCGTTATTTGCTGGGTGGCAACTTACTAGACATCACTTTTGTGTCATCTAGATTTCGGCGCGTTCTGCTGCCTTGGAACTATTCGCACAACAGTTTGCTACTGATCACCCACCCCCCGCGACGCCCCACGCCGGAAATCTGGACGTTGTGCTGCGTTGGGACTATTCGCACAGCCGACCGCTACTTCGTTGTTTTTCTCTAAAAATGTTTATATGTTATTACTATTTTTGTTTTCTTGTATATATTTATAAATTATTAAAGTTTTATAATCTTACTACTTTGTCGGAGTGCTATATATTTTTAATGTGACACATAATTGTAAAAACTTTGATGTACAAAGAGTCATCCCTGGAATCTTCCGCTTCACGCTCGGTCCCCTCCCCAATCACAATACAGGATGGTTTTCAGATAATAGCAACGCTTCTGCTGTGACGGATCTCATCGAGTGTGGGCCTTGATCTACTATAACTCCTTTGAAGACGGGTGATTCTTTACAGCTGTGGCCATAAACTACATCTGCAGGGCTAGCTGATAGCCTAGGACCGGCCTGGACAATCGGACACAGAGGAAAAGGAGTGTCAGAGGGTGCGGTAGTGAATAGGGCGAAAGGGAGGTGTCGGGCGGGCACAGGGTGTGATTCTCAGGGAAGAACAGCGCAGATGGGGGGAGGTTTATTACCCATGCATAAAACAGAGAGCGGGGGTGACCACTGCCTGGGGGAGATGCTTGCGAGGGTGGGGAGCCATGCTAAGGATCGACAGCGTGCACAGAGTGGATCTGGTCAAGGCATCTAAAATGGCTGCCGTGCACGACAAAAGTGTGGCATTTGAAAAAAGACAAGATGGCGCACACAATGTTTTTCAACAATTCCTGATTTCCTTCGAATCGAACGTTAACAGACGTTGGGGCATATTACCAAAGTTAAGCGATATTTATCCCTAACGATGCATTGCAAAGATTTTTTTACCGTCAGAAATTATCGCAGATAAACCTTGCTATTATCAAGGTTTATCGCAAATACGATAAAAAACGAGCGCAATGCATTAATATCGCTGAAAACTCCGCGATATTCATGCATTACCGAGCTAATGCTCTTAGCCATGTTATCCACCTCCCATTGGATAACATGGCTAAGAACTGCTCAGGGCAGCTGTTACTTTTTGGAGATATTCGCGCTTATCTCGAATATTTCCAAAAGTTGATAATAGGAGATAGCGATGTTAGCGACTGTTTCCAGTCGCTAACATCTTGGCATGCCCACTTTGCATGTCATTAGTGATAAATATCACTCACATGCAAAGTGGGACCCAAGATGGTCGCTATCTCCTACTAGCCGTCGCTAACTGGTGTTAGCAACAGCTAGGTAATACACATATAATTTTATCTCCGCGAAGCGGAGCGCTGTTACAGATATATATCTTGTTTTTGAACGTTAATTTCTCAAAATGCACTGAAGCACATATATTGAGACATAGCAAAGGCACATCGGGCTACCAGTCCCTAATATTTTACCAAGTTTCGTGCAAATCCATTCAGCCGTTCGATTATTATTATTATTTATTTTTTTTGCCCCGCGGGGCCCTTTTAAAACCTCCACATCAAACCTAGGGGGTCAGCGAGGATCTACTATGCCCCCTTATGGTCATCAGCCGTTCGATTATTATTATTATTTTTTTTTTTTTGCCCCGCGGGGCCCTTTTAAAACCTCCACATCAAACCTAGGGGGTCAGCGAGGATCTACTATGCCCCCTTATGGTCATTTGCCCCTTCGCTTTGGCCTCCTCTTGTCTCTCGATCCTACCGAGAGACAAGATGGCGGCCGCTACGTACTGTTTGGAATGTTTACAGACACCGGAGAGCCAATCAGCTTCGCTTCGCAAAGCTCCGTAACGCGAAAAGTACGCGAAGCGGTGCGCTGTTACAGATATATATCTTTTTTTGAACGTTAATTTCTCAAAATCCACTGAAGCACATATATTGAGACCTAGCAAAGGCACATCGGGCTACCAGTCCCTACAATTTTGCCAAGTTTCGTGCAAATCCATTCAGCCGTTCTATTATTATTATTATTATTTTTTTTTGCCCCGCGGGGCCCTTTTAAAACCTCCACATCAAACCTAGGGGGTCAGCGAGGATCTACTATGCCCCCTTATAGTTATTTCCCCCTTTGTTTTGACCTCCTCTTGTCTCTCGATCCTACCGAGAGACAAGATGGCGGCCGCTACGGACTGTTTGGAATGTTGACAGACGCCGGAGAACCAATCAGCTTCGCTTCACAAAGCTCCGTTGCGCGAAAAGTCCGCGAACCAGAGCGCTAACCGGTCCGCTGTTACAGATATATATCTTTTTTTAAACGTTAATTTCTCAAAATCCACTGGAGCACATATATTGAGACCTACAAAAGGCACATCGGGCTACCAGTCCCTACAATTTTGCCAAGTTTCGTGCAAATCCATTCAGCCGTTCGGGCTAAAAGTGAGGCCAACCGCCCTATGGAAAACTCAATGTTAAAAACACGTTTTGGGACCCCCCTTTTTTCTCGGCCCCCACTGGACGAACCCCCCCCCCAAATTTTCAAGGGCTGCTCAGAAACAAAATGTGCCATTTTCCTGAAAATTTCAGCCGATTCCGTCCACAAACGCCAAAGTTATTAGACATAGAATTTTCAAAAAACCCATAGAGAAAAAATCCTAACTATATATACCTACTGGCGACCGCCAGTAGGTAATATATATATATATATATATATATATATATATATATATATATATATATATATATATATATATATATATATACTTGTCACTATACCTTGCATTTAATGTTTAAAGCCTGAGGTGTTAGCAATTCACCTACTATCAATACTGACCTACTAGAAACTATGGTCTGATGTATTAAGGGATTTTACCCATTCTCTGTGGGCAAATGTGATGACACATATTAGGAAAGATTTTTATGTACTAGCCATTTTACCTATCAGTGTAAGAATCAAATGCAGCCAAAATATCAAATCTGAGTTTGATATGTCCTGATGTTCTACAGTTTATAAAATAATTAAACTAATCCTAAAACGTGAAACTAAACCCTGCATCTTTATACCAAAGGCCATAAAACTGAAAAAAGTAAAAGGAAGAAGAAACAATATTTTAGTGGTATCCCTAAAGAACAAAACTCAAGCAGAATAATGTTAGGCAGTCTTTCTTACTGCTAGCTTGTATAACAAAGTTGCATTTTATTGACCCATTCAGTAAGAACAAAATGACTTTCACTTTCTTTTTCCTTTCTTTGAATGGCATTTAGTTTGTGGTTGTTCAGGTGTTTTTTCAGTGTTTATATGTTTTCACCGGTGAGGGCTATTTTTCTTTCTGTGGGGTTTTATCAGTTATTATAGGTTTAAACCTAAAACCCCACAGCCTAATTATATTATTTCGCCCCTTTTTTTCTACGTATACGGAGCTTGCTGAAAAATGAGTGTTCTCTATTTTACCACCACTACATGCTGGGATCTGACTGCAATCAATTCTTATTTCGTGTACACGATCCCAATTACTTCAAAAGAGTCAAATTCAAGACCGCTAGGCACATTAAGAAAATTTGGGACCAAATCATGACTCTAGGAAAAATTGCTTACTATAATGCTGAGCTTAGACTGTGGGGTAATCCTGGGCTGCCTTGTATTTTTTCAGATGGTTTGGGGAAGACATGGGCTAGGCATGGAATTACCACTCTGGGAGACCTTTATGGCCCGAATGGTTTTCTAGATTTTGACACACTTAAACTTATTTTTGAATTAAATGACGATATGTATTTTAAATACATCCAAATCAGGGATTTTCTACTCCGCAAGATGAAGGTTGTAGAAGTATCACATTCGGACTTTTTAACGTGTCTTTACTCAGATAAAGTTAAATTACTTATCAGCTCAAGCTATGGCCATTTGATTGCAAATAAAAGGGACGATAGTGGGAAACTAGCGGCTAAATGGTCATCCAGATTAGGCGTCAACATCAACCCTAAACAGATTTCAGCCTCATTATGCCAAATAAACCGGGTAGTCCATTCTTCCAACTTGAGGCTCCAGCTATATCGAACAGTCACTCAGTTATACTACACCCCACAAAGAATATCTAGTTGGACACGCGACAATCAGACCAATGATCGTACCAAGTGTCCGAAATGTGATACGGAAGCAGCAAGTATTGAACATATGTTGGTCTTATGACCAAAGCTATCTATATTTTGGAATGGGTTAACTGACGTTTTGTCGGAGAAACTAATTAATACTCCGCCGATATCACCACAGTTGATTTTACTCGATCTTTATGATAACCCTAGCCAACATAGGGATCTATTAACTATAGTATATGCATGTGCTAGGCTAGCCATAGCGAGATCTTGTATCTCAAAAGACCCTCCTAGTGTAATGGAATGGTGGAGTCTCATAAATGAAATTAATGTTATGGAACTATCTCTAGCAAGACTTAGAGGTCCCAATGCTTTGAAAAAGAAGGAAAAAATCTGGGGAACTTTTTTTGAATTGTAAATATGTATACAGACCAGTGTTAAATCTGCTGTTGCAATTACGCTTTTCTAAAAAGTATATTTTGAAATGATATGTCTATTCTCTGCTTGAGCTGTTAAAGGAGAAATTGTATATTCTTTTTGTTGTATTGAAATTTGATGAAGATGTTCTTCCTGCAATAATAAAAAAAAAGAGTTTAAAAAAAAAAAGAGAGAACCACCAGCAAGATCACGCTTGGCCATTTCCCAAAGTTAGTGTGTATAACGGCCTAAAAGGTAGTCTGCACTAACCAAACTCCATACCAAGCTGTCGGAAGAGAACATTTGCTTCCTGTATCATTTTTGACTGTCTGTCATTAGTCATTGTGGGACATAATATCGGATTTACTTTACTGGGTTTAAACATGGACCACAAGACTCTCAGCGATAAGATTCTGCTTAAGAAAATCTGGGTTGCCATGCTTCTTTCTGTGGCTGCTTTCTTCCTTCCTGATCACTGGTGCGCAAGAGCAAGGCTTAGCCCTTATACCTATAAGAGTAACAGGCAGGGCTTCATTAAACTCAAGTAGGGGTCAGACGATGCTGGCCCAAGATGCAAAACCTTAGTAAGTACATTTGTCTGGTCTTTCACTGCACAGAGCTGTAGGTCCAGGACTGCATCGGCATGTCTGAGTGCAGCAAATACATCCCTTTCCTGCATTATGATTTCAATGTGCGAAATCAATCCTGAATCAGAAGAGGTATCAAGCTAAGTTGCCTCCTGCAGTTTTATATATGTCATCATCCTAATTCTGAGGTAAATCATCCCCATCATCATTATTTGGTGGTGGAAACACTGGTCCGAACATAAACAAAAAAAAAAGGCAATAGATCCTCTGAGGACAACCCTGTGGTAGACAAAGTATTTTGGGTGGGTCAGAATGTACAGTAAGTGGGTGCAGTGAAGTCAGAATGTGATCTCTGCTGGGTCGAAACTGTTGCGGCTCTGGATTGGACACTGAAGTCGGCAGGGGGCTCTAACTCCGGTGACATTGGGACTGGTGTCTATGAAGAAGGGATTGGCTCAAGTCTTGGGCCCCAAACTGACATCTACATCAGAGTTGGTGCCAAACCCAAAGTTGGGTGGCTCAGACGGCACCAGGAATGGATCTCCCAGCATTATCTCAACTGGAGGCTCTTTTAGTTCCGTGGTGGCCCAAAGACACCCCAGGGGGAATTGGAACATTGCCGAAAATACACAGAATAGTTTCCATAAAGGTCTTCAGAGTCTGTCTATCTCAGATTTCCTTGGTGTTTCAATACAGTCTTCAGATTTTTGTGAAGGGATTCATATTTATGAGCAAACGTGGACATATCTTGCCTCGAAATCCACACAATCTACATGAATTTTTCTTTGTTTACGTATTGAGCTGGCTCTTTCCATCGAATTATTTAAAGAATAGCCAAGTTGGCAAATTTGGTAATACATTCTGTAATTTACCCTTCAGAGATCTCTCTCATCCTCTAACTTCTAATGCTCAGTTTTAGCATTTTTCACTGGTGTCTACACAATTAGTAATCAGACCCCCCAGGATATAGCGGCATGAACTAGTAAATTTAGCGGCACAAATCAGGAACTTTAGCGGCATTTTATTTTGGGTTTTTTTTCGACAACAAACACAGATACCTTATGGTTTGAGTTATTTTACAACATGGAGCTATGTAGATTTTGTTTATTTACAATTCAGGCCATTTGTTTTGGTTAAAAGGCATGTTAATCTTGGCCATGTACGTTCAGTTCTTCTGAGCACTCCAAATCTAGACCAGTATTGTGCTGCTGTAAATGTAATGTAAAAACAATAATGCCCGGATCGATTGCTCTGAAAGGGACCGTCGTCTGGATGAGAGAATAATTTTGTAGATGCTGTTGCTCCTTTCAGCATCTGCAGAACTGGTCACACAGTCCTTGTACACAGCTGCAAGTTGGGAAAGAGCTGGAATGCAGTCAGCCAGCCCACGCCAAAAGAGGTCCGTGTCAATCACTCCAGAAACAGATGCCTGCTCTGCTTCTGGGCCTACATTTTCAAAGTAGAGGCGAAGCTCCTGATCGGGAACTTCGCTCAAACCAGGAATGGCTGAATAGGCACTCTTCTCAAGAGGCAGGATGCAGAGTCGCGCAGGATTGAAAAGGCGCACTTGTTTCAAGAATTGTATGCCTGGCTGGCCCTCCCCCATGTATTTGCCCACCTTTTCTTGTGAATGTTCAAAAGCTTCATTAAGCTGGGCTGTTATCTTTTTTTTCTGTGCCAGACTTAATTTTGCACCTGCAGTGGTCTGTAGAAATGGTTGTAGTGACTCCACAGTGAGGACTGATTGGTTAGGTTCATGTGGAGGTCCTCCAAATAATCATATACCTTCATGGTCACTGGTGTCTGACTCTGGAATAACTCCATCAGGTTTAAAATGCTTTGGCATTTTTCTGCCACAATGTCCAATTGGACTTTAATGCACTCCCTTTGGTCGCTGTTCAAAATCTTTTGTAGATTTTCAAGGGAATTGGGGGAGACTTGCTGAGTTGCATCTCAGACTCAACAAACCCAGCATAGGCCTCAAAGTGCTTGCTGTGGTACTGGACAGCAGCAAACCAAAAATTCCAGCGGGTACTGCAAGGGTCAGGTGCCACCCGTGCTTTCATCCCATGGTTCTCAGCAAGATGGTGCAGGTACCTTCTCTTTCTGCTTCCGGCCATGTAAAAGATGCGGGAGAAGTACAGAAGGAAAGCATTGAGCTCCACAAAAGGCTCCCTAAATGACTCTCCAACAAGATTCATTATGTGTGCCAAGCAGGTGATGTGTATGGAGTTTGTATACAGATTCCTCAACACCGTGTTGTATGCCTTGAGCATGTATGCCGCGTTGTCAGTGTTAAAGGAAATAACGTTCTGGAAGTCTATGCTTTACTCTGTGAGCACCTTTACAACAGCTTGCGCTACAGTCCCATGGTTGCACTGTGATAGGAAGACTGTGTCCACCAGGTGGGTATGGATCTGACGGGCACCCTGCGGAGAGACTACTGCAACTAGCACATTCAAAACACACCGCCCTTCGACATCTGGCGTTTCATCAAAGATAACACTGATCTTCTGATCTTTCAATAGCTCTTTCAGCTTGTTCTTGGCACTTATATATCTCTCTGGGAGATAACGTTCTTGCAGCTGATGACTCCCAGGTATCGCTCCACCATTCCGTACTCGCTTGTGTAGGAACTTGCGCAACACAGGGTAGTCTGTTTTGCTCAGCAGAATGTTCAACGCGGTGCAGACGTTAACCCACTCACTTATCATTTCATGGTTTGCGGCACCGGCAGCTGTACTCTTTGTGAATAGCGAGTTCACAGTCATCTGACGTGCACGTTTTGGCGAAGATTGAAGGTCAGGATCATCTGAACAGCGCTTAAGTGTTTTTGGGACCGCACATGCATATCCACAGTGTGTTTCCGGATGTGGTCCACCGCCACATTGCACACACTGCAAAACAGCACCCCAACATCAGCGTGCATCACGGTGCTGTAGTCTCTGGCCCGATCTGCTGCGGTTATCTGGGTGGGCAGATGTGATCTGTGCTTCACACCCTTCGCAGGCTGCAGAAACTTCTCTATTCTGCTTTTGTTGTGGTGGCTTGTTGCTCCCTTGGAATACAGAAGATCTCGGTGTTGTGGCGCAGTCAGTTAACTCACCTACAAAGATAGTTGGTATTACTAAATGCGTCTCAAAGGGGGGAAAGGCAATTGTTGAATGGGAAGTTCAGAAAGCGCCGGTGCTCAATGAAAAAAAAATGCATGCAACCCTGAAGCACTAAGTAAAGTGACAAAATTGTTGGGCCATAACTGCAATGGGAAATGCCAGTCCCCAAACGACGTTGAGCAAACAGACAGTGTGAAAACCGCATGGGCATCCGCATACAAATATACTTGGTGTTAGCTGTGGTTCAAAGGGGGGAAAAGCCATTGCAATTGTTGAAAAACTCCAAGTAAGTGCCTGAAAAATAACATGCCAAAGGTTGCATGGGTGGTGAAAAATGGACACCAAAAAGTGCCCGGTCAGCCACGTGCAAAGAAAGTGAAAAAACAAGCAATTATGAAATTCCCCAGAGGTGCCCAGAACCCCAAACTTACCAGTGCGCTGCGGCAGCTGGCCCAATTACGGCTCTTGGAACGGCAGATTCTTCCCTGTGATGCTCTGCAAAAAGAACCAAAATAAAGAGTTCGGAAACTCACCAGAGGGGCTCAGAACCCCAAAACTTACCAGTGCGCTGCGGCAGCTGGCCCAATGGCTCTTGAAACTGCAGTTCCTTTCCTCACAGACAACACAACAATTGCCCCAAACCAAAACAAGCAATTATGAAATTCACCAGAGGCGCCCAGAACCCCAAACTTACCAGTGCGCTGCGGCAGCTGGCCCAATTACGGCTCTTGGAACGGCAGATTCTTCCCTTTGATGCTCTGCAAAAGAACCAAAATAAAGAGTTAGCAAACTCACCAGAGCGGCTCAGAACCCCAAAACTTACCAGTGCGCTGCGGGACCCGAGGCCAAACAATTAAAAAAAAAAATTATGCCCCCCGGGGCCCGCCGCGTGCCCCATGTGCGGCGGGCCCCCACAGAATGTGGCCCCGGCCCGCCGCACACCGGGCACGCGGCGGGACCCGAGGCCAAACAATTTTAAAAAAAATTATGCCCCCCGGGGCCTGCCACGTGCCCCATGTGCGGCGGGCCCCCACAGAATGTGGCCCCTGGCCCGCCGCACACTGGGCACGCGGCGGGGCCCGAGGCCAAACAATTAAAAAGAAAGATTATGCCCCCCGGGGCCCGCCGCGCGCCCCAGGTGCGGCGGGCCCATAGTAACTACTTTACCCCTTTCCCTTACCCGAGACCCGACGCGAAATCCTGGGAGGGAGGGTCAGGCGTGGCCAGAGGCAGCAGCAGGCAGGAGCAGCAGGACAGGAGCAGGTGAGTAGGCGGCACAGGTGAGGTGGGGGTAATTATGCACGGCGCACACGGATGAGAGACCCTTTGACCTGACCCCTGACCCTTTCTATTGGCTCTGTGGTGATGAGAGCCACGGAGCCAATAGAATGTGCCGGATTTCGAGGGCAGTTTTGTAAAAATCGCGGCATTTTTACAAAACTGCCGATTTTGCGATTTTTTTGGCAAGTCGCGATATCCTGGAGGGTCTGAGTAATTACCTTTCAGAATGTATTCACTATCCTAAATCAAATCTACATTTAACTCCCCTTTATAGTTGGGGTATGTCATGATCCTCAGACCTCGTGGCATCATTTAATGTTACAAATAGCTTATCATGGAGTTAAATTCCCACTATCTACTTATTTTATGTCTGCTCAGCTTTTCCAATCTTAGATTTCAGTGTGCGCTCCTTCCCCTTACACATTGCTAATCTTCACTGTTCTGAGAATTATCTTTCTTAAAGGTAAAAAACATCTGCTTTCAAAACATGCCAATCAATGAGTCACAATTATGTGAAATGAGTGACTAATAACTTGTAATATTTGTAATGGATGACCCTTAACTACAGTATATGTCATATTTAAGAGTACTCACTTTGTCTCTATGCAGCATAAACTGGCTTCTTAAAACGTTGTGTAAATATGGTTCTCAAATTTTCTTTCCCTGCTCTGCTCTGTCAGGAGTCACCACTTCAGCCATGCCAAATACCGAACCTCAGCCTTACAGCCTATATTCCAGAACATGACAGGAGTTCCAGACCCATACAACTAGCATGTAGTTTGTCAGTTGTGTGTCAAATTACTGTGTAGCACTTCACTAATGCACTCGGAAATCTTGTAACTGCAATTCATGGTGTTCATTTGTTAATGCACTCCTCCAAGTCGGAGGGGGGTGTTCTTGTTGTAAAGAATATCGAGCAACGTTCCCAATAATATAAAATCTGTTTGTCCATGAGACGAGTTGCCACAGCAATTTGCTTGTCTAATTTTTCTCCATGTGCAGTGTCAATGTTTTTATTAAACCAGAGGACTTGTACTATGCTCCAAATTTGCCAGGGCTCATATTATGTAGTAGTGGGCAGAACTCACGGAGTTTTACTCCGTAGAGTTGCATGAAAACTCCACGGGATTCTGCAGTTTCACGAACGGATGGAATTAGGCATATCGTGCGGATTTCTTTTATTTTTTTTTTTTATTTTTTTTTATGACAACCAGAGGCCCTGTCCAAGATGAGAGTTCAAGTTCTAGGTCATAAAATAAAGCTGGATCTTCCAGATTTGAACCATAAATTGAGCAGATGGTAGTGCCAAGATTAAGTTGTACTATAGCCCACCTACCATGGGGGTCAGCTAATTTCCGCAAAGGTTTGCCCAAAAAAGTTCTTGCAAGAATAGTGACACCTCTGGTCTTAGAGGTCTGTGTTGTGGTTTCTAGGATGTTGAACCCAGGTATTTTTAGTATCTCAATTTCTCCTATCGGTATATGGGTCTCCTGCAGGCAGAGGATGTCACATGAAGCTTGATGCATTAGTTGATATAGCTGTGCCCTCTTCCCCTTATCATTAAGACCCGCCACGTTCCAACAGCAGAGTTTCAGTTTACCCATAATTCATTTGGTTAATCCAACGATATTAAGTACTGAGCCATGTTGCTAGCTTTCTCAATTCCATAAACATGCTAGGTTTTATTTGTTCTATATAATGTTCATATTGTCCTTATATTTTTGTCACATATTGTGCCATAGTTATTTCCTTGACTGTAGGTATCTTTATTATGTTTGTTGTATATTCTAGTTTGCTCTTTTTTTTTCATTTTATGCTGTGCCCACCCCCCACCACCCACCCTCCCAGAAAAGCCCTCCCCCTTACAACCCAAAAAAAGGCAATTAGACTCAGTGAGTCTGTATTGATGGACTAGCGCTGCCTGACCGAAACAGAGTGACCATACACCAATTTAAAAGTAAGAGGGTGCAGGAATGAGAAGATTAAGGAGGGAATGAGGAAAACAGAAGAAGAGAATCAAAAAGGATTGATTGTCTAAACGTCATATTCGGCTGTGTCTGATTACATGTGGTTACAATTATAATCAATTGTAGAGATGCATTAGATTATGGCTACTTCAGGCTTTCTAAGTACTCCTTCGCCTTAATCTCGGAGGTAAAAAACCTTGTTTGCCCCCCAATTACTACTTTCAACTTGGCTGGATTGTTGAGATAAACCACTGCCTTCTTCTCTAAGAAGGGCTTGATCAACTGTCTGAGGCGCCATCTCCTTTCCACAGTTACGTGGCAGAAGTCAGGTCGTACAAAGTAGATAGTTGAGTCTCTACTACGGCGTGAGTCGGGTCTGGCTTTATCCGAGATGGCTTGTCGGAGTAGGAAATTGCCAAAATATACTAGAATTGCTCTAGGATACCCCCCGATTTTAAAGGAGATTTTAGTGTTAAAAGTACTCTGTGGGCCCGTTGTACCTCCAGGTTGAAGTCCCAGCTGGTAAGTTCAGGGAGGGTATCTCGAAAAAGTTGAACAATATATGAGCGACAGTCCTCCCCTTCGCTTTTTTCGGGGACACCAAGGACGCGTAGGTTGTTTTGGCTTAGCCGATTTTCACAGTCCTCCAGTTTCCACCGCACGTCTTGAAGCTCAGCCTCGTGAGATTCAACTTGTTCTTGAACCACAGTGGCCTCTGTTTCGTTAGAAACTATATGTATTTCCATCTCATTTAACCGTTTGTTAAAGGTGCCCACAGTTTTTGTTAGTTTACGTACAACTCCTTGAACTTTATGCAGAGCTGCCCGTGCTTTACGACTGTCTTTGGAAGTCTCTTCTCGGTGCGATGCTATAGCCTGAAGGACAGTGTCCATGACTTGAGTTAGTGTTGCCCCGGATTGTTCTGGTTCGGAGTCAGGCAGGTTTGGAGACGCTGCCTGAGAGGGGGTTATTTGAGATGGATGGGGTAGAAGTGACTGGTTATGTACCTGTAGTGTTGGGTAATAGTCCCATGCCAGATCATTAGCCCCGTGAGGGCCATTTTTTTCTTTAAGACTGTTTTTCGTCCAGTCCGTGATCCCTTAGTGCGTAGATCTTGTTCACTTTCTGTGCTAGTAGTAGATTCCGCGCCATCATCGTCCAGCTCATCAAGTTCTTCCTCAGAGTCCCCAGACCAGTTAGCGTCTTCCGAGAATGAATAGAAATCAGTGGGGTCTGTGATGTCTTTATCAGTCTCAGCCGTTTCTTTGACCCCGTCAGCTTCATTTACAGCTCCCTCTATCAGGCTGTTAAGGGGGCTCTTTTGAGATTCTATTTCTGACTCTGCGTTGTTTTCTGTGTCTGGGTGTCTCTGAGACTCTGAGCGCACCATATTCTCGTGGGTCATACCTGTATTTATGTCCACTCTAAAATCAACACTAGCGTCTCCACTCCCCACGCTAGCATCTGTTGGCAATTGTGGAGGTAGAGTGATGGATGGTTCAATTTCTGTTAATGCATGAATGGCGAGGGGGACAGTCGTGATTAGTTGATCGCTCGATAGTGATGTATGCGGGGGTTCAGGGATTACCGGGGTACTAGGGCGGAGTACTATAGTTACACATGAGTCTGCGCAGTGGTTCGTGCCCCCAGATTCCCCTCTTGGCATATCTTTCTCCCGTGGTGTCTCTGGCGGTATAGTAGCTGTACTCCTGCGCAGCTTCTGATCCTTGGTTGACCAACAGTACTGTTTCAAACCCAGGCGAGATGTCTGAGGTTCCCCCTTCGGTTGCAGCTTCTGTTTGCTCCGTTGAAGACAGTTCTGTTTGGAGATTTTTGTCCTTGGGTAGTACCGCTGGTAAACCAGCGTGTGGCGCTGTTGAGGACTTTGTGACTGTGGCAGGGGCTCGTCGTAGCATTTCGACTACGGAGGGTGCCGGGCATGCCGAGTTTCTTCGCCGGTTTTGATGTTGGTGTGGGTGTCAATTCCTCAGACCCCCCCAACCAAGCCCGTCATAGGATCACCGCGTTTGTGCATGATTTCACGGTCCCGGAGAGCCTGTTTAGCGGCTCAGGTTTTCGCCGCGGAAGCGGCGGCGTTCTTCGGCGCCATTGAGGTCAGGGTGCCGTTCACCGTGTCTTCGCGTTGATCAGCTGTCACAGGTAGGAGAGCGCTGCTCAAAAGCCGCAATACCGCTAAGCCAATAAAGGATGCGACGAGTGAAAGCTGTGGTCTTAATGCGGTTCTCTTCTCAGGACAAACTGCTTCCTTCTTAGTTGTCGCCGCTTGCATTTTTTTTTCCCTTGGTTTGCCGATAATTAACTGTTGGTCGGCGTATCTTTTTTCCTCTTTCCTCTCTCCCCTCGATCAGATGCCTCGGTTTAAACCATGTTGTTTAGTTGGTCAGTTGAGGTGTAGGAGGCAGCGAATAATCCTTCCTGCTTGCTCGTGTTCATGGCCACTCGAACCGGTCAGAAAGCTGCTACCAGCGACCTAACATCTATCGTGCGGATTTCTAGCGCTGGGAGCTTGTTCCGTGCTGAAAAATCATCACAAGCGTTGGCGGAGCGTGATGCTTCTCGGGTTGTTTTTGCTCCAGCTTGAGTAGATTTTCTACTCGAGCAGCAGCTTTCTGACTGCGAACTTTCGTGATCACTCACGTTGCTGAAATCTCACCAGGTGCCCTCCTAGCGACCAAGAATCGCAGTTCTTTTGAAAAAGAATAGCTCTAGCAGGAAGGATAAACTGAATTAAAAAACGACCCAATTTTTCCTTTGTGGTCTCTGGTGGAATAGCTCGCCTGCTGTGGTTATTTTGTGTTCAGAGAAAACTGCGTCTGAAATAAATAAATGTGAATTGTAAAGGCTTTGCTCTGCAAAATCAAGGAAACAGCAAGATGTCATTCTTCAAAATTATTTACTTGATGAAGTCACATTTCTAATGGTCAAATAGTGAGTCACAATGCATGCATTTATGTTACAAACAATCAATTCAAAATAACAACCAATGGTAATAAAGACGAAAGTAAAGGAAAAAGTAGGTGAAGTGAGTATCCGCAAATGACGGACAAGCTCTTCTTTGGGCCAAATTTAATAGACCGTCTGTAGGAACCAACTAGCAATTCACAGTAGCCCAATAATTGTGTTTCTCAATATTATTTGGATACAATATTAGTTCTAAGGTCTACACCGAATGAATTATTTATTTTCTTTTGGATAAACAATGTTGGTCCTAGGTAGTGAAAGTCACCGTTTTTCGGCCTCTCAATATGGCTTCCTCAGGACAAAGTGGGACCAAAGATCACCCAAACTATGTTTGGAGCTCACTAAATAGCGTTACAAATGGAAACTCCAAAAGCCAATGCGGGTTCCAGGAACAAATGTGTACCAGGGAATGTGCAAATAAATCCAAGCAGTGCACAGGTTGTGCGTCCTTTGAAGGTGAAACAGAAAATGCAATTCACTCTGTACGGTGGTTCAATATGGGGCTTGAAGCCGTCATAAAGGTTTTTGGGTCGATTCCGCGATCTAGAACTACTCTGCGTTACCTTGTTCAGCGAAAGTCGGTACAATGCATCACAGTTGGGCTGCCAAATCTCGTTTGCACTCGCCAACCCACTGTTGACGAGCCATGTGCAAGACCAAACTCGGTCATGCCGCGTTTGGCGGAATATGGCCGGAACTCAGCGTTGCATGCATAAAATGGAGTGGCCAAAACTCTGCTGGCGGAGCAGAATTTATCACCCACCCTTAATATTATATCATGACTTCGAATTTAACAAAAGTCAGTTTACGCTATCTTTCTAAATATGCCAGCACTCCAGAGTTATCTACAGCAGGGTTTTGGGTGTACCTGTGCTCTAAGTATATACCATGGCTTTTTTTTCTTCCCTTGGTATTTGACGAAGGGTCTTGGCGCATTCAGCGGATTTCACAAAATATTACTGTAAACCATTCCAGATTATACTGTTTAGCAAGAAGGTATTTTACAGTCTGACCCTTTCCATATTATGTAATCTTGGGGAAACCTGTTATTTGTGTGCCTGGGTTCCCTTTTTGTAAAAATTGTAACAATTTACCAAGTGCTCTATCAATAACTACGTATTTATATTTTACATGTGAATTAGTTCTACATGGTTTCATCAAAATATTAAGATGACGTTGCTGGTATTGCCTCTTTCAAATGTTGGCATGCAATAAACACAGTTCATTGAACTGTATCAAAGAGAAATAATTAATTTAATTATGTTTTAGAGAAATGGAAGGTTCAATTGGTTAGCAGACCTGTTTGCACCATTTGTGATATTTTTCAAGTTGCCACTATTTTTGGGACACATCTATTTAAAAAGCAAATCATAACTACTCTTTTATGTTGGAGTCAAATTATCTTCATGTTCGTAGGAGTTTCTGGCACAAATTAAGCCTTCACTGGGATCTTGTTTGCATTCCTGTGGAAATATTGTTTGGCAAGGTGTATTTTTACAAACTGATACTTGAGGTTTTCAGAGAACTGGATGGGCTCCTGTGAATTTAATCTATCATCTTTGCTAGATGGATAATGATAAAGGGTAACCCTGGGCGAAGCACTATGCAACGCTTGCGAAGTTTGTCCTACTTCGCACTACGCGACTTGCACGTAGCTCAGGGCAAAAACACGTAGGATAGCGGTCATTTTTTGCTTGCTCGCGGCCCTCAACGTTGGCAAGCGAGCAAAATGACATCCCGGTGAGACTTTTTCCTCGTTCAACATTAAGTTGCCGATCGCGAGCGTGGAGAATAAACCTCCTGGCGAGATTCTCAACGCGGGGAGGTCAGGTTTCTCATTGCGAGTGGTTGTGTATGCTCGCGACCGCTCGCGATGAGAAACTACCAGTCCTCGTTGAGAAAGCTGCCGCCCAAGTAGAAATCTACTCGAGTGTCAGAAAACGACCACTTGCAAGATGCGGTTTGCACTGATTGCACAGTGTGGACAAGCATCCGGAACTGTGCTATCAGTGCGAACAGCATTTTGCACAGTGCACTATGCAGTTCGCATAGCTCGCAGTGCACTTCGCGTAGCTACGTGTAGCGCTACTACGCAAACTATCCTGGCTCTGGCAAAACTGTAAAAGCAGCACCACGTCAGTTTAACAATTATTTTCGAATTTTATTGAGAGCAAGCATGGGGTTTCATCTCTGGGCAGATGACTAAACCCGCACGGAAAGACTTCTTTTAATTTTATAACAGCTCTGCCTGCTTCAGTTTTTCTAGACCGAGATGCAGAGACAATTGCAATATTAGAACTGAAGCAGGCTAACGATGACGGATATCCCATCTTCCGAAATGTAAAATCCCATTATATCCAATGGGATTTCTATTTCGGCGGACGGGATGTCTGTCACCGTTGTGGCGGAGTAACCCATCCAACAAGCTCTAAATCAGGCCCTAGGACTGTATTTCCAGAAGGACTGTGTGTATCTATGTATTTAATCAAAGAACATTTTAGGAACATTAACACAGCCACAAATTGTTACGGTTTGGAAATGCATAACACATTTTTCATTTGAAATCACTGTATCAGTACTACATGTTGAGCGAGCTTGGAGCTCACTATATTTCTTGCAGCATTCACATTAATATCAAAGCTGTTGTATTAATGAATTGCATATAGGATTTTGAAAGCCTTGCACATTTTCATACTTTAAAGTCTTACTTCTAAAGGTAATGGCTCTTCTTTGCCCTTACCACATTGAGAGTTTGTGCTGCAGGAAGGTAAGGGAGAAAGTCAAAGAGTTTACTTGTACAGTGAACATGATGACATGCTGTCACAATCTCCCACAAGCATCAGCAATATGAATTCCACACCCTCGTGGGTCTTAGAGGTGATAACTGCTGTGACGGAAGAGAGAGAGTTTCTGTAATGGTGTTGAAGAAGGAAGTGGGTGTGAGACCCATGGTAGAGTGCAGAATGGGGAGTTCATGCATCACAAGGATTAAGTCCATGTTAAGATCACCATTTACATGCAGGGGAAGGTAGGGAGCATTATTGTTAGATCAAGGTTTTCTCTTAGCAAAGGGACAGTGTACCATAATAATGATCATGAAAGCTGCAATCTAGTATCTTGCACTGGGTTGAAGGGTTTATTCCCTAGGATGAACCTTGCATCCATGTTTTTGAAGTAATGGGTGAATGGAATGTCACTAATATGGTGCATTTTCATGACATATGTTTTTCAAGGTGGGTAAAGCAAGACACTAGAATGAGGAGTTGTGTATTAGTCACCAAGTTTGTAGTGTAGGTGGATCTGTTATGGTTGGATAGGGTATCGATGGAAAGTTGTGATATCCACCGTGTGGGAAGGAGTAACATGGAAGCATAGTAGAGGACAGAAGTTCATCTTCCTAGTGTGTATTGTAGTCTTCATTATTATCCAAGTGGTGAGCGAGGAATGAAAGTAGTTTTGGTACAGATAGACCTTACATGCCTAGACAAATGATGATTGTTGGGTGAGTAGTGGTTAGTCCAGGAAGGAGCTGGAGATAAACAATGTAAATGTTCAAGCATTTTCTGGACACTTGAGCCCCTAAGTATTCCTCCGCTTGGAAATCTTCGTTTTTCATCATAAAATGTGCCATACTATTTCACACTTTTGACCTAAATATGTTATAACAGCATTAATAATGTATTAATTCAGTGTGCATGGCAACAGAATTTTCCAAATTTCATCATTACATATTTTACTTTGTATACATTTCTATATAGATGTGTTAACTGATGAACTAGTGACTTCTTATAAATGCAGTTGTACGTTAGAAAGGACATTTTGTTTATTATGTAATTTATTTTTGTTGCAGAATATGGCGTCGATCCATTAATACACTAGACATTGGCGAGGTGTTTCCAAATTGGACTCATGATGCTGGCTGCAACCCTCACTGCATCTTCTTATACCTGTTGAAAAATGTTGGTTTTGATGCAACAGTTCTCCTGGACTTCCTCATATCCTCGGAAACCTGCTTCCTTGAGTACATTGTCAGATATTTGAAGTTCCTCAGGGAAGACTGGACAGAGTTCTGCCAAGTTTGCGATTTTATTGATACTTTCACATCCAAAGAATGTGCTACTGTTAGTGAGGTGGTTACTTCCATTCAACAGGACAGTGTCAGCAGCCAGGTGGGTCTGGGGGTGTTTAATGGCCTCGACAGCACAGAGAAAGCCTGCTTCCTTTCAGCACAAGGTCGCTTTGAAATGCTAGGGACATCTGATGTTGCTCAGCAGACATTACCATGCAAATCAAGTTCTTCCACTAGGACTGATCACCTCTGTGGTCTGGGAACTCTTCGAGGCCTTGTTGATTATGACAGCTCAGATGATTCAGAAGAAGACACTGCTTCGGACCCTCAGCAGAACTGTATAGGGCATCAAAGTTCAGCAGGTATTTGCAACGACTTGGGTGCAGAACTAGATAGATTGGACCTGAAATCAACATCGGTCAATTCAAAGGATTCTAGCACAACATCGGTACATAAGGATGTGGCTCCTGCCACTTTGGAGAGCACCTTGCTCAAGTCTACCCAGTGCCTGGCGGAGCTACAGGCAGCAATATCTCGGTTAAAGAGAAGAAACCTCTTCCCGTACAATCCATCTGCCCTCCTGAAGCTCTTGATGCATATTGAAACACTACAGGAGCACAAATTGTCTGTAAAGCACTTTAAGTAGCAGTCAACATCTTAGCCTATACTTGCCAACTTACAATAACATATACGGCTGCTGGGGAAGTGGTTAGGAAAGTCTTATACTTTTTCTCCTTAAACCAGTGTAAGTACCCTCACCATGTCTGCCGCTCACGTCTTGCAATAGCTCTGGAGTGTAAAGAAGCAAAAATGTGTGTAAAATTACATTGGTGCTCTTAATAATCATTGGTGCTAGTTTGAAAGCCTAGATAACTAAAGTCCTTCTTTGCCACATGGCCAGCAGTAATACACACTTTGTCACGTTATTTGCACTATCTGCATGCATGCCTTATATGTGGGCAAGAGGGCACTTCATTGTTTAGGTGCATCCAGCCATGGCATCTCATTGTGAGAAAGTCAATATGAATACTTTCCTAGATAGTGCTTTACAGGAAGCACACTAGCCCTACGGTAAACAACACTGTAGCAGCTCTTCACATTGCTTTCCATCATCTGTTAATGTCTTTTAATTACCAATGACTTTACCCGCTTGTCAGCAGTAGTGGTGGAGGAGCTCAAAATTGGTGATGCACATGAAACTACGTTATAATCTGGGCTGTTTATTAATGGATCACTTCAGGGTCCACATGAAACAAGAATATAGGGATGGCAAATTAATCCTAGAGGTACAGGCCTTGTAAAAGTGCAGAGACCTGGTCAGACAGTGGCTGTAATAGCTAACATTTACATATCAGTCCACTGCCTGGTAGAAAGATTCCAGTGCTTGCATTTGCACCTTTTTTGCCAGTGCTTCTAATCTACGCCTCTTCTGTGGATTAGTCATGGCACATGTGACCTCTGTGCCTTCCAGTCGGCATCTCCACATAATCGGCATAAAAAAGTTCCATAAGGAAATTCTCTTTTTCTGCAGCAGTTGTGCTGTCTGGTATTGCCATTTGCGTCATCCTTGCCACACGTTGCTTTGACAGATCTGGTATAGTTAGAAATAGCAAAGAAATCAAAAAAGAAATCAAGAAAAAAAGAGATTATGACCTTTCCACCCTTAAACCACATGTGTCACGTAAAACAGGATGTTAGCTGCTAAAAGAAGGCCATCTATAGCACTTTCCAACCTTTTTTCATCGATAAATGGGTTGAAGGTTCTGTAAAGATGTGGGGAAAACTTTATAATATTGGGAAACCTCAAGATAGCTTCTGATGCCAGACCCACATCTAGCTACATGAATGGCACTTTTGCAGTTGTGTGTTTATTTTGAATGATTTATTTATTATTAGTGATATTGAATCTGCTTCTTTTTTATTTTTTTATTTGCTGAAAGTGAGAATACAAGTCGGGTTTGTTTTACAGAAGGAAGAGAATGGCAGTGAGTAGGTGCTTGGCTGGACTCTATTTCATTGTTATTCTGACCAAGTAGCTTTACACATATAGCTTATTCCTGTTCCTTTCGTAAATCTAAACTTGTGTCCCATTCTATGAGTGCTGGTCCATGCATGGATTTTTTTTTTGTCTTGATCTTAGATGTACACAATTATGTTACGCAGCTTTACAGATGTGCCTGAACAGACAATTTTCTGAACAAATACATTGGTCTGTGCCTCAGTCTCCCTTTGGTCATACCTTGACTTAAAGCCAAGTAATCAGATAACTGTGAAATTCAATTTGCCTGACCCAAAGGAACTGCAGTAATGTATTCAACAGTGTGGTGATAATGCATCTCATATTCCAACATATCATTAACCTCCGCTGCCTCAGAGTCCTCCTAAACTATTGTATCCCTTATTTGAGCGGTCTATGAAAAATGACATTTTGCCATAAAATGTGACCTGTTTTACTGATACAGAATTCACTTCTTGCAAATTATAACCGCCATCCATTAAAAAGGGCATTATTTTAGCGGATGAGGGAATGGTACGAAACAACTGTATTTTGAAAGCAAAACATAATATTAATAATAACCACGTATGAACAGTTCAAGATTAGCTGAGCTTTTCCAGAACTGGATCTTTCATATATCACATGTTGTTAGACTGGGAATCCCCGGTAACTTTAAAAAGTAGTAAATGGTGTTAAAATGGCCATTGCCTTGACAATAGTGTTTGTTGAGTAGCACATCCACCTTATTTGAAGCAACTTACAACTGTTGTAGTTCCTAAAAATACATGGAAGCCTTTAGACCAGCTAGCTCACAGTGCCACCATAAGCCCCCTAACCTTACCAAGAAGCGAATAGTTTCTGGCAACTATCGAACAGGACAACCCTTGATCTTTTAGGGATCGTAGAAAAAGTACAGTACTTTTTGCTCACTCAATCGTACTCCCCTAGTCCAAGAGAGATACAAAGGATAAACGACTGGGGCATTTTCAATGAGCATTTCTTGAACCAATGTCATTCTAGTACAAAGCATATGTGCTGCGGCAGTCATTAGACAGAAGCAAATGTATAGGATTGCAAGCACCAAGAGAGTAAATAAAAGCTAGAATTCGACCATGGTGCTAAAACAGTAAATATATGCAGACATAAAAACATTATAGTAATCAAACTTACTATTATGGTGCAATCCCTACCTAAGTGAACCTATAATGTATGTGGGTGTTAAACAAAGAATCCCCTAGGAAAGAGCCAACCCCTTTACCTGATAGGAGAGAATGAACGACCCCGTCTTAATCTCGAGTTGGATACACCGCAAGGGATATCAGACCACTGCGCGTTGTAGCTTCTGCAGGCTGGGACCTCATTGTCTAGTGTCTGCGTGGGAGCTTCTCCTCTGCCTATCTAGTGTTGGTAAGGTTCTTTCATACCATAAAGATAGGATAGCCTCGGGGTTCCTTACACAAGCGATATGTTGTGAGTACGGTTATGTAAATGAGCCTAAATCAATACCTGCAGTTATGCAAAGTAGATCTTTCGCCTTGGGATGAAGATGACTATTATACAGAGTATGTTAATCCTGTTATGTATGTCATGTTCAGTGACTTTTTAAGAATTCTCATGCATAACAAATGAGGCTAGTTTCAAGGAAACCGATAGACATTTATTCAGCACATAAGTGGGTAAAAGGTCAGTGCTAGAATCATTATGCAGAGCAAGGTAGGACAAATTTAGGTAAAAGGTCATGTGGCTACCTAGGCCTAGATTGGGGTACATAAAACCCACTACTCATCCGAAGGTCGATAAGGGTGCTAATGCTAACATATGCTTGTTTAAAAAGCATAAAAACATTGTAAAGTCAGTGTCTAAAATGATCTAAAATCATTGTACAAATGATATAAAAATTTAAATAGCTCTATAAGTCTGCCAAATAGTCAATATACTGTTAGATCAACTGAGCACATCAAAAGCCATAGTGCTCTGTAAGAGCAGAAAAAATAAAACCAAACAATGTTTTACGCATTCTAATTTGGCTTGTTTTGGAAACGGACAAATTGTTCCCATCACATGGATAATCAAATGTTTTTGTCCTGTGTGGGAGGTGCAACATCACTGTCGCCTGCATCCGCAGACAACTGTCCCTGTAACACCTCTTGTATCAGGTCAATGGAGCAAAGGTGATCATCTTCAGTTCCCACAGCAGCTGCTGAGGGAGCACTCAATACCTGTTAACCTGTTGTAGAGCCGTTGTCCGATCCGACAGGAGCTGAAGCATCCAGTGGGGGAATCTAAGAATGATGTCTTCAACATGGGACTATGCTGAGGACACTAGCACGTGGGCCTTTAAGGGGTCCAGTATTACGTCCATGTCCGGTGGCGCAACCAATGGAAGAGTCAGACATATGTCCAACATTCATTTGTATCTGCAGAATAGGCAGCGAAGCACAGTCAATATGCAGTCAACCCAGACTGGTCTGAAGGATAGGAGCCAATGCTAGCTTCGCTCCCAAAGCCGATTTGTGCCCAGATGGATTACCATGCAGTCACGTCAACGTCGCACCTGAAGTGCCTTTTTCATCTCTTGAGGAACTGAGCCGTAAAACCAGTATACCCACTACAAGTAGTAGGACCAGCGGAAGCCCTCCAAAAATGCTTCCCAATACGGAGTGTTTAAATGCTGCAATAACTCCAAAGATTGTCTGAAAGGTGCTTAATAGTCCAAAACCTATGCTTTTAAATAGGTGCACGATCCCCCTCATATCAGACATGTTAAAGATGCGATGAACCATTTCCCCGAAATGGAGCGGGAAGTTCGTACGGACTAGCGCCTGCATCTCAGATGAAGATCGTGCAACCTGGAGATCAAAAGTTTCTTGGGCTGAGGTTAGGGCCCCATCCTTCTGCAAAAGCATAGCTTTTAATCTGCTCAGAGAGTCAAACTGCGTAAAGGAAACTTTCAAAGAAGGCCATAGCATTGCCTTCCTAACTGTGTGGTTTGGTGGAAAAAATACTTGCATATAGCAAGTAACCTTGGAATTTACTGTAACTAGATATGCAATGCCTGGTACAATCCCACAACAGCCTTGATCATTCAACATCAAATAGCTCCCATTCGAAAGCAATTTGAACGCTGAATGAATTATGGCAGCTGGGGGAACCTTTCAACTGACACAAGTTAGCAACTGAAGTATTACAGGCTCCGTGAAGCAAAATGTCTTAGCAGACTAGGGAACCACATAAGGCCCTTTCACAGTTTGAACCGCTGAGAAAAACGTCAGTGTCCCCATTCCTACATCTATATCTTTACGGTAATTCCCAGTACTCTTGTATGTACCCGTCTCCCAGCGCTTCATATCTGCCTACCTGGTGATACTGCAAACAGTATTGAAATTGGAATATCGTTACAGGCAGTGTGATAAAGCTATGGATTAACCATTCTGTGGAATGTGACTCCGCCACGGTGAAAGTTAATTGGTCCAATTTTTCAATTTGCATCATTGTACACTTTGCATCTGCGCGTGCCATTACCATCTGTCTTTGTCAGTATATATATATATATATATATATATATATATATATGCGGAAAACAAAGTTGTACTGTTGATGTAACGCATGGGCACATGACCAGAATGCAAGGATTGTAGCGTCCAGTTCAATAATAGAATGGATCACAATTGTGACTGCCCATGTTGAAGAATAGACAAATTCTGTTCCATTAGATCTATTACAGAAGACACAATGTTGCCCAGTGAATACATTTGAGATGACTGTGTGGTCATAGCATTTTCGACCACTGCCAAATCTTTTTCTAGGTTAATCCTATCAGTCTCAAGTAGTCTCTCAGCAACCTCCTGTTGAGAGATTTTCCACAGCTCACTGTAAATCGCATACAAATAGCGCCTGTGACGTGGCTTCTGGGGACCTAACAAAAAAGACCTAAGATCCATGTCTTCTGAGAGAAGGGATAAGTGTTGTTTCACCTGGGATAGTGTTGAGATCTATAGCCATTCTAGGCAGAACTTCCCAATGCTGTATGATGTCACAATTCATGAGTGTACATAGCGTAGGTCGAACCTGTGGATACTAAACCCTTCAGTGGTATCCCTGAATCATGACTGACACCCATTTGTTTCGATAGGCCAAACCAACCATCCCTTCCAATTGGGGTCAGATGAATTGTACAATCTATTGTGTAGCAGGTCATCTAATGTATCCTCACTGTGTTGTGTGTAATTTTGCCATCCCTTAAGAGTGTGTAAGTGCGGGAATCTGAAGTAAGTTCAAATCCTTAATTTTGGCTAGCCCAAGACAGGAAGTCTGTTGCACTGTCTCGTTCAGAAAAATCATTTGATATGGTATGAAGCATGCTCTAACTAAGGCCTCAGTTCCCTGAACTTGCCAATCTTTACTCCCCCAGACAGATTGTGTCTATAGTTTCCAAAGGTCAAAACAATGTATAAAGGGATTCCACCATTATATACATAAACATATATATGTTTATAAGTGTGTGCTTAATCTTACTTAGGGTGTTTTTAATGATGGTGTCTGAAAAAAACAAAATACCTTCTCTTATTTGTAAGAAGGGCAATGTTCAAAAAATTGTAAAATACCCCTCACACACTGAAACCTGATTCAGTGTCATGCTTCATCATTGGGGTCTTCCCGCCCCTCTATGGGACAGGGTGTGCTACTACCTACGTAGACCCGGGAGCACTTAATTTAGTGATTGGTGTATATGTGTAGTGCGTGGGATCGTGAAATATGTGTGATGATTTTAAACAATTCCCTGGCTAGTGGAAAGAATACACTTTATTAACTTCCCTAGCTGAGAATAGTAAAAATGGGGAGGTGTAGATGGTGTACTTTAATGGGTCACTTTCTACAAGGTCGACATGTTTCAGAAGCCATCCCCTTGGCTTTCTTCCTCGGGACCGGGACGATCCCGGTTTCACCTCACTGGGTGATATTGTAAATGCACATATGCCTACGGGTCACAAGTACTCTTCTTTGTACCCTAATAGGGCAGTTGAAACAATAATCCACTATTATATCCTGTAAAACAACCTGAAAGGAAAAACATAGTGGATACACAATGGCTTATAACATTTATCCCCTTATATATTCACATCACCGTCATGTTGAAAGGAAAATGCTATTTTTCACTGTGATATATTTTTCTCTTGTCTCACCCTAATGTGGGTGTTTTACAATGACCTTCACTCATATATCGGCTTTTAAAACATTCCTCGTGGTGTTAGTACCCAGTTTCTCATACACCCAGAACTTTCATACATCCAGTTTGGTGGTTAAATAAATACTTAGTTGCTAAACATTCATACATTCATACTCATGAGAAACCAAAATTGTTTCGAGTTGTCCAGACTTTTTGAAATATCAGATGTGCACTCGCTCTTTTTATGCTGGGCGTTTTCAAAGATGGTAATTATTCAACATGTATGTGCATTCGCTCTCTTTAAAATAAGTGCTCCCATAACGTGCTGTTTTAAAAGGGGGGTTTATATTCATGCTCTCAGAGAGACGTGCCGTTAAAGATTGTTATAAATACATACATTCGTATATTAACGTAACCGCTCCATGAGGCGCCTTCACACAGGAACATAGATGGAAAAGCCAAGTTTTTACACCGGAGTGGTTATGTTCGAGGCATGTGGGCTGCTGAATTCATATCTTAGCATAGATCGCCGCCTAGTGTTGGGTCCGGATGTTTGCACCTTGTTGTCTTGGAAGAGTCTTCGAAGTATTACGAGATAGGTGACTCCTCCCCTGGACTACAGTGCGCATGGACATCTTCTCCATCTTCAGATTGTTTTTTTCCGCCATTGGGTTCGGATGTTATCCAACTGTCTAAGGCCAAAACCTTCTACATTCGACGGTATTGTTTCCGCTCGGTATCCCTCGACTCGATAACGCTTCCACTTCTATCCGGTCGTCGATGCGGGCCGTTGGGCCTTTTCAACGCCACGTGGGCCTCCTGCTAATGGAAAGGACCCAGTTTAAAAAATGCCCAGAGTGTGAATCCAAATTTCCACACAGTGACAAGCAATAAGGTATGCAACAGGTGCCTATCTCCGGAGCACAACGAAGAGCACTGTCCAGCTTGTGCTCTGTTCCGGTCAAAGAAAACTATCCGCAACCGAAGAGCTGCTCGACGAGATGCCGCGGCAGGCACCAGAACCGGAAAACATTTTCGACGACGAACATGAACTCCCAGAGACGGAAGGCTCCAAAGATCTGGAAATAGTCACCATAGAGGACCAGTCGGACTCCGATGACCAGATCACACCGGGGCAAACCGTGAGTACCACACAAGGCTCCGGTCAAAGCATCGCCTAGAAGCCTTAGCCGCTACTGAAACACCACTTCAGAAGCCCCACCTTCTGGCTCGGCTCCGAAGACCACACCCAAGCCTTCCGGTACACCGGGAACATGCAAACCTGTTCCCAAAGTGGCCTCCGCATCGGGCAAAGATGCTCAACCCAAGAAAGTCGTCAACCATAAAAAGGCCGTCGACCCAAAAACGCCCGTCGACACCAGGGAGGTTGTCGATCCGAAGAAGGCCGTCGACCCTAAGAAGGTCGCAGATCCGAAAAAGACCGTCGATACCAAGAAGGTCGTCGATCCGGAAAAGGGCGCCGACCCCAAGAAGGTCGTCAATCCAAAGACTGCCGTCGAGCCGAAGAAGGCCGTCGAGCCGAAGAAGGCCGTCGAGCCGACGAAGGCCGTCGTGCCGACGAAGGCCGTCGTGCCGATGAAGGCAGTCATACAAAAGACGTCCAGCCTAAAGAGACACTCGACCCGAAAACAAAGAATAAAGACAAGCAGGCGACCGACCCAAAATCCTCGGCGCCGAAGCGACGGACTGTAGAGGAAGAGCTTTTTCATTCAGATCCAGTGTACCCAGAACAACAAAGACTGTATATAGACCCTGATACAGGACATATATCAGTCAATAAAAACAAAAGAAGACCTGACACTGAAGCTCCTTCTCCTGTTCCTCCTAAGAAAAGGGACTTTGGCACATCCCCTTCCTGACCTTTCACACCTCCTCCTTTCACTCCTAACATGCCTTATGTTCCATATTCTCTTCCACCTACAGATTATGATGAGGAAGAAGACATGGGTGAAGATCCTCAGGATGATTTTATAGAGCCTGATGATCAAGGAAACCCAGATGACACATGGAGTGACCATAATGATCCTGATGACACAGATTATACACAACCCATACACGATCCCTCTCCATACCCCACAAAGCCATCTCCTACTGACAACACTGTCGCTTTTAACCAGCTGGTGGACAGAGCAGCTCAGTATCAGGGCGTACACATGCACACTGACCCTATAGAGGAGGACTTTCTATTTAACACCTTCCCAACATCAGAGTAGAGTGTACATGTACTACCTATGCTAAAAGGAGTACTAAAGCACGCACCAGACATCTTTAAAGACCCAGCCAGAGCGCGTGTCCTCAATCCAAGAATTGAGAAAAAATACAAACCGGCCCCTACAGACCCCTCTTATATCAGATCTCAGCTGCCACTAGACTCCCTAGTTGTATCTAATGCTAGGAAAAGAGCTAATTCACAAACAGGCGATGCCCCCCCCCCCCCCTCCTGACAAGGAGTCCAAACATTTTAGAAGCATCAGGGAAAAGAGTGGCCTCTCAGGCAGGAAACACCTGGAGGATTGCCAATACCCAAGCTCTCCTAGCACGCTATGACTGAGCACACTATGACCAACTGGAGGGATTATTACAACACCTACCAGAACCCTATAAAGCAAAAGCAAATGACCTAATACAGGAAGGGAAATTCATCACTAACGCATCCATAAAATGCGCCCTTGATCTAGCTGATACAGCCGCTAGGTCTGTCAACACTAGTGTATTGCTTCGCCGGCATGCCTGGCTCCGCATTTCAGGATTTAAAAATGAGGTGCAATCTACCATACTCAATCAACCTATTAATCAGGATTTCTTATTTGGCCCTGCGGTTGATACCATCTTAGAAAAGATGAAAAAAGATACTGACACCGCTAGGTCCATGGGTGCACTTCAATTTCAACAATCTAGGAGCTCTTTTCGTCGCTCCTCCTTTCAAGCCTCAGGCAGAGGCAACACATCCCAAACTTCTTCATCATTCAAAAGCACTACACAAGGCACCTTTAATAGAGGCTCCAATAGAGGAGGTTATAGAGGGAACAATAACAAAGGCAGAGGACGTTGTAATAATAACACCCGAGCCTCCACCACCACCAAACCGTGACTTTTTCACACTCCCTCCAGACCACTTAACACCAGTCGGAGGCAGAATAAAACAATTCCTACCAGTCTGGAACGCTATCACTACAGAAAGGTGGTTGAGACAAATTATCCAGTATGGTTACTGCCTGGAACTCACTCCACCCAACATACCACCCAAACACCGTCCAATGTCCAAAGAACACATCACGCTGTTACAACAGGAGGTGCTATCTATGCTAGAAAAAGGTGCCATAGAGCCAGTCCCATTACAACATCAAGGGATAGGGGTATACTCTATACTTCCTCATTCCCAAAAAAGACTGCTCACTCAGACCAATATTTGACCTCAGACCTTTGAACTAATACATACTCTCAGATCATTTCCATATGATCACTCTACAACAGGTACTCCCACTACTCCAGCAAGGTGACTTCCTCACCACATTAGACCTCAAGGATGCATACTTTCACCTCCCCATACATCCAGCTCACCGGAGATACCTCAGGTTCACAATAGAGGGTCAGCACTATCAATTCAAAGTTCTCCCCTTCGGGGTAACTACAGCACCAAGAGTTTTTACAAAATGCCTAGCAGTAGAACCAGCACACATCCATGTGTTCCCCTACCTCGATGATTGGCTCATAAAAGCCAACTCATACGCACAGTGTGCCAGCCATACCTCACAGACAATCCAGCTACTGCACAGTCTTGGATTTTCAATAAATTACCCAAAATCTCATCTGCAACCCTCCCACCTACAGCAATATCTGGGAGCAACAATAGACACTTCCGTAGCAAAAGCATATTCAAATCCATCCAGGATAGCCAACATACCAGCTTGAGTGTTCATGCAGCTTGTAGGCATGATTGCCTCCTGCATATTCATCGTCCCTCATACTCTGCTTCAAATGCGCCCCTTACAGGAATGCCTAGCACGCCAGTGGAACCAAGCTCAAGGACAACTAAAAGACCTAGTGTTGATAGACAGTCGCATTTACCGCTCTCTGCAGTGGTGTAACCCGCAAAACCTTTCCAAGGGGCGACTGTTCCAAGAGCCGGTTCCACAGGTAGTACTAACAGCGGACGCATCACTGACAGGTTGGGGAGCCCATCTCCTTCAATATACAGTCCAAGGTCTCTGGACAGTCAAACAAAAGACACTACATATAAACCACTTAGAGTTACTAGCAGTATTCCTAGCAAAGAGAGCCTTTCAGAAATACTTACGCAACAAGGCTGTGTTAATCCGGACGGACAACATGACAGCCATGTACTACTTCCAAAAACAGGGGGGGGACACACTCTCTGCAACTGTCTCACCTAGCACAGAGCATATGGAAGTGGGCAATTCCACAAAACATTTATCTCCTGGCAGAACACATCCCAGGGATAGACAACCAGATAGCAGACCTACTAAGCCGACACAGTCAGCAAGTACACGAATGGGAGATTCATCCTCAAGTTCTCCAACCATTCTTCCAAAAGTGGGGAGATCCAGACCTAGATCTGTTTGCCACAAACGAAAACTCAAAATGCCCATCCTTTGCCGCCAGGTTACCACACCCGTTGTCACAAGGCAATGCGATATGGATGAACTGGTCAGGCAGATTTGCATACGCTTTTCCACCAACCTCAATGATTCCATTAGTGGCACGCAAACTAAGGCAATAGTCACTCACAATGATTCTGGTTGCTCCCACATGGGCAAGACAGCCATGGTACACAACGCTCCTAGAACTCTCAGTGGTTCCTCACCAAAGACTGCGCCTCTCGCCACAACTGCTAACACAGAACCATGGAGAAATCAGGCACCCAGATCCCAATTAGATGAACCTAGCGATCTGGCTCCTGAGGTCTTAGAGTTCGGATATCTTAACTTGCCTCCAGACTGTATGAACATTATCAAGGAAGTAAGGCGTCCCACTACCAGAGCATGCTACGCAGCTAAATGGAAAAGATTTGTTATTTATTGTAATAATAACCAAATCAATCCATTGGATGCCTCCATCCAACATTTAATATGTTACCTGCTACATCTTCAAAGATGTAATCTAGCATACTCATCCATAAGGCTACACCTTGCTGCTATATCAGCATATCTTCAAAACAGACATGTGTCCATTTCCAAAGCTGAAATAGCCAGATGGATAGTTAAATGCATTCAAATATGCTATCAAAAGGCAAAGCGCACTTTAACAGTTCCCCCCAAAGCACACTCAACGCGTAAAATGGGGGCATCCATGGCTTTCCTAGGAAATATTCCCTTAGAAGACATATGTAGGGCAGCTACATGGTCTACCATACACACTTTCACCAAACACTACTGTGTTGACATGCAAGCTAAGCAACAAGCTGCTGTGGGCCAGGCTGTCCTTAAAACTCTTTTTCAAACCACTGCAGCCGATACAGGCAACCACCGCTAGAGGAGAAACCTCTATACAGTCTATGCTAAGATATGAATTCAGCAGCCCACATGCCTTGAAAGCCAAATGCTACTTACCAGTATGCATCTGTTCTTGGCATGTAGGGCTGCTGACATTCATATACCCACCCTCCTCCCCGGTGCCTGTCACAGCTGCATGGTTATCTTCCTTACATACATTTACATGGTCATCTCTTACTTTCCTATACTCCATCTTTGCCACAATGGCGAAAAACAATCTGAAGATGGAGAAGATGCCCATGCGCACTGTAGTCCAGGGAAGGAGTCACCTATCTCGTGATACTTCCAAGACAACAAGGTGCAAACATCCGGACCCAACACTAGGCGGCGATCTATGCTAAGATATGAATGTCAGCAGCCTTACATGCCAAGAACAGATGAATACTGGTAAGTAGCATTTGCCTTTCTCCGTGCTAGACGAGGTCTCTTGGGCTTTTTAAAGACATGCCCTTGTCTTACATGCTGCCAGCCGCTCGATCACCAGGGATTACCTTCTTGTGGCTCTCCGGGAACTGAATGAGGTTTTTACGAGCCCGGTTTATAAAGGGAGGTGCACACCATGGGATAACGCACCTACGCGCCGTGAGAGGTACCAGACCCGATAATATTTGGCAGCCTGCACAGCAAACCCCTGAAAAATGCCTATACTCTGCCGATGAAGGAAAATAATCCTCAAACACCGGAGTCCAGAGTTGGTGCTGCAACTTTGCTTTTACACTTCAAAATCTACGAAAAGCGCACACGCTTTGAAGAACAGCATTTACCGTGATGCTCTTGGGGAATACCCGCTGGTGGGTGGAGTAGTGTGCGACCCATGGACTTTCATTTAAAGATGGCTCCCTCGAACCATTGGGCTGACGAGCTCGGATAACGCACCTACGCGCCGTGAGAGGTACCAGACCCGATAATATTTGGCAGCCTGCACAGTAAACCCCTGAAAAATGCCTTATTACTCTGCTGATGAAGGAAAATAATCCTGAAACACCGGTGTCCAGAGTTGGTGCTGCAACTTTGCTTTTACACTTTAAAATCTACGAAAAGCGCACACGCTTTGAAGAACTGCATTTACCGTGATGCTCTTGGGGTATACCCGCTGGCGGGTGGAGTAGTGTGCGACCCATGGACTTTCATTTAAAGATGGCTCCCTCCGAACCATTGGGCTGACGAGCTCGGATAACGCACCTACGCGCCGTGAGAGGTACCAGACCCGATAATATTTGGCAGCCTGCACAGTAAACCCCTGAAAAATGCCTTATACTCTGCTGATGAAAGAAAATAATCCTGAAACACCGGTGTCCAGAGTTGGTGCTGCAACTGTGCTTTTACACTTCAAAATCTCCGAAAAGCGCACACGCTTTAAAGAACTGCATTTACCGAGATGCTCTTGGGGTATACCCGCTGGTGGGTGGAGTAGTGTGCGACCCATGGACTTTCACTCCATGGGAGATAGCTGAAGCAAAAACAACTAGAGCGGGGGAAAACAAAAATGGCCGCCTGTAAATGGCACAAAAAGGAGCTTTATTTTGGTCTACTTCCTGTCGGAAGTTTTGTGGAAAACTTCAGTGATCATTTCTTTTTGGGGGTAAAAAATTACAGAAAAAGATTAAGATTAACCCTAGGCCTCTGAAAGGTTCATGGGGTGGCCAAAGTAGGTTGGTGAAAAATATATAATAGGTTGTTGAAAAATATATAGTACCTTATGAAAAATATGATAACGGAACCTATAGGTGTTCTATTAGGCTTCTTTTACTCAAGTTGATTATCCTGGTAAAGTGCAGGGTGAAAGGCAGTTAGTTGCACAGAATGTTGAGAAATACAGGATGGTTATTCCCCGACAAAAGAGGGTTTTGGCATTGGGGAAACTGTAAAATTTTCAATTGGTAGTTTGAAAAGGAGCTTTAACTGTTCTTGGTGGCCAAAAAACCCTTCATTATCAAAAAATGTGTAGTTGATTTGTTTTTGCCGCTTATACTACATGTTAAAACAGCATTTGTTGAAACAAAAGGCGCCAATTCCAGTGATGACGCCCCGCTGTCCGTTGCGCCCCCAACCAGCTTCGACCTGAGCCTCACCCAAGATTTAGACATGGCGCCGGACCGACGTCGGTACCAGTGCCGGAGAGTACTTTTGTACCGTTGTTCATCTCTGGCGTTCCCTACTACCCTGAGTGGCAGCCTGGGAGGACTGAGAGGGGTCTATAGACCCTCTTGCAGACCAACTTGAGGAGCCGGATGGGCGAGAGAAGTTGGATGTTGGCAGTGGTCTGGATAACTCTCCAGACCTTGGTATTCTTTCTCCCCCTACTGTGGCTACGGAGGAGGGAGCTTCCTAAGCTGTGGTGTTGCATAGGGCGGCTGAGGTCTTGGGCCTCAGGCCTCGAGCTTCGTACGGTGGATGTCAGGACAAACCTCCTGACTTTTAATGAGGCTCTCACTGACATCCTTCAGGGCATTTAGTCCAAGCCCAGCACAGGGGCTCCTGTAGACAGGATGATTGCCCGACGCCATCTCCCGGCCCGGGGCGACCCCCCTTTTCCTCTCCCAACACCCTACCCCGAGAGCTCGGTGGTTCAAGCCTCATCCTCAAAATCACATTCCCTACTGCTCCCCTAAATAGGGAATCCAAGAAGCTGGACCATCTTGGGAAGAAAGGGTTTTCTTCCGCCAGCTTAGGACTGCCGTCGGTGAACACCGCATGTCTCTTGGGCCATTATACACTCACAGTGTGGGATACGGTTGCGCAAGTGCTGAAACAGTGCCTGGAGGAGGCCCGGCCTGTGCTCACCTCCGCTGTTGCTGAGGGTTGAGACACAGCGAAGTTCACCATCCCGTGTGGGCTGAATACCGCAGACTAGCTGAGTAGGACTGTTTCCACGTCGGTAGCCCTGAGGCCCTATGCCTGGCTGAGGACATCTGGCTTCTCTAGGGATGTCCAATCCACACTTTTGGACATGCCCTTTTGATGGCCGGACAACACGCTCGAGCGCTTCAATGACTTTATGGCCACGGCCAGATCTTTGGGCCACGCAGCAGCTTCTCGTCTCATGCAGCCTGCCTTTCCCCCCTTTTGTGGCTACAGATCGGGTGCCCCACCATGTTCCACCCAGAGCCACATTCCCGCGCCAGCTACCCAGCCTATGCGTGGCCGGGATGAGGGACCCAGCTTCATGGGTCTTGGGGCCAGGGGTTGGGCCAGTCCACCAATGCCCCCCCTGCAGCAGCCTCCAAACGTTCCTAGTCGACTTTTCAGGTCCACCAGTTGCCAATGGGCGGCCGGATCCACTAGCACAATATCACGTCAGACAGATGGGTTTTGCAGATAGTCCGAAGGGGCTACTTCCTCCCTTCCAGACTACCCCTCTCCCCATGCTACCAAAACTCTATTGCATGTCGGAGGACCACTTGGCCTTCTCTGCCAGGAAGTTCCTGCTCTCTTACCCAATGGAGCTATCAAAAGAGTCCCTGTGGCAGAAGTAGGACGTGGTTGCTTGTCCCACTACTTCCTGGTACCCAAGAAGGACAAAGGCCTGCGTTCTATCTTAGACCTCAGGGACATCAACCGCTTTTTCCGGAAGGAAAAGTTCAAAATGTTAACCTTGGCTCAGGTCCTGTCTGCCTCGACCCTGGAGACTGGATGGTAGCGTTGGACTTGCAAGACACTTATTTTCATATACCCGTCTTTCCCGCCCACCGGCGTTACCTACGGTTTATGGTAGGCCACAAGCAATTTCAGTTTACCGTGCTTCCCTTTGGCACTACCAGCGCAACTCGGGTGTTAACGAAATGGATGGCGGTGGTCGCAGCTCATCTGTGCAGATCAGGGGTTCCAGTCTTCCCCTACCTCGATGAATGGCTGTTGAAGGCGCGCTCCTCCAGGCTGTCGTCTCCCACCTCTAGGCAACGGCGGACCTCCTGCATTCACTGGGGTTCACGATCAACGTGCCAAAGTCGTACCTGATTCCCTCTCAGAAGCTCCTTTTCATCAGAGCAGTGCTGGATACAGCGCGGGCTTATCCTACCGAGCAGCGAGTCTGGGATATTCAGGCTATGATAACGATGTTTCAGCCTCTATCCTGGATTTGGGTGAGAATGAGACTACTGGGCCTCATGGCCTCCTGCATCCTGTTGGTATTTCATGCCAGATGCCATATCTGGGCTCTGCAGTGGGACCTGAGGTTCCAGTGGGTGCAGCATCAGGGCAGTCTTTCCGATGTCGTCCAGATCTCGGAGGGGACTGGGAGTCAGTTGCAGTGGTGGCTAACAAACCATAATTGGGTCAGCGCAAGATCCCTCTCCCTTCCCCAACCAGAGTTCACAGTGGTAATGAAAGAGTCACTCATGGGATGGTGAGTCCACATGGGAGAGGCGGGGATCAGGGTTCTCTGGTTTCTGGCGGAGTCCGGGCTTCACATCAACCTCCTGGAGCTCCGAGTGATTCGTCTTGTCCTGAAGGCATTCCTTCCTTCTGTCAAAGGAAGAGTAGTGCAGGTGTTACGGACAACACCACCGCCATGTGGTACTGCAACAAACAGGGTGGGGTCATGGACTCCATGTCAAGAGACTCTTTGCCTAAGGACATGGCTGGAACATCAGGGCATATCCGTGGTCGTTCCACACTTGGCGAGTTCCCTGAACGCCAGGGCGGACAAACTCAGCCGCCGGTGCATGATGGTTCACAAATAGCATCTTCACTCGGAGGTGGTGTAAGGTCTCTTTCAGCAGTGGGGAGAGCCTTTGTTAGATCTTTTTCTGTCCTGGATGGAAAAGCACTGCTATGCAAGTTGGTCTCTTCTAATCAACAGAGACTATTCAACTTTTTCAATTGTCCTTATATGTAAACGCTGAGTCGTGATGTATAGTTGCAATATTCATTTAATAATCCATTCAGTGAAAAAATATCAGCCTTCGTTAGATCTATTTGCTACTGAAGAGAACGCACAATGTCAGCAGTTCTGAGTGTTGGAGTTTCCAAGGCAGCACCAGCTCGGCTACGCCTTTCGTCGTGAGTGGAATTGCAACCTCCTGTACGCCATTCCCCCGTACCACTTCGCACCAGTGTCAAGTGCGACTGGGCCCAAGTAATTCTTGGTGCTCCGGACTGGGCACGAAGAGTCTGTTACCCTGAGCTCTTGAGCAGGGCCATCGATCCTCCGATCAGACTGCTTCTTCGGGAGGATCGTCTGTCGCAGCAGGATGGATCAGTCCTCCACCCGAACCTGTCCAGCCTCCACCTCCTTGCGTGCAGATTGAGTGGTGACAGTTGACAGCTTTCGATCTTCCTCCCGAAGTCTGTAATGTTATCTTGGCAGACAAGCTCCCTCCACTAAAAAGGTATAAGCCTGTTGATGGAACAAATTTGTGGCATCGTGCACAGCAAAGGCTGTGGATCCCCTTTCTGCCCCTCTTTCAGAGGTTCTCCTCTTTGGTCTTTCTCTGGCCCAGCAGGGCTGTGCTCTGGGCACTCTTAAAGGCTATCTTTCTGTCATTTCGGCCTTTCTTTGCCTTCCCGATCAGCCTTCTCTTTTCAAGTCCCCTATTGTAAACAGATTTCTGTAGGGCATTACTCATCTCTTTCCTCCTTCTCCTTTCGTAATGCCCCAGTGGGACTTGACTCTTGTCCTTACTTATCTTATGTATGATCCCTGTGACCCACTACATAATTGCCCTCTATGTCTTCTTACTTTAAAGACTGCTTTCCTGCTTGCCATCACCTCTGCTTGCAGGGTGATTGAGCTTCAGGCTGTGTCTTCCCAACCTCCCTTTCTTGCTGTCCATCCGGACGAAGTGGTTCTTCGTACTAGACCCTCGTTTGTGCCCAAAGTGGTTACTTCTTTCCACATAGGTCAGACCATCACTTTGCCAACCGTCTTCCAGCCCCTCCACTGTCTGCACCCAAAACGTGCGCTGTCCTTCGACCTTGACTGCACTAAAGACTTCGGGGTAGACTATCAACTCTTCCTGGGTTATGTGGGCACCAAGAAAGGTCGGACTGTACACAAACGTACCATCTCTCGATGGGTTGTCCTATGCATCAAGAGCTGCTACTGTTTGGCAAAAAAGGTACCTCCAGTAGGACTATGTGCCCACTCTACCATGGCGACGACAGCCACTACTGCATTGGGACATGGAGTTCTGCTGGTTGACATCTGCCAGCCAAGTCCGGAGAGATGGCTACTTCGGCTGCTCTGTTCTCCAGGACTTTCTGGTGTGAACTTAGTTCGCAGACTCACCACCGGCATTGCCGGGGTATCTATTCTAAGGTAAGGAATCTATAACTACAGTCTCTTTCAGATGAACAAGTTACTTACCTTTGATAATGATGTATGTGTAAGATATCTGATAAAGAAATCAGCACAGTAGAGAACTATTCTGGAACTCGGGTAAGTGAACAAGTTCCTGAAAAACAAACCTTTTATATGGTTGAAGCTCAAAGAATTTCTTCTGCTCCTCCAGAGAAACGATTATCTGATGGAACTGGATCTTCACGATGCATAGTTCTACATCCCCATACACTGGAAGCACAGAAAATACCTCCTCTGGTACCTGCTTTCTGGGACGGCAAGGCCATCAAGTGTACCTGTACTTCAATAACTGGATCATCAAGGCACCAGGCAAAGCCTTCTTAATCGCCTACATCTCTCCCCCCCCCCACACCACAGACTAGGTGTGGCATATGTGATCATATAATGGTGTGAGCCACTCCTACAGGTTTGTTCCATGGGATAGTACATTCCAGGAGGTTGTGAATGTTGATGTTTGAAGAGAGTGGGACATGACAGTTACTGTAAGGCTGTGGCTTATTTGACACTAAAAATCCTCTTGTCTTTATCAAGTCTGCTCTCTTATTTCACACTGGCAACAACCAAAAAGTGTAGTGTCTCCTCAACACATCTGTGTGCACACATTAGAGATTAGCATCAGTAATGTTTCAGGAGGTTGAGAATGATGGCATAGGAGCTCTTTCTTTTTGATTCTATTTGGAGCACCAGGGACCTTGCCAGCTAGAGTGTTTGAGGAGAAACCCATCAAGTGAGTCCTGTGTGCTCCCCCAGCTTTCCAACAACAGGGGTGAACAGCTGTGTATTTCATCTTCTCAAATGACATCACTGATGACATCATCCACGTGACAATCACATACACCTTTTCATACACTATTAAAATTTTTCATCACTCTTTGTAAAATACAGAGTATCATATTTGAATCCATTGTCACAGCAATACAAGTATCTAAAAATCCACTCAGTGATTCATAGATGTATACACACATCTAATCACTTACCTGTAGATTCACTCATACATGCTGTCAATGAACAATAGAACACTATCAAAAATATTTATACACCTATATCGACATTAAACAACAGCACACATCCTATTCACATATGAAGTTATCCTACTCACTTATGCAAACAATGGATCATACTTACATATTTACTTAGCAAAACACTTATACAAACACCACTTCATCTATTCATTGTCATACTTAGTGAATTATAAAATCATTATTACAAGTATACAGTTATCCATACAGTCACTCACACAATCATTGAGTCTTATGTATACTTATTTATATACAACTGACACGTACACTGCCTTTTATTTTTCTAGTTTGTTGGACATGTACCATTGAGAAATATATTTGCTCATCACCACACCCATAAAGAGATTCACTCACCCAAACTGTTAGAACATGTAGTTTTAACTTCATAAATCTACTGAATCAACTATTCACACATCCCACTGGGGTGAACCACTCAAGAACTCCATGTACCAGAGTCCCTAGGGGCGATCCGGAGGAGGGGCTAGCGGTGTGTGGTCCATTGCGATTGTGTCTACAAATTGGCTCCCTTGAGCTTTGAGCCGACGGGCTCCTGGACGCTGCACCTGCGTGCCGGTTCGGGCATCGAGGCCTTTGACGGTTGCTTGGTGGCCTTCTCTTCCACCCCTAACTATTTTCTCTACTGATGAGGGAAGTTATCCCGAAACCCGAGCCATGTCTCGGGCGATATCTAAAAACCCGGGACATGTATCGGGTCTAGAGATCATCAGTTCAACAAGTACCTACTTGCACTCACTGGGGTGAACCACTCAAGAACTCCATGTACCAGAGTCCCTAGGGGCGATCCGGAGGAGGGGCTAGCGGTGTGCGGTCCATTGCGATTGTGTCTACAAATTGGCTCCCTTGAGCTTTGAACCGACGGGCTCCTGGACGACGCACCTGCGTGCCGGTTCGGGCATCGAGGCCTTTGACGGTTGCTTGGCGGCCTTCTCTTCCACCCCTAACTATTTTCTCTACTGATGAGGGAAGTTATCCCGAAACCCGAGCCATGTCTCGGGCGATATCCAAAAACCCGGGACATGTATCGGGTCTAGTGATCATCAGTTCAACAAGTACCTACTTGCACCCACTGGGGTGAACCACTCAAGAACTCCATGTACCAGAGTCCCTAGGGGCGATCCGGAGGATGGGCTACCGGTGTGCGGTCCATTGCGATTGTGTCTACAACTATTCACACATCTTTGGACAGTCACACACCCCCCACCGAACCACACACTTTCACACTCCCATACAAATACTCAGTTAACTAATCAATAACTAATATAGACTTTCACATAGCTAGTAACCAACTGTAGAATCAGTTTACACAACAACTGACAAAGTGATACAGATATTCACACAGTTTAGTCACTATCCACTATATTTAGTGAGACATTATAAATCGGTCAAGTAAACAGTCAATTACACTGCTACTAAATCCTCCATCCAAATATTTATTTATATATATCCACTCATTCTTCAATGCAAATTGCTATATATATATAATGCATATTTAAATAACGAAGCAAACCCCATTCACTGGATAATGTCATCAGTGATGTCACTGACCATGTCATGAATGATCTAATATGTGACATCATCAGCAGTGGATTGCGGGTGCGCAAAATATATTAGTACAACTAACTATATAGGAGCAATTTGAATGGTTTTGTATGAGTGAAATGTCCAGCTAACTATAACACCCCTAAAACTTATAGTTTTTTGAGTGAATTTCAAAGGTTTTTTAAAAGCTAATTCCTAACTATATAAGGCCTGAAACCTATGTTTTTTTCAGTGAATATATATATATATACACACACACACACATATATATATATATACACACACATATATTTACAAGCTGTTTGTGTATGTAAGTGTACATATTTACAAGGACAAAAGTCGGCACAGACCTGATATAGAAGTAACACTGAATGCTTTAGTCCTACTTTTATTTCTGACCTGTCCCGGGTTTTGCTTCTCAAAATGTTGTCACCCTACATGGGTGGCTGGTTTTCTGTGCCCAAGATGTGATCAAGTGAGTCATCTCAACGGTGAAATGCATTTTGACACAAACTGTTCTGAAGGAACATGGGTTTGATGAAATATAAAGGGACCTTGTTTTTATCGTATGAAAAAAAGACTGCCCCTGGCGTCAGTATTTTCAGTTTCGTGTTTTTCAAGTTGTTCAAGAGACATACTGTGCCGGAGTGAAATCAAAGGGTCGAACGGACAAATGAGGAATTGTATTGAAGCATTTCATTGGTACAGTTCTGTTAATAACAAGAAACTCTATGTATTACATTACAATACTGCCACCTACTAGAATATTCTATTAGTATTTTTTTTAGCAACTAAATGATTGAAAGTGTAGTGACCTGGGGAAAGGGGGCACAAGGACCATGTACCTGACTGGTGGGGAGGGGACAGGAACCCGACACCACTTCAGGTCAGGGTAGTGGGGAGGGCATTCTGGACACAAGGGCACAGGAGATGGATGTGCGTGGGCACAGCTGCAACCAAAGGAAATAAAGAATTACATAACCACTTACCTGTCTCAGCGTGCAGTACTTAGAAGACAAGACAACTGGCGACGTTCCGGTGGGATCAGGAATCGACATCAGAGGCGTATGCTCCTCGACGACGTCCAAACGGAGCCAGGAGCCCACCCTGGTCTGCCGACCACCTGAACAAATACCGCACCTTCGGAAGCTCATTTGACTCCAGGAAGACGAAACCAGGCACCTACCCTGTTCCGTGCACCCCCAAAAGAAGAATACGCGAAATCGGGAGCCCACCCCGATCTCAAGAAAAGTAGAGCCAGGAGCCCACACTGGTCCGCGTGCTGGCGTCTGCAGCGACGTCAGGAGCCCACCCCGGATGCATCAAATGAGGTGAGGAGTAAGGGAGGCAAGAAAATACCCGACCCCGAGAGAAGCAGACTGCCAAGACAGCTTTGAGCCTCCCGCGTGGAGATTTCAAGCCGAAATCTCGCAAGAGCTTGGCAGCCATCTTGGAGTCAGGCAGAACAACCAATGAGAAGCTAAGGAAAATCGGGGGGGCCATTTTGAGGTCAGGCCATACAAAGAATGCCTAATCTCGCCCACTGAAATCTCGACGGCCATCTTAGGGTCAGGCGAGAGAGCCAATAAGGTGCAGGAAAGAAGAAGGCCATTTTGGAGTCAGGAAAACAGAGAATAAAGCACAAGAAGGAAGAAAAGGTGGGAATTGAAAGGAAACAACAACAACAACAGAGTGAAAAGAAAAGGAATACACAGAAATTAAGAAAATAAATAAACAGGAGAAAAATATAATAAGGGAATTAAGAACCGCGTAAAGACAAAGACCTGCATGTCAACAAAATGACCGAGGCCGCAAGTGACAAGAATAGCACACAGGCCATTTTTCGTAGGCCACTGCCATTCAGCTTATCAGAACTACAGATAGGTATCAGGTGGGAAAGATGGATTCAACAGTTCGAACGATACATGGCGCCACAGACATCGTAGAGGCCAAACACACAGATCTATTTTTACATTTCGTAGGGGATGAAGTGGAGGACCTACTAATAACATTTCCCCAAGATCAAACCGCAACATACAAGGGATTGATAAAGGGCCTCACAGAAAAGTTTGACCCACAAAGAAACATTGATTTCGAAAGGTACACCTTCAACACTGTGTGTCAATGAGCAGAGGAGTCCAAAGACGACTACGCAACAAGACTGTGAAAACTGGTCACATATTGCGAATTCGATATGTTTGACAATGAACAGGCGATTCGACTGCGCATTATTGAAGGCTGTCAGTCTGTGGAAAGAAAGAAGAGTGGAGCAAACGAAATGCATGACTGAAAACAACAGAAAGAAAGAAAACATTGCGCCACTGCCAAGAAAAACGCAAGAAGGAACACGTTATCGATGTGGACTCGAGTTTCCACATGTTGGCGCGTGCCCGGCGATGGGCCAGAAATGCAGGAAATGCAACAGAGACAATCATTTTGCAAGCGCGTGCATGGGTGCACAGTTTAAAAATGAGCGAGGAAGACCAGCAAGACCACAGACGGTAACAAGCAGGTATGCCAGGCACATGGAAACGGCAAATCGCTGCTCCTCAACTGAATCAGAAGGAATAGCCGCGCCCGAGATCGTGGAACTACTATATCTGATGTCTGATGCCCCTGCGGAAGACCGAGGGCCAGAGCACATTCATCTTATGGAGAAACATCAGATAAAGAAAACAGCAACAGTGGACATCGAAGTAGGAAGACAGCACACGTTTTGTGCTAGATAGTGGGGCGACATGTAGCATAATGTGCATGTCAAGAGTATGAGAAAATGAAAATAAGACCGCCACTATCACCATCCACTGTTGATGTATTCACCTGGGGCTCAAAGAAACCAGTGGTCAACATCGGGAAGTTCACAGAAACACTGACGTACAAGGTCAAGCAAAGAAGAAATACATGTGCCTGGGGGAGACATTCCAGCACCATGTTTGCTAAGCAATGTCACGGCGCAGGTGATGGGTCTCCTCGCAATGACGTACCACATGTCAGAGAAACTGAACATTTTGCTAGACTATCCGGCAATACTACAAGGCCTAGGCAAACTAAAAGGAAGACAAATAACACTGCACATCAACGAAGCAATCAAACCTGTGGCTTATCATCACCGACGAGTGCCAATACACCTGCAGCCACAGGTAGAAGAGGAAATGCAAAGCACGCTGAGCCAGGACATAGGAGGGGAGGCTACTGCGCTCAGGAACAACCTCCAACCTGTTTCAACCTAGGTTCAAATTAAAGACCAAAGGAGGCAGGGCCCTGTCCGTGCTCCTTCCACAACTGTGGAACGAGCTTCCACCTACCTTGAAAGCGGAATCGCAACTTCTACCTTTCAGAAAGAAACTAAAAACTTATCTTTTCAGAAAGGCTTTCATGACATCATAGGAGGTGAAACAACTGAGGTTCTAGGGTCATCAGTGTGTTATGTTCTTTCTGGTTAAGCGCTTAGAGACCGGCGGTGATAGGCGCTATACAAGCAATCCCTAACATAACATAACATAACATAACATAATAGGACCTGCTGCCGGGCCGACCACATGGGTGTCTCCAATAGTGGAGGTTCTGAAAAAGAACACCTCCAAGATTCACATATATGTGGACATGAGGATACCAAATACAGCGATTGAAAGGGAAAGACACCCTGGGCCACACCTTAATGACATGAGCAGCTGTCTCACTGGGGCATGCCAATTCTCAAAGCTGGACCTGTGTAAATGGTACCATCAACTGGAGCTTGACCAACAATCAAGGTACATTACCACTTTCTCCACGCACATGGGCCTGTTTCGCTACAAACAACTGAGTTTTGGCATCTCATTGGCAGCAGAAATATTTCAGGAGACCATAAGGCAGGTAATAAGGCCAGTAAAGAACAGCTTGAACTACAGTGGTGATGGACGGAGCATCTGAACCAATCAAACACTCACACCCAGTCAAAAGATCTGGATTTAATCCATCACCGTTCTTTAGCCCACTCTGCCACCCCAGTTCAGACGTGGCTATATGCAAATCAGTCTGACCCTGTGCCTCATGGGAACAGTCCAGCCCGAACTGCCAAGCCATACCTTCCCTGGACCGGAAACAAGCTTCCGAGGACCGGTTTCTGGCATTGCAGCCTTCTTCAGCCCGGCTTGCTTGAATCCAGTGGCAAAGTGAGCAAGGGACTCACGTCTGAGCATACCCTGCCACACTTATGGCGGCCAAAAGCGGTACAAAAGGGGGTGGTGATGGACGGAGCATTTGAACCAATCAAACACTCACACCCAGTCAAAAGATCTGGATTTAATCCATCACCGTTCTTTAGCCCACTCTGCCACCCCAGTTCAGACATGGCTATATGCAAATCAGTCTGACCCTGTGCCTCATGGGAACAGTCCAGCCCGAACTGCCAAGCCATGCCTTCCCAGGACCGGAAACAAGCTTCCGAGGACCGGTTTCTGGCATTGCAGCCTTCTTCAGCCCGGCTTGCTTGAACCCAGTGGCAAAGTGAGCAAGGGACTCACGTCTGAGCATACCCTGCCACACTTATGGCGGTACAAAAGGAGGTGGTGATGGACGGAGCATCTGAACCAATCAAACACTCACACCCAGTCAAAAGATCTGAATTTAATCCATCACCGTTATTTAGCCCACTCTGCCACCCCAGTTCAGACATGGCTATATGCAAATCAGTCTGACCCTGTGCCTCATGGGAACAGTCCAGCCCGAACTGCCAAGCCATGCCTTCCCTGGACCGGAAACAAGCTTCCGAGGACCGGTTTCTGGCATTGCAGCCTTCTTCAGCCCTGCTTGCTTGAATCCAGTGGCAAAGTGAGCAAGGGACTCACGTCTGAGCATACCCTGCCACACTTATGGCGGCCAAAAGCGGTACAAAAGGGGGTGGTGATGGACGGAGCATCTGAACCAATCAAACACTCACACCCAGTCAAAAGATCTGAATTTAATCCATCACCGTTCTTTAGCCCACTCTGCCACCCCAGTTCAGACATGGCTATATGCAAATCAGTCTGGCCCTGTGCCTCATGGGAACAGTCCAGCCCGAACTGCCAAGCCATGCCTTCCCTGGACCGGAAACAAGCTTCCGAGGACCGGTTTCTGGCATTGCAGCCTTCTTCAGCCCGGCTTGCTCGAACCCAGTGGCAAAGTGAGCAAGGGACTCACGTCTGAGCATACCCTGCCACACTTATGGCGGCCAAAAGCGGTACAAAGGGGGTGGTGATGGACGGAGCATCTGAATCAAGCAAACACTCACACCCAGTCAAAAGATCTGGATTTAATCCATCACCGTTCTTTAGCCCACTCTGCCACCCCAGTTCAGACATGGCTATATCTAAATCAGTCTGACCTTGTGCCTCATGGGAACAGTCCAGCCTGAACTACAGTGACGACATTTTGGTGTTTGGTCGGTCAGATGAAGAACATGACGAAGCTTGGAACAAGCCGGACTAACACTGAACGACAAGAAGTGTGAACTGGGGAGAAATGAACTGGTATTCTTCGGACATATCTTCTCCAAGAAAGGAATGAGGCCGGACTCCAGCAAGGTGGAGACCTTTGAAAAGGCGAGTGCTCTAACGGACGTCACAGAACTGAGGTCATTTCTTAGGCTTACCAGCTACTATGCTGGCTACATAAAAGACTTTGCCACGGTGTGCACACCGCTTCGAGACCTAACAAAGCATGGTCAGAAATTCATCTGGACACAAGAATGCAATCGGGCATTTGAGGCCATCAGAATGTAATAGCTGTGGATCATCTTGCCTACTTCGATCCATTACTATGCACGGAGCTGGCAGTGGACGCCAGCTGGTCGGATTAGGAGCAATTTTAGTGCAACATCTGCCGAGTAGGGACTCTCCACGACAGATTGTCGCATATGCCAGGAAAAGTCTTTCTGACATTGAAAGGGCATACTCGCAGCCAAAAAATTATAATGAGAGGAACAAGGATAGTCATTCCTGCGTCTTCCCCGTAACTGCAACACCATGTGCGAATTCAAGAAACAATCACATTCTGGCTGTCAACCTACAGGAAAGACATTATCCCAAAAGAGTAATAGTACAGGCACAGAAACAGGCCAGAAACAACCACTGGGAAGCCCTCTTGGAAATAAAAGACAGACCAAAGACAGAGGCCCTCACATGCGTCACCACGTTTATGCCCATTTCCAATAAAATAAAAAAACTGGTCAGAAAACACTGGGCCATCCTAGAGACAGGTTCCTTTAGACCAGGACCTCCCCCACTGTTCTCTTTCAAGAGGACAGAGAATTTCAAAGACATACTAATACATACTCGACCTACAACCACACCAGTCATCCAACCCACACTCTAGTCTCTTCCCCCTGTTGTGGGCCATTACCCTTGTGGGTCATGTACAGTTTGCTTACTCACGACAACATCTAAACAACTCAACCTGGGTCTGGTGAGACCATGGGTCCAAAAAAGACACACCAACTGAAATACAAAGAACTGTGTCTATTTAATAAAATGCCCATGTGACAAGAAGTATGTGGGAATGACTACAAGACCTATTAAGATCTGCATTAGCGAGCACAAGAGCACAATACGAAGCAAAACAAAACAGCACTAAACTACTGGCTCATTTTTTGGAGTTGGGTGACACACCTGAGAGCCTAAAATGGGCCATCATTGAATCCAATCCTGGCTGGACCCCTCGCACCTTGTTCCGTCAGGAACAAAGGTGGATTTTTCGTCTGAAAAGCAATACTGTGGGTCTTAATGATGAAATCACGTGGTCCGAACTCATTATCTGACGCAATTCACATACACTATGAATGTAGCGGTAGGGATCACCACAGCCTTGATTACCATATTACCTACAGAAAATTCTTGGTTGGTGCCAAATACCCTATCTTGACACTAAACCTAGGGCCTTCAGTGACACCAAGGGAGCATTATCACCACAATCCCCTGACACTATTGCCTCATTCTCACTGGCCATCACTGTACTCGTGTCACGTACAACGTACAATTTCCGAGGGCTCCCGTGAAGCTAATCACTACCTTCCTATTATCCGTCAATCCATTTATGTTACTTGTAAAATGATGAATCTCTCGATGGTAAATATGCTACTTGAATGTGTTTACCTTGAACGTGACCCGACACCAGTCACAACATACCAATTGTGTTGTAAATAACCATTCCAAGATGGCCGCGTTGGATACAACACCCCTACCCACCGGCATTCACAATCCCATCATGCCAGGCGGCGGTTTCCTTGCGTAGCATTTCCGCCACCGCAACCAGTGCCTTTTCCCGCCAGCCGCACAACCGGGCTACTTAAATGGGGTAAAGTGTCCATTTCAATCTCCGGCAGTCTACGAGCGGTTGGGGCAGTTAATAGGCTGTGACACAAAGCTGGAATTGTAAGTATTACTTTGCTGCTTGTCTGACAGAATCGAGTGAAATTACCATTCTTTCCTCCGACTGATGGCATAACCATTATGTCATTCTAGGGCGACTTCTGCACCGCGGATTTTGCCTTAGAGGCACTCCATGACATTCTAAGGGGTACGCATTTTTTACCAGTATTCAAGTGAAGTACCTTTACTGTGGAGTTACATCCACCCATAGTCAGTGATTACACCATCTGTTACCATTATTACTCTCATACATGTTTTTATGTGTCTGTGTGTACAGGGTAACGGACTGCCCCCTCCACCACGGCAGCAATGCCTTGATTTTGTATGTGTGTCGAACAGTTCACAGTGTCGAGTATGAACTATATTTTATGTTTTGGTTTTTCACCGGGGTGTAATACGGAATTCCACAGCATTTATACGCACGTATACGCGTTGATCACATTATTCAGCAGAGATTATGACACAGATGAATGCTCTTCGGTTGGGATGGCAGGGGCACTACCTTATGCATCCTACCTATTCAACCCATGTTAAAATCGGACACGATACACAAATTAAGTTGTACCTATTGGGGCAACATATACCTATGGCTTTTCGCTTGATATGTCTCCATTTCAATTTTTATCCCTTTATTTTTCTTTCAGGTTGTTCTAAGGAACATCCAATCGATGTTCCACTGCGCTACTTGGGCGCAACACCACCTTATTATAGGTACCATAGGGCTACAGGTGTCGTCATCCCTGAACCCTATTTTTACTGTTTTATCTCACTTTCACACGGTCCTAAAGAAGCGCACCAGGACCTATTAGGGACCAACACTGCGCAAAACATGTCGACCACACTTTCCCTTCCACACACACGCATGGAATTTTAAAGAAAGCAGCAGAGCAATACTCTCCCCTCCATTATATTTGTTTCTTGGAGGTGCTTCTCATCCAGCGTGGCGTATATATACACCACCATTTACCTCCCGGACCCCTGAATAAAAGTATGTTCTTTAGGTACCAGTAGGGTAAACTCTTTTTTAAAATCACTTACACATCTTTTATAGGCCCACATGCACAACTGCGGCGTCTCCTAAAAGAATTCCGATAAAGAGCCCTCTCGCGGGGACCGTGGAGGACTGCAGCGCCACCCCCACGAGTAGCAATGCCCAATGATGAAGCATGACACTCGCAAGAGTGTGTGAGGGCACTTCAGTGAGACTTCATCTAATCCCAACCTGGTCACTTAGAGACATTTTTACTCCCTCTTTTTCCACCCCCTTTTCCTCCTCTCTCTTAAATAGTCGCCCACTTAGGCCTTGACTCGCAACCATAGTATGGCTGCGGACTTTATAACTTTGGAAACTTTTACCATTGGTGATAAGTAGCGCAGAATTGCCCACCATAACTGAATTGCGGGCAAATATTACATGAGGGTGGAAAAAACGGTATACTCTTCCAGAGGGTACCCAAGAAAGTTTAGGAAGATATGGCAGCCTTTTCTGACCTACTATGGACTGGAGGTGGCAGATGAGGACTTTACCGTGACGCAGTTTAGTATGCAGGTAGTCCACACAAGTGTCCATCTGGGAGACATCCTAATTGAGACATGTTTAACTTATGAGAGGTGATGAGGGGGAAATGTCAAAAGGACTAATTTATGGTTTGGCCTGCATTTTAACAAATACTGGTTAAAGCTTATACTCCTAATTTTTGTAACATATGTGACACACTTGCGGATGTTTTGGCTGATTCTTTTGAAAATAAATAAAACCAGTTTAAAAAAAAAATAATGAAGTGAAACTCCTGAAGTTTCGAAAGTAGTCGAACTAGTTTGGCAGGTGCTTTGTTTGAGGTACTATTTGAAAGCATGTGCATTAGTGGCTTATGATCAATATAAATCTCAAACTCACGACCCCAAATCTATGACTTGAACGTATGAATGGCCAAACACATGCTAGGCCTTCTCTCTCTCGATGGTGCTGTCCCTGGTCTCTGCTGACTGAACTGCTCTGGAAGCTAAAGCAACCGTATGTTCTTTGCCTGCCACCCATGCAAACGTTACCCCTTTTCTTATAAGAGCCCTCAGAGGTTCCACAATTTGTGAATAATCTTGCACAAATCTAGGATAATATTCTGCTAGCCCGAGGAATAAATGCAAGTAATCTCTATCATTGGGAGGTGTAGCATCTCTGATGGCCTTTATAAGAGAAAACGTGGGCTTTATACCGTTAGGTGAAAGTGTATGACCCATGTGAACCATATTTAGTTGGCCCGACTCTGTCGGCGTGCCCTCGGACCCGCAGGCTCGGATGGAGTCCCTGTGAGTTCTGCACCTTTGGCTCTAGCCCCAGCACCATGACCTACTACTGGATTCATCTCTGGGTCTGGACTGGCTCCGGTCGCACCTCCACATCGACCTTCCCTGGGGCTGCGTCCCCTGCCAAGCTCCTCAGCGTCATCAGTGCCCACCAACGGTGCCTCCACAATCTGCATTCCCGACAACACGATCCGGTTGGACATCCACTGATGTTGAGACGGGCACCTTCTGAGCCATACAGCTCCATGCCACTCAACCTGCCCTATTCTGAAGAGTTAGGAATGGATGAAGAGGATTGGGACGGGGGGAACAGAATCCCTTAGAAATCCTGCAACCTTAAGACAAGGACTGGAATGTGGAAAATGTCAGTGGTCTGGACACCTCCCAATAATCGGGCATGCTGTCTCCCCCTAACCTGTCTATGGAGGAGGGGCATCACTTGCTAAGGTGGTGCGTAGGGCAGCAGAGGCCCTGGACCTGCTGCTCCCTACAGTGGCAGTCAAGACTAACGTCTTGACAGAGATCCTGCAGCCTGGTGTCTCCATTTCAGAACCCTTGCTGCTTTTATTGAAGCCTTGATGGACATTCTTCTGGGCACCTGGTCCACGCCTAGCACAGGGGCTCCTGTGAACAGAATGATTGATTGCCTGCCGCCATCACCCTGCACCAGGTGACCCAGCTTTCCTCACCGCCCACCCCACCACGCAAAACCTGGTTCATGCTTCCACTTTCTGTGGCGTGTTCCCTCTGCACCCCTGAACAGGAAATCTGGACTGGAAAGCTTTGGAAAGAAAATGTTCTCATCCGACAGTCCAGCATTTCAGTCGGTCAACACTGCATGTCTTTTGGGCCGTTATTCTCATTTGATATAGGACACTGTTGCGCAGGTGCTGCCCAGAGTCTTGGAGGAGGACTGTATTTTGCTCTCCCAGGCTATTTTAGACTGTAGAGATGCAGCGAAATTCGCCATCCAATGTGGCTTGGACACAACAGACTTACTGGGCTGAGCGATTTCCACAACAGTAATCGTGCGTCGCTACACGGTTTTTCAGGCGATGTCCAGGATAATATCATGGACATTCCCTTTGATGGCTCCCGTCTCTTCAGAGACCAAGAAGATGCAGCACTTGAGCATTTAAACAACTTGTGGACTATGGCCAAGTCTTTGGGGCCTCACTATAACATCCCGGCCTGTGTCTGCTTTTCCCTCGTTTATTGACTATGGAAGGGGCTACCAACTGCCTCAACCCTTTCCCAGCTTGAGGGTCTACAAGTTCAGCAACCTCTGCGGAAACGTGGGCCCGATCCACCCTGATCCCGGGGGTCGGGAGGCCCGTAGTCGAGCCAAGCCGCAATCCCCTCCTCTGCCGCAAAACCCTCCTAGTCCGATTCCCCAAGGATCATTCATGCCCAGTTGGTGACAGAATACGCCATCATCTCCACCATTGGCGGGACATCACCTCGGACAGGTGGGTGTTGAAATAGCCAGAAGGGGCTACTCCCTCCCCTTCGATACTACCCCTACATCCTTGCCTCCAGTTTATGATCGGCTGATGGGGGATCACATTGCTCTACTCCGCGAGGAAGCCAAAACTCTCTTGGCCAAGAGAGATAAAAGTGCGGCCCGAAATAGGCTGATGTTATTACCTCTTCTATTTTCTGTTTCCAAAGAAGGACGGAGGCCTCCGTCCTATCCTCGACCTCAGAGCCCTCAACTACTCCCTCAAAAGGGAGAAGTTCAGGATGCCCACCCTTGCTCAGGTCCTTTCTGCCCTAAACCTGGGTGACCCGATGGTAGCGCTGGACTTGCAGGATGTCTATTTTCATATCACCGCCCTCCCTGCCCACTGTCGCTACCTGCAGTTTACGGTGGACCACGAGCACTTTCAGTTTTCCGTACTCTTCTTCAACCTTACCAGTACCCCTTGGGTATTCACCAAGGTAAAGGTGGTGGTCTCAGGCCATCTGCGGAGATCTGGGGTGCAAGTCTTCCCCTATCTCGATGACTGGTTGTTGAAGGTGGGATCGTCCCAAGCAGTTGTCTTCCACCTCTGGACTACGGCGACCCTCCTGCATTCGCTTGGGTTCACTATCAACGTTCGGAAGTCACACCTGATTGCCTCTCGGACGCTCCCTTTCATCGGAGCGGTTCTGGAAACTGTGCAGTTTCAGGTTTATCCTCCCGAAAGGCGAGTCTAGGATATTTCAGATTCTATCCTGGATTTTGGAGAGACTGACTCTTGGCCTCCTGCATCCTGCTGGTGGACCATGCTAGATGGCACATTTGGGCTCTGCAGTGGGACCTGAAGTTAGAATGGACACAGTATCGGGGAAATATCACTATCGGGGTTCAGATGTGGAAGAACTGCAGTGGTGGCTGACAAACTGCGATTCGGTCTGAGGCAGACCCCTCTCCCTTTCCCACCAGATCTCACAGTAGTGACAGATGCGTCACTTCTGTGATGGGGCAGCCTTTCGGAGGAGGTAGAGATCAGAGGACTCTGGTCCTTGGCGTAAGCCAGGCTCCATATCAACCTATTGGAGCTTTGGGCGATCCGATTGCCACTGAAAGCCTTTTCCATCAAGGGAAGGCTGGTTCGGGTGTTCACGGGCAACACTACCACCATGTGGTACTGCAACAAACCGGGCGGTGTGTGGTCGTGGACTTTGCCAAGAGGCCCTGCATCTCTGGACTTGGCTGGAACAACAGGGCATTTCCCTGGTGGTTCAACATCTTGCTGGTTCTCTGAATGCCAGAGCAGACAAGCTCAGCCGACGGTGCCCTATGGATCACGAGTGGCGTCTCCATCCGGAGGTACAAGGTCTCTTTCAGCGGTGGAGGGGGAGCCTTGGTTAGATCTGTTTGCCTCCTCCAGGTTCTCAGGAAGGGCCTGTTTGGCCTCTCTGTCTTGCAGGATTTCCTGGTTTAAAGCTCCTTTGCAAACCCAACTCCGGGGAAGGTATTGCTTGGGTATCTGTTTGAGTGTTTGAAGGTAAGGAATTTGCGGCTAGAAGTCTCTATCAGATGAACAAGTGACTTATCACCACGACGACTGACAAGGCCTCATGTGGAGTCGATCGACATGCAGGTGTACTGCTACGAAAACTCTTACGTCTCCAGCCTCACGCCTAGGAGTTCAAAGGTAAGGATTCTGCAGCTAGGTCATGTCTCTATCAAATAAGGCGTTACCGAAGGTAAGCAACTTGTCCAACGGGGACACATTTTCTGAGTTTTCAAATAGCGACAAAGCGCTTTAAAATTATTTGCTTTCTTTGTTTTTTTTTTTACCCATTTCAAAACTTGAATATTTGTTGCAATTGAGGGAGAGAATGTGGCGTTACAGCCAGAGCTGCTGACTTGGCAACTGAGGAACCAGGTTGAAGTTTTACCGTTGGCTCAACTTCTTGTGGTTTTGGACGAATCCCTTAATCTCCACATGCCTAAACCCAAAATGAATGTGCCCTTGTACCTGATGCTCATGAAAACCACTCAAATACCTTCGTGTCAAGTCTGCGCTATATATAGCTGCAGAAAACAAGAAGAAGAAAGTATTTTGCACAATTCTGTCATGGATTATACTTGCACTCTTTTTTCTACCCCTGTCATTTTCATTGATATTTTTATTCGATTATTAAAAAATAATCATAAAAGTGCAAAACAGAACATATTCATGAAAGGGGAAATTTAGATTTACAAATAACACATCTGCTTTAAGACTGAATACAGGTAAAATGTGGCATAAATAAAAGGAAAAAAAACAATATTGGTCTTTAGCAACGGAGGTCCTGCCTGTTGCATTTCTTAAACACAGGCACAATAGTTGCGGTCTTCCATGCGGTTGGGATTTTAACAGATGCTGCAGCATTTAAAGCATTGGTCATTACGGGGGCCCATAGTTGGGTGTTGGTCTTGTAAGTTCGATGGCCAGTCCATCAGACCCTGAAGCCTTGGTTGACAGGCTTGCCAATAATGCAGCGGTGACCTAGTCAAGCTAAAAAAAAAAATCTCCAGGGGAAACTGTAGGGTCTCATCTACAGAATGTGCCATGGCGCTATGTCCAAATGAGTAAGTCTGTTTAAAATTGATCAACCATTTATCCTGGCAAATATTAGAGCCTAACCCATCAGGTTCCTGTTTACTATTTACAGTCTTCCAAACCCCCTTGTGTTCCTAGCCTTACTCGTTTAAACTAAATGTTGCCATATTTCCTCCTTGATTACTTGTTTCCTATTCTTGATAGCCTCTTTGTATTCTAGCCTTGCTGCTGGAATACTTTACTGATTTCTAGGTCAAACATTAAGGACTGCTTGAAGTCTACGATTTGTAATCCTGCACCCTTTATTAAAATATCGCGATTTATTAACCCCACTCCCTTCGAACCTGAGCGGTCTTAAATAATGTCACTAGTAGATTGATTTGAGATCTGGAAGGCATCTAAAAGATCAATAGGTAAAGGGCCAGTGATTAGGAGACTATCAACTAACTGGTTCAAATTCGACCTAATAAATAAATACATCAGAATGAGAAAATGGATATCTCTACCATTTTAGCATGAAGCCATTATCCTTTTGGGACATACCGGTTATACCATGGGAAGCAACGGAGCAGGAGGAGTCAGGTAAGTTAAGGGTGAGCTCAATGTAGTTATGGTCACCATGGCAATTTTTCAGTTTACCCCCTCAGCCACCCAAGGTGTAAACAAATTGTTCTATATTATTAGAGATACAAACATAATCAATGGTTAACCCTTGGCCCCAGCCAACAAAATTATGAGGTTGGTTATGAGAATCAGCCACAATATCCACCACACTGGATAGGCTCGAATTACATAGGGCCTTGTACAGCCCTAAACCTCTGTAATCAGATGGTTTTGTGCATTTTGACAGATCACTCAGCAAAAAAGGGTCCGACACTATTGAATTGGAACCCAATTTATAGTTAAAATCTCCACCTAATATCACATAGAAATTTTTAAAAAGGCAAAAGGACCTAGATTTCAAGACTTGTGGCACCTGGAAGAGCGTCTCTATCTGATAGGCTAAATCGAGAAGAGAATTGTAAAACAATTGTAGAATTTCTTTTAACTTATTGGGTAAAATAATCTACAAAATCTGTATCACATGATTGAGGACAATCTGAAAATTCTTAAAGAGCTTGGAATGAATGAATGAATAAAAGCTTTGTAAAGTGTGAACATAGCGCAGGGGCGTCAAGGCGCTGCGGAAAGGGATCAGGATACAGAGATACCCATAAGTAAAAGGCTTACAGATTTGAGATGGTAAAAAGCCAGGTCTTCAAGGCCTTACGGAACAGAAAATGAGTTTCCAGAGCCGTGATTGAAAGAGGAAGGGAATTCCAAAGTTTAGCCGGACCCAGCGATGAGGCCCTACTCCCTCATCTGGATTTCCTAAACCTGGGGACTATCACCAGGTTCTTGCTGAAAGATCTTAGCTGCTTAGTGGGGACATATCCCCAAAATCGTTTTTAATGCCTTTTGGCCCCATGTTGTGAAAGGCCTTGTGTACCAGACACAGGGCTTTAAATACAATCCTCCGACCAAGCGGAAGCCAGTGTAACTTCATGATGGTTGCCGAGACAGAGTGGTATTTGGGGAGGCCCATCACCAGTCTGGCAGCGGCGTTCTGCACTAGTTGAACTCGATGCACAAGCCCCTTATTCATGCCCACATAAGGAGCGTTACAATACTCTACTACAGACAACACAAGGGCCACAACTGCCTGTTTCCGCGAGGGGAAGGAGAGAAATTGAGAGATCTTTTTAAGGGTCTTTATCATCCCAAAACAGGTGGAAACTGTTCTATTTATTTGAGGGCACCGAGAAAGGGAGGTTTTAACTATGATGCCTAGGTTTCTGGCGCCAGGGCAGAGGCAAGATCCAAGCATGTTGGGCCACCAGGCCTCTGACCAAATCTCCTGTTTGTCTCCAAAAATGAAAACCTCAGTTTTATCTCCATTGAGTCTTAGATAGTTCTCTACCATCCTTGAAGCCACTGCCTGCATACAGTTTTAAAAAATTGCAGTTGATGCTTCAACTCAGTAATAGTGATCATAATTTGCTTCTAGCCCGAACAATCTTACAACCCTGGCAAGGGGGGGCTGTATAAATATTAAAAAGGGTAGGACTCCATGAGGATCCATGGGGAACTCCACAGAACAACTGATTGGTAACTGAGAAGAATTGGCCCATCTTAACTGTTTATGAACGATCCATAAGAAATGAGGTAAGCAAATTAAGAGCGGAGCCCTCAATCCCTATTTCCCTGAGTCTCCCAGCCAGTCTTGAAGGAGAGATGGTATTGAAGGCCGCCGTAAGGTCCAGAAGTATCAGTAAGGTGGAGTGACCGGCATCAACCTGATTTCGGATGTTGTTGAGTATAATGGTTAACGCCATCTTGGTACTGTGCTCACTTGTGAACCCATGCTGCGAGCCATCAAGCAGATGATGATCCTCCAAATAAGAACTAAAATGGAGGTTCAAATCCTTCTCCAAAATTTATGCTGGGACTGCCAACAGGGAGATGGGCCGGTAGTTCTTTCGCTCCGCAGCAAAGAGGGCTTCTATAAAAGAGGTTTAAACACCGCAGTTTTCCACGTGATAGGATACTCGCCCGATGTAATAACAGCATTAAGGATAGAGGTCAAAGGTGGAGCAATAGCCTCCATTCCTAGTTTCAGGATTTTCAAGGGACAAGGCTCCAGTGGGGAACCAGAGCTGATTCCACTTAACAGCCGCTCAGTGTCCTCTTGCAGTATGGGAGGGAAGGAGCACAAGTGGCCTTCCTTCAAAGGAGCTACCAAATGATCCACAACCAGAGAATCCAAAGGGAGAGCTACCTTTATCCCCCTGCATTGAGATTCTCCAGGGAGGAATATATATCCTTGATTTTGGCATGAAAAAAGCATGCCATTTTGTCACAAAGATTCTGGGAAACGTCAGTGTTAGCAGTGGCCGTGGGGGCTAGGAGGGAATTAATCACATTGAAAAGTTCCCTTGGGGACTTTAGGGATTCCGTCATCCTAGAATAACACGATACCCTTTCCTCATTAACAGCTAACTTGTATTCTCTCAGTCTAAGTTTGTGTAGATCTCTTTCGATCCCGGCGCCATTGCCTTTCCTGGAGTCTGCATCCTTGTCAAAGCTTTCTCAGTCTTTCCGAGTACCAAGGAGCTGAAGGCTGTTTTCCGGCCCTATATCTAACATGCTGCGTCACTCCTTACGCCTGCTTCAAGCAGGCGTAAGGATTTGGCGCAGCAGGGACGTAAAAGTGACACAGTGAAATCTAGTAGATTTCACTGCGTCACTTTTCCGGGGCTTCCTTGCGACGGAACACCCACCCTGGATACCTTATACCTGACGCAGGTATAATGTAGCGCAGGGCTTTACAACATGTCGCATCTCACTAGATGCGTCATGTTGTAAATATGTTGCTTAGTGGCGCATTGTTTGCGCTGCTGCTGCATCACAAAAGTGATGCAACAGCAGCGTAAAAGTGTCACAAGGGGCTTGTAAATCTGCCCCTAGGTCTCTAGTGGAAGGGCTCCCCATGGGCATCTTATCCATATCTTTAGGCACTGTATGGTCCTCTAAGCATCAGTCTATACACTCTAGGTTTTACAAGGTGAGGAATCTGTTTGAAGTAGGAACAGCTGAGCGAACAGACTCACAAACAGTTAATGGAGGTCTCTGGTGCCCTATCAACATCCTAGTTTGCAAGTGTTTTTAGAAAAAAACCTAACAGTAGGAAATTGATGCCCACCTTCAAGGAACGCTTCCAAGCATTACTTAAGAACAGATGACCAGCTAAGCTCGGGTGCCTAAAGTTGATTACTATACACTCCCTCTTGAGGTGCTTGTTGGAAGGACCAACCCATCCTCACAAATATGTAATTGTATTCCCTGATGTTAAAGTTCGAATTATGGGTCAGCCAATGGCACACCTTGTTCTTGAGTACAAGGGTAGATTCCACTTTGGAGGGAGGCAAGGACGGTACACCTGTCATGATGGCATATACGGACAGCACTCTGGAGTGAGATTAAAACATGACTGGTTAAAACTGTCAGGCTAGGCATACGCACGAATATCCTAGTCCGGATAGCCAATCGGCCCCTCATGTATACCACTCACTCTCAGGGGCCCTGAGTCACCACCAACTAATGAGCCAGGATCCTGCGCAGCCACAAAATCTGTGTCTACTTGAGGTAAAGGTGTAACCAGTCTAGAAACGTTAGCAATGGGAATCATTGGGACCATAACAACTATAGAGTTGTTGCCTGGGGTCCTCTGAACACAACGTTTAGAGTTACCAACACACTTAGGCTGTTGCTCCCTCTTAACAGACGGTTCACAATCACTGGCATGCAAGATAACTGAGTGATTGTGGACTTCACTGGATAGTAAATTGACTTGCAGTGTAGGTTTGCTATGTATTGGGTTGAGTGTAGTTAAGGAGTCACTGGTCCTGGGGCATGAATGGTAGACTTTTTTGTTGTGAAGATCCCTAATTTCCTAATTTACTGCAGTATCCTGAGTAGAAAACACTTTCAGTTTTGCACTTTGATTCCATGTAGATGGCGTTTAGATGTGCCACACGTTTGGCATAAATCCGGAATGTTAACACTAGTTGCTCATTAGAACAATGTGGTAAAGCTGCGGATCACCAGGGAGTTAACTGGCAGTCTGATGCTGGTGTTGAAAGTGCATGTTCCAGTGTGCATGTCAGAATGTTTTAATGAAATAGAAGAGCAAGATATTTGAGAATTCATTTACAATGTGTCTTGCTTTTTACAGCACTAACCATAATTTCTATGACAAAATGACCTCTCTCCTTTTGCTCCTTTCTAAATGAAATAGTTTAAGTTTTACCAGTTTGATTCAATCAAGATGGCTTCAGGTGTGCAACACTTTTGTCATAAGTAAACCTGTTTGCGCTCTAGTTGCATTCTAGAGTATTCCGAGTAGTTCTTAGAACACTCTGGGAGACTGCAGTAGAACACAGGGGAATCAACTGACAGGCTGCTCGTGTTGGAAGTACGTGTTTTACTGAGAATGTCAGAACGTATTCTCACATGACTGAGAAAGATAGCGTGAATTTACAGAAAATATTCCCTCATTTTAGCTCCTGGAGCACTTTCCATAGCCACTATGAGAAAATCATGAGAAAACATTTTTCTCTCAAACATGTTTTATGAGATTCCAGCCAAAGGGTACCATTTTTCACAGGGTAAAATCACCAAAATCACCTTGGAACACCCCACAATTCATAAAATGAGTATAGTGCCACCCTCAAATGATTTATAGTGTATCTAAAATCTGTTACCACCCTTTATACATGCTCCTTTGTGTGACCCTCAAAACCTGCTATTCACCGCAATGCATTTCAGTGGGGTCCATGTACAGCCTTGCAAAGTACCACTCATCAATTGTTAGATGAACGCATTTTAGTGCTTGTGTCTGCATCACCGCACCAAACTGCATTAGTCACGCATATTATAGCTCTCAGAGGACCTTCAAAGTGCAGCATAAAACAACAAAAGCGCCCTCTCACTCGCATAATACTGCCCTGCTGGCTGCCCATGTCAGCAATTATGAGCTAACACTGTTGGATTGACAGTGTTAAGCTATGGGCTGTGTCAACGCTGTTAATGCTGTGATATTTTTTTTTCACAGCTTTTTACTTGATAAATGAATTCCCACCAGGCCTAGCCTCACTAGGCCACGCTATCATCCAGTGTTAGAAAACATCACAGCTTGGCAGGACAACCTTAGGTCGAACAATATAGCGCCTTTTGTTTTATGTCAATGCAACCGCAGTGATTGGCCCAGGAGACATCACTTTGTTCATTTCTGATGTTGCCACTTCGGGCTAGAGAAGGTGGCGCTGCATGACCTTCTCAGACTGATATGTGTGATGGTTATGCTGGCAGGTGCAGCACAGGATGTTTTGCCGCCTTCAGGTACTGCCACTAGGTCCCCTCTCTCTTGCCACTCACTGTACATAATTGGCTCAGGCCAAATAAGATGGGGAGACATTGCCAATCCTCGCTCCACCATTCTTCCCAGCTACTCTCTCATGCCTGTGCCGCTGACACTACCAGCGAGCATGCCTTTGTTTTCTGGTGTCATGATGCACCCTCTGTAGTGGCACACATTCTAATGTGCCTGCCAACCTGCACTCCCGTTGCTTCAACTATCCCGAGATAAAGAGAGACTGCCAGCAACACAACAGTGCCAAGGCAGCTGCCCTCACAGCAGTCAGAACAAGTGACAGTGAAACCATCCTCATAGGCACCATCCTCCAAGGCCAAGAGGCTTGACTGCATGCAATCAGCACACCAGTGTGACATCTGCTACCCGGTGGTTCTCAGCACACCCACAGATTCAAATACGCTGTCTGCTGGCTCAGCCTGGCAACCACTTCAGGTTAGGACAGGTGAGCCCAGACTCAACAAACTCATTAGCGTTGCATTGGAGGTAGTGTCAGAGTGGGTTGGTGGGGAGGGGTGATTGGGTCCTTCTTCTTTAGGTAACTCACAATTTAAAACACAGCACACATACCTTAAAATGACGGATACATGCAAGTTAAAGTAATCTTTGAGAAATTCATCTTTTTACATAATGACGCGCGTCTGTCTGTCCGCTTGTGTTTAATGACTTGTGTATTTTAAAATTGTATTACCCAGGGACAGTATATGAAATTGACCTTCCATGTTAGGGAAAGGTTTGAAGCATTTTTAGATCTTCTTAATGCTTATAAAGGACTAATTTCCGAAATGTATCTCTTTACATGGCCTTCATTGCTACATTTAAAATGTCTCTCAAAATGTCACACATTTGGCATTCACCTGTCACTCCTGGAGACACTGAAACCATGGAAATGTTACACATAAGCAATCTGAAAACTTAGCAGCTATCCATGCCCCATAGTCCTGTAACAGATGCCATAACATGTTGTCCTTGGTGTGGCCAGCCAGTAAAATGTGGGTTCCATTGGGACCCCCCCTACATGCCCTTTGGGGGTCTGGGTGTACGCACTCTGCCCCCTAACATATTCTTTTTTTATTCATTTACTGGACACAGGGACCAAGTCCCTGAGTCTTGTAATGGCTGCAAAACATATTGTTCTGGTTCAAAACAACTAATCAGTGTCGCCTAGTCACTTTTAAAAGTGGCCAATCAGAGCATATCTGGACACCAACTGTCCAGATACACAATTATTTTCTAACCTCAATTTCCTGAAAACTACTGAACACAAGCCGATATAGGATGTATCGAGGACGCGGATTGTCAAACAGCACTGATGTCCCCAAGGGAAGCGGCTGTCGCTCTTAGTTTTCGACTAATCCAATTAAAAATCCTACAGACAACGTATCTCACGGGGGTAACCTTAGCGAAAATGGGAGCTAGGTAGGACACACTATGTCTACGCTGATGCCATCAAGAGGCAACCTTCTATCACACTATAAGGAACTGTCCTCTCCTACGCCACATATCGGATGGGGCAACGATACACATGCAGGATGCAATAGGAAAACAGATAACACTCACACCACCGCTGGGGCTTCTTAATATTTGGGAAGCTACTGGTCTCACAGATGTGGAACAGCGATTAGCCACGCTAGGGTACACGCTGGTGAAAAGAGCAATTGCAATGAAATGGGGGACAGCGACCAAGGTTTTGGCAGCTGAACTGGATAAATGTATGATTGCGGAAAAGGCAGTGTATAAATCTAGAGGCTGCCCTAAGAAATGGGATAAAAAATGGGGCGGGTGGAATGCACACAGAGGGGATTTATGTACACCCCCAACTGTTGAAATGGAAATATCAAGGCACAATAGACATTCATCTGAATTGTTTGACTGATTCAATATACATTGCTATGCCATGGATACAAGATTGAAATATATGCATAGTATTGCTTTGTGATTATTTGCAGTTTGAAATCAATAAAAAACAAAATTTAAAAACTACTGAACAGATTTACACTAAATTCAGTGCAATTCCGTCCAGGGGTTTTTGCTTTAGCCCTTCCTAACCCCTTCGCTGCGGCGGCTATTCCGCCGCAGCGCTAAGGGGGAGGCGGGGCCGCGCGGCGGTCCCGTGACGGAACTGCTCCGTCACGGCTCGCGGGTGAGCTGTGCTTATGACGGAACGGTTCCGGCACGGCCCCGCCTGCCTAATAGAACCTTCAGCGCAGGCGCGGAATTCGCGCCGCGCGGGCCGTGACGGAACCGTTCCATCACCAGCACAGCCCACCCGAGGCTCGTGACGGAACGGTTCCGTCACGAGCATGGGAGGGGTTTAAAGAACCTTATGGAAAATGCATGGTGATTTGGTCTTTTGGTGCCCCCCTTTTTCTTGGCTCTCACTTAACAGATCACCCCGAAATCCACCATGCACAAACAAGTCAAAAAGTAGCACCTTTTTGAAAAGTTTCATGGAGATTCGTCACACAGGCCAAAGTTCTTAGCAACACAAACAACACTTTTCCTATGGAACAGCTTAATATATATATATATATATATATATATATATATATATATATATATATATATATATATATATATATATATATATATATATATTTATTTATTTATGAACTCCACAAACGCCACTTCCTGATCCACCCAGGACCGGTGAGGCAAGGCAGGCAAAGTAGGAGACGGACCACAGGATTCACAGGTTCTTACTTTATTGCAGCTGGTAAAACAGGAGGGCAATACGAGTTTCGGGCTTCAAGAGCCCTTGTTCACATGCAACGAACTAGTGCAACTTTTTTGTTTTTATAATGCTTAGTGAGTAGCATAAGCTCCGCCCTACGAACAGTCACATGCCTATAGACATAGACAACATCTTGTGTATTTTGTAACAATTATCCGTGCAAATACGCAAAATAAGTTAAACACATTTATACCTATGATAGTTAAATGTTTTCTTTAACATAACAATCAAGATTTTATCAATTAAAATGTATAAAGTGTCTCTTAATGCGAGTTTGTAAGTCAATAACAGGGTAAATCCATTAAATACTGTGTCTCAGAGTCTATGGTGGGAGTATTCAAGTATGTTCAAGGCAGGCTAAATATAAAGTGCAAATAACAGTGCTGAACTAGATCAATGTCTAACTGTGCATAACGTGAGATCACGCGTGCTAAAGGGAGTAACAGTGTAAAATATTGCAAATACATGATAAAGTGACCTGTGTAAAAAATGCATAAATGCTTAATCAGACAATTAGGAGACACTCACAATTTTGTCATTCTAAAAAGCATCATTTAAAACATTTTATACAGGTATAAAAATATTATCATGTTAAAAAAGTGATAAAAACACCCATAGATAAAAAGTGCTAAAATCCTAAATAGTGATAAATATGAATATTTACAAGGATGGGAAGAGTGGTTAACTTGTGTTACCGTGGCTAACAAGGAACTTGACTAGCCACGGAGATGAAGATGTCCAAGAACAGATATGATTAGAAAAAACTAAGACATGAAGTCTGTACGGGAGAGATCATCTCTAGGTAACAGGGAACCTGACTACCTGAGGAAATTAAATTGTTAAAGCCCGGGGCTAAAAATAACTTCAGAGAAAATTACGCAAATCCTCAGTATTGTTAAGCCCATTTGGCCACTTACTGTCATATTTGAGGATGAAACGAGATTCTAGTTGCCTCAGTTTAAGCTCTCGATTACCACCCCGCCTGAGTGTGGGGACTGAGGCTACAACATAATAAGTTAAGCAATTAACATCTTTATTATGTGTACTCTGAAAGTGACGAGCCACCGGGTATGATTGGTCACAGGGCAGAATAGCCCTGATATGCTGCAAGATCCTGACGTGCACCTGCTGCTTAGTACTGCCTATATAATTGAGGCCGCAGGTGCACGTCAGGACGTATACAGCATATTCAGTTTTACAGGTATGGTTGCCAACAATAGGTGTGTCCACTGATTTGAATGGGGTACTGTAGTGAGTTTTATTGATGCCAAATTGGCATGCTCTACAATTGGAGCACTTGCGGAACCCAGATGCCGGTTGTAGCCAGACAGCTTTTTGTTTTAATTCCGGACTACTTTGGTCCAGCACTGTCCCCATACTTTGTGCTTTCCGAAACGTTACCAGTGGCTTGTTCGGCAACATGCTTCCTAACACTGTGTCCGTCAGAATAGTTGGCCAATTGCGATTGATAATTTGTCTGATCTTTTTCTCCTGACTACTGAATGCAGTAATAAATCTCGGACAGTCATTAGAAACTGCCACTATTGGATTTGCTACTGCTGGATCATTATCAAAAGGTTCTGAGAATAAAGAAGATCTTGGTCGTTTGTCGGCTCTAGCCAGAGCACGATCAAACACCCGATCTGAATACCCACGAGCTTTTAAACGTATTCTTAAATCCATGGCGCATTTAAGAAAATCATCATGGGAGCTACAAATTCTTTTAATGCGAAGGATTTCTCCTAATGGTATGCTTTCAATGGTGTGCATGGGATGGAGACTGGAAGCATGCAGAGTTGTGTTGCCTGCAGTGGCTTTTCTGTGTAGAGTCGTTTGTAACCTGTTGTCTTTGTCTATATAAACACTGACATCCAAAAATTCAATTTGTTTGGCACTAATGTGGGACGTGAATTTTAAGTTAAGGGCATTGTGATTAATTTCATCAATGAATTGACAGGCTTCCCTTTCGTCTCCCTGCCAAACTATGAAGATGTCGCCGATATAGCGTAAAAATGTAACAACTTTTTCTCTGACCCAAACCTGGTGTGTAACGTTAAGAACCTGCTCCTCCCACCAGCCCACGTGTAAACACGCGTAGCTGGGGGAGAAGCAGGCCCCCATCGCCACACCTCTGAGCTGCTTCCAAACCTCTTTTCCGAAAGAAAAGTAATTATTGTTTAAACACCATTCCATTAAGCTCAAAATCATTTTGTTATGCTGATGAAATTCCAATGGCCTTTGCTCTAGAAAAGGAGCTGTCGCTTTTAGGCCACAACTGTGGCCTATGCTTGTATATAGTTGCTCAACGTCCAAAGTTATAAGTAACACGTCTTCCTGCCATTCAAGGCCCTCTATTGTTTCCAAAAAGTCACTCGTATCGCGAACATAGCTGGGCAGTTCGCTTACCAAGTTTTGCAGAAAAAAGTCAATAAAACGCCCTACATTCTCCCCACTGCTCTTGATAGCGGAGATAATTGGCCTGCCAGGTATTGGTAATATTCCTTTGGGAACTTTTGGTATTAAATAGAAAACCGGTAACACGTGGATAGGTCAGTAAGGGGACATGGCGTCAAATGTATGATTTTGGCAATGTAACTTGTATATTATTGTTGTCCTTGCTCTTTTGTTCCTGTCCTGTTTGCTGCCTTAAAAAACCTAATAAATAAAAAATTTTAAAAAATAAAACCGGTAAGACAGGAATTTCATTGAGCATAAATTTGAGATCATCACCTGAAATGAGGCCTTCCCTGCGCCATTCAGTAACAATTTTTTCAAATTTTCATTTGCCTTTTTGTAGTCTTTAAGGTTGGATTTACCATAGCATGCATTGTCCTGTAGCTGTCTTTGTGCCTCCTGAATATAATCTATTTTTGGCCAGATAACAAGGTTGCCGCCTTTGTCTGCGGTTTTCACCACAATATCAGGGTTATCATTGAGTCTTTTGATCAGTTCATAGTAATTGGCTCTTTTCTGGTTAAAAATGTGTCTCTTCCGATTATTAGTTTTCCTATATAGATCTTTGATTTCTGTGATGATACAGTCTTGAAAAACATCCACCGCATCTCTAGTCATTAGCGGTACAAAGTCAGATTTGCCTTTAAAGGGGGTTGTACCCGCCCCTTTCTGTACAATGTTAATTTTTTCCAGTCTTCTCTGGGTGTTGAGATCTTGTTCTGGGCCCATAGGTTGTGAGTCCGTAGCCTGGTTTAGATCATGACAGTCAAGAAGCGCTGGAATGTCAGCCACTACTAACCGGGGGTTGTTAGTGGAAATCTTAGCCTTAGCTGGATTGGCAATGTCTGTACTTGATTTGAGATGTTGCAACGCAAAAAACGTCTTAAGTTTAAGTTTGCGAATATAGCAATACACATCTACTCTTGTAGAGGCGTACTTAAAATTCTGTTCAGGACAAAAGTTGAGACCTAAAGCAAGGAGTTGTTGTTCCGCTTTGGATAAAACAACATCAGAGAGGTTTATAACAGATCTTTCATTAGTTACTTCCTCTTCTGCCAATGTTTGTTTGTCTTCTTTTCTTGCGCAACGTTGTTTTTGTCTTCTCCTTCTTTCGCGTCTTTTTTTGTTCCTGCGGATGTTGCCTCGTTTTTTTGTCGTGGCCTCAATGATCGAAGCCTTTCCGCCACTAAAAAATCAAGTTCCTCTTCTAAATTGAGGATGGGCGCTGCTTGAGCATTGGTAAATAGATCATTGCTTGACCCACTCGATACACTGGAAGAAGAAATTGAATCAGAGCTCATGCTTTCAACCGCCTGATTAGCCCCCATTTCTGTAGTTGATGCAGACGGTTGAGCCCTGTTTCCCTTGTCGCTGTATTGTTGTCTTTTGGTAGCATTATACTTTCGCGCAAAGGTAAAAATCTGACCATTCGCTTAGTCTGCAGAATCTCGTGCGAATTTATTTACTTTTCGTATTTTTATTTTGTTTTCGTGTTTCTTTAGTCTGTCCAACATTTCATCCTTTAGTTTTTTGCTGACCTCTGTTTCATCTATTTTATCGATCTGTTCTTGAATTTTATCGATGGTTTTCAGAATTTCCTCTCTGTCAATGGCGGCATATTTCATTAATAAATAAACCAAATTCATGGAAGCTGTCAAATTAAGTTGACCCCACTCTTTCAACATTAGTGGGTTCGGGTTTTCAAAGCTCGGTGCGAGCATTATTCTTAAGCCGCGGGGTACACGCTGTGCATCAGCATATTTGGAGAGCGAGTAATGTTCCCACCATTTTGTTACTTCCAAGCGTTTTTCAAGTGCTTTGTATAAGGTTTTAATATTCCCATCTTCCCGTACTTCCACATTCGGTAAAGTTTTGTTAGAGATGCCGCCCGGAGCAGAAACCTGGTTAAACAACTCTTCAGCTTCCTCCTCCCTAGCACGGAACACTTCCATAGACATTCCTCCGTTCCAGCTGACAGTTATTAATGCAATATGGTAAACAATGCGCCGTTTAAAGCTGTTTTTAGGCGTTTATGTTTACTCTGTGATAATCCCACGTAGAGGAGACCTCCCCACCTCCGTACTGCCTACTATTACAAGACTCATCGCGTTTGAGATGACAGCGAGCGTTGGCAAAATCTTCTGACCTCACCGCTGAAAGCTTATCACCGCCTCACGTTGTCCGAGTCTTTTCTTCTTTGGCTGTGGGAGGGGGCATCCGTTGAAAATTCCGACAAAGGATTTCAAAAAAGCAAGTGGCTTGAAGACGGATGCCGCTTTAGGGAAGGGGGTCCGTTTGACGAAATTAAGCCGGCTCTCGTAATTAAATATTTTTGAACTCCACAAACGCCACTTCCTAATCCACCCAGCACCGGCGAGGCAAGGCAGGCAAAGTAGGAGACGGACCACAGGATTCACAGGTTCTTACTTTATTGCAGCTGGTAAAACAGGAGGGTAATACGCGTTTTGGGCGTCAAGAGCCCTTGTTCACATGCAACGAACTAGTGCAACTTTTTTGTTTTTATAATGCTTAGTGAGTAGCATAAGCTCCGCCCTACGAACAGTCACATGCCTATAGACATAGACGGTACAAAAGGGGGTGGTAATGGACGGAGCATCTGAACCAATCAAACACTCACACCCAGTCAAAAGATCTGGGTTTAATCCATCACCGTTCTTTAGCCCACCTGCCATGCCTTCCCTGGACCGGAAACAAGCTTCCGAAGACCGGTGTCTGGCATTACAGCCGTCTTCAGCCCGGCTTGCTTGAATCCAGTGGCAAAGTGAGCAAGGGACTCACGTCTGAGCATACCCTGCCACACTTATGGCGGCCAAAAGCGGTACAAAAGGGGGGTGGTAATGGACGGAGCATCTGAACCAATCAAACTCACACCCAGTCAAAAGATCTGGGTTTAATCCATCACCGTTCTTTAGCCCACTCAGCCACCCCAGTTCAGACATGGCTATATGCAAATCAGTCTGACCCTGTGCCTCATGGGAACAGTCCAGCCCGAACTGCCAAGCCATGCCTTCCCTGGACCGGAAACAAGCTTCAGAGGACCGGTGTCTGGCATTACAGCCGTCTTCAGCCCGGCTTGTTTGAATACAGTGGCAAAGTGAGCAAGGGACTCACGTCTGAGCATACCCTGCCACACTTATGGCGGCCAAAAGCGCTACAAAAGGGGGGGGGGGTACTGGGGTGAATGTATGACATTGTTCTACATTCTGTCCATCAACTGTGTTTTTTTGCTATAGACATAGACAACATCTTGTGTATTTTGTAACAATTATCCGTGCAAATACGCAAAATAAGTTAAACACATTTATACCTATGATAGTTAAATGTTTTCTTTAACATAACAATCAAGATTTCATCAATTAAAATGTATAAAGTGTCTCTTAATGCGAGTTATATATATATATATTTTTTTTTTTCTCCAAAAACAAGGTTGCCCTTAATGGAAGCGCCTCAGCAACACCCACTTGGGATTTAACTTGTAGAGACTCCAAATACCAGATGCCTCAGCGGGCGGGAGAACACGCCCAGAAGGGCAGGACTCTTTACATAAACACAGGTGTTCTCTACCAGTTTGCTGTTCTTTTCTTTGCAATGGCTTGTGAACAAGAGGTGAAATTTGAAACGTGTAAAGCCTGCAGATCTTTGATGTCAGCCACAATGTGAGATACCTGGGGTCCTCACTGCAGGGAGTGGCTTTCCGGGATGCGCTTCCATTAAGGGCAACCTTGTCTTTGGAATTAGTAGCGGCTATGCCTAAGTCGCGGAAGCAGCCCGCCGCAAATGGGGATCCTAAGCCTTTGAAATTGCAGACGCTGAAAGAGGATCGGAAAGGTCCGATCGTGAGAGACTGACAAGAAAAAATGTTCTCTACATTTTTGCTGAAATCAACCCACTGGGGATTTAAATGCATGTTATTTTGACAAGTCAGCAACACCCACTTGGGATTTTACTTGTTAGAGACTCCAAATACCAGACGCCCCCGCGGGCGGGAGAACACGCCCAGAAGGGCAGGACTCTTTAAACAAACACAGGTGTTCTCTACCAGTTTGCTGTTCTTTTCTTTGCGATGACTTGTGAAACAGGAAGTGAAATTCGAAACACGTAAAGCCTGCAAATCTTTGATGCCAGCCACAATGTGAGATACCTGGGGTCCTCACTGCAGGGAGTGGCTTTCCGGGAGGCGCTTCCATTAAGGGCAACCTTGTTTTTGGAATTAGTAGCGGCTATGCCTAAGTCGCGGAAGCAGCCCGCCACAAATGCGGATCCTCAGCCTTTGAAATTGCAGACGCTGAAAGAGGATCGGAAAGGTCCGATCGTGAGAGACTGACAAGAAACAGTTTTTCTCTACATTTTTGCTGAAATCAACCCACTAGGGATTTAAATGCATGTTATTTTGACAAGTCAGCAACACCCACTTGGGATTTTACTTGTTAGAGACTCCAAATACCAGACGCCCCAGCGGGCGGGAGAACACGCCCAGAAGGGCAGGGCTCTTTAAATAAACATAGGTGTTCTCTACCAGTTTGCTGTTCTTTTCTTAGCGATGGCTTGTGAACAAGAAGTGAAATTCGAAACGCATAAAGCCTGCAAATCTTTGATTCCAGCCACAATGTGAGATACCTGGGGTCCTCATTGCAGGGAGTGGCTTTCCGGGAGGCGCTTCCATTAAGGGCAACCTTGTTTTTGGTGTATATATATATATATATATATATTCACTGAAAAAACCATAGGTTATAGACCATATATAGTTAGGAATTAGCATTTAAAAAACCTTTTTTTACTCACACAAAACCATTGAAATTCCATATATAGTTAGTTGCACTAACTATCGCGCACCCGCAATCCACTGCTGATGATGTCACATATTACATCATTCATAACATGGTCAGTGACATCACTGATGACATCACTGATGACATCTCAAATGACATCACTGATGACATCTCAAATGACATCACTGATGACATCATCTAGTGTCTGTGTGTTTTTGTAAAGTTTAAATATGTTTTACATATTGAAGAATGAGTGGATGTATGGAAGACTGAGTGTGTGTGTGGCTGGCTGGGAGGTGTGTGACTGTGCATATCAATGTGTACTTGTATCAGTGATTGTATAAGAGAGTAAGTTTGTGTTAGTATATGTGTGAAAAGTATGGTGTTCTGTGTTTAACTGTATAGATGAGGAAATCGAAGTGTGATTGATTCTTCACAGGACTGACTAGGTGTATGAGTGCATATGATAGTGTTGTAATAATGAGTGACTGTATGTATGAGTGATTGTATGGGTGAATGAGTGAATGTGTGTGTAGACGTAGGAATCAGTGAGTGCGTATGTAGTAACTGGTATTGGTGTGTCATGATGTCATCAGTGATGTCATTTGAGATGTCATCAGTGATGTCATTTGAGATGTCATCAGTGATGTCATCAGTGATGTCACTGAAGTATGGTGTTCTGTGTTTAACTGTATAGATGAGGAAATGGAAGTGTGATTGATTCTTTACAGGACTGACTAGGTGTGTGAGTAACTCCATGGATGAGTGGCAGTGTGTGAGTGTCTGCATAGGTGTATGAGTGCATATGATAGTGTTGTAATAATGAGTGACTGTATGTATGAGTGATTGTATGGGTGAATGAGTGAATGTGTGTGTAGACGTAGGAATCAGTGAGTGCGTATGTAGTAACTGGTATTGGTGTGTCATGATGTCATCAGTGATGTCATTTGAGATGTCATCAGTGATGTCATCAGTGATGTCATTTGAGATGTCATCAGTGATGTCATCAGTGATGTCACTGACCATGTCATGAATGATGTAATATGTGACATCATCAGCAGTGGATTGCGGGTGCGCGATATATAGTTAGTGCAACTAACTATATATGGAATTTCAATGGTTTTGTGTGAGTAAAAAAAGGTTTTTTAAATGCTAATTCCTAACTATATATGGTCTATAACCTATGGTTTTTTCAGTGAATTTTCAAGGTTTTGTAAATGCTAATTCCTAACTATATATGGTCTATAACCTATGGTTTTTTCAGTGAATTTTCAAGGTTTTGTAAATGCTAATTCCTAACTATATATGGTCTATAACCTATGGTTTTTTCAGTGAATTTTCAAGGTTTTGTAAATGCTAATTCCTAACTATATATGGTCTATAACCTATGGTTTTTTCAGTGAATTTCAATGGTTTTTTAATAGCAAATATCATAAGCTGTCGAATGTCAAGTACGTGGTAAGAAAAAACATTTTCGTGTTTATGCACACTGATCTGATTTGAATGGTGCCCCCCCCCCTCATTTCTATTAGGAGTACTCTCTCTTTGCACATAGTGAAGGGTAGTTAACGCAGGCCTTTGCCCCCGTTGCCCCCGTTGTAATCCGTCGTGCCTGCTTCTCTCTCCATTTGATTGATTGTTCTCTTTGGTTCATTCTCTATTTACAAACAAGCACAGAGTCGCAATACTCTGTTTAGTCTTTGCAGATAGCGAAAAATCGTGTAAAAAAACAAAAGGAATCGAGCAAAATCAGTAGGCCACTAATGGGATCTCTTTTTGACCTCGCTAAAATAGAAACATTAGGAACAACCCCTCATGACAAATACGAAACTAGTGAGATGAACTGAACTCCACACCATGATGGCTGCAAGACAGCTCGGCTCCGCCACCCACCCCGCCCAAAATAACGATAAACTCTATGCAAATATATACAACACACCAGCAAAGTAACAGGGTAAAACATTTTATTAAACAACTATTTACATAACTATTTTAAACTTTTTGTTGCCCGATCCGGCTAGCTCAATCGATCGAGCATGAAACTCATGCACTCTGATGATTCAAAGTTTTGAAGAGTGCTTGTAACACTGTCTGAAGCCTATTTGCACTTGCTTCATCTTCACTATTCTAAAAGTAAGTGGGGGCTGTTTGAGTACGTTACTGCATTTGTAAACAATGTGATGCGGTGCCACCCTGAACCGCTTAACGGAGGCCCCCGAGGGACGGTGTGATGGCGCGGACTCGGAGGGGGCGCTTGGCTCCGGCCCCCTCCCCAAGTCGTGTTCTCCTGGTGTCGCCTGAGATCGCCCCCGACATAGGTGGCCGGCTCCCGGGATCAAGCGGAACTTTTTGCCTTTTGGTAACTCTTCCATTCTTGACCTTGTCCCACAATCCGTTTCACCTAAAGACACGCTGTAGTGGGGCGCCCCTTTACCATTTCAGTTGCCATTCCGCCCGCTTTTGCTACACTGTGCCTCTTCCGCTATTCAGCTGTTTACCGCCCGCTCTTTCGACTACAACGTCTCGCTCGCCATGTAGTTGAGTTGCTCCCGCTCTTGCGGTGCAGCGATAGGCGGCTGCCACAGGACTCTCAAAATGGCGGCCGGCTCTTCAGATTTGGGCGTGGGCCACTAAAATGGCCCTGCGACACCCTGGAACTCGGACGCTTGTCTGCTAGAGCTTGGGCTCCATTCTCGAAAAGCGTCCCCTCAGCCTTGAAGATTCTACAAAAGTCTTGGGGGCCCCCGACTCCCGCAGGCTTCTGGTGGGGAGCGGCTAGCATGATTGCTCGTGGAATGGCCACGACAGAGCTACGAAATGGTGGTGCTCTCATGCTAACGCCAGCTTCAGTCTGAAACATCCAGAAACTCTGTAGACTACCAATTCGATCAGTTCGGGTAGCGCCCCAACGTGACCCGGTAGAGAAGAACTTGCCCTCCCCTCTTTGACTGATGGTTCTTGTTGCCTGTCCCTTCTGTTGTCATTTAACAGAACTATTTAGCCTGCTAAAAGGGGTTGTGTTCCGACCGCTGGTTGGTGGAGACATTTTGACTATATTCTGGACCTGCGTTGTCGCGTAATGCGTCATATGACGCGCCGCGTTAGCGCATCCGGAAGTGATCCGGCGCGCAGCGCGTAACGTAAGCATAACAGATCATGTAACTTGTTAATAAAACTTTTCATTGGTTCATTTTACTTTTCTTATTCTAATGATGAAAGGCTTGGTCATATGACCTAAAAATTACGCTTTTTATTACTTTCGAACATTATTTTTTCTTAAACATATGTTATAATGTTCCAGGCTAATGTACTTTCCCGGAAAATTTACAACTGTCCTGCAAGTAAAATATATTCATTTTTCGAGAAAAAGGGCGTTTCTTCGTCCCATGACGGAGCCGTTGAGCAAAAGAGGGTCGGCCTGCTGTCTTAGTCGCCGATACGCCAGAATATCAGATTCTTATCGATCACTTTATGTTGCAGGAGTAGAAAACACAACAACCCTTGACCATTTATCTTTACTGCGTTCCTGCGTATTATACCTTTTACCCTTCATGTAATTCGAATGCTTTATTTCACTTGCCTTTTACTGATTCTAAAACAGTGACTATTATTAAAAACTTTACCAATGTAAATACTACTACCATGTTTTCTTTTAAAAACCTTTATTGTGAAAATGTCAGTATACAAATACGGGCCTATAACCACGTGGGCCGGCCACGGAGCAAACTGTAATCGTATATGATGAGTAGACATTTACACTGTAGAGGAACGTAACGGGCGGGCCATTAGGTTGCAAGAACTAAGGTGTCTAACAGTTGCGGAATCGGTGGACGTACATTTTATAATTAAAATACGACAGGGCCAGTTACAATAAAATTATCTAGATATACATTTGCGGGCAAGTACCATGGGTGACGTTAATTCGAACTTTCAATAGTACAGTATTCAATAACACATCAGAACTTAATATCAATAGGGATGTCGAAATATTCAATCAATTCTCGTCCCCGCCCGCCATGTGCTTCAAAACTGCATACGTATCTCGTGATTTCAAGGTTCTGCAACCAGTACACAACAACGAGTTACGAGTCCCATTTATTCCGGCGCCATTTTGGGCGAGGACGGGCAGGTCCAGGATATAGTCAAAATGTCTCTACCAACCATCGACTATGATGATGTTCATATGCTGTATTTATTAGAGTAACACTCATCTGTCCACATGAAATTAATTTGCCACAATCTAAACATGTCATTTTAATCTTTCCAAAGTTCTTCTAAATATTTGGGACCGTTTCCCTTGCCTCTGATGCTGTCAGTGCCAGTTCTTTGATGAATGTACTGGCAGGTCGGGGGTTCTCCTCCAAATCTCTCTTTTATGCAGCACTATAATTAATCGGTTCCACCTCTCCATATGACGATGCATGGTATAGTTACCATAACTATATTTTTTTTCGGTTCCTCTGGAGAGTACATCGTGGCAGATGAAGCGTGTAACGTACCGGGAATTTACCTTTTTTGCATGTAGAGGAAAGGAAAAAAAATTCGAGCGTCCAAGTTCTAAGGTGTCCCAGGGCCATTTTAGTGGACCAGGCCCAAATCCAAAGGACAGGCCGCCATTTTGAGAGTCCTGTTGCAGCCGCCTGTCGCTGTAGCATCAAGAGCGGCCGAAACTCAGCTGAATGGCAACTGAAACGGTAAAGGGGCGCCCCACTACAGCAGACGAGCCTCCACCTGGCAAGGCCCGTTCACGCCGCCCCCCCCCCCCCTTCGGGCACCCCACGCCGTTATTCGGAGCAGGATTGTAGGATGGCCACACCAATGCGGCAACTTACTAGACACCACCTCGGTGCCAACCGAATCTCAGCGCCTTGTGGTGTCTTCTATTCAGAAAACATTGTTGTGCTGCCTTCGACCTATTCGCCGCAAGTGCGCACGCAACTCAGCTGCATAGCTTGCTAGACACCACCTCGGTGCCATCCGGATCTTGGCGCGTTGCGCTGCCTTTGGCCCCATTCGCACATCGGTCCGCTACTGACGCCACCTCACAGGCCAACGGGGCGCCCCACGCCGACTTTCAGCATTGTACGATGGCCACACCAGTACGGCAACTTGCTAGACACCACCTCGGTGCCATCCGGATCTTGGCGCGTTGTGCTGCCTTCGGCCTATTCGCACATCAGTCCGCTACTGACGCGAACTCACAGGCCAACGAGGCGCCCCACGCCGACTTTCAGCATTATAGGATGGCCACACCAGTACGGCAACTTGCTAGACACCACCTCGGTGCCATCCGAATCTTGGCGCGTAGTGAAGCTGCAGCAGCTGCAAATAAGCTTCAGACAGTGTTACAACCGCTGCTCAGAACTCTCAACTATGACACCACCTCGGTGCCATCCGGATCTTGGCGCGTTGCGCTGCCTTTGGCCCCATTCGCACATCGGTCCGCTACTGACGCCACCTCACAGGCCAACGGGGCGCCCCACGCCCACTTTCAGCATTGTACGATGGCCACACCAGTGCGGCAACTTGCCAAACACAACCTCGGTGCCATCCGGATCTTGGCGCGTTGTGCTGCCTTCGGCCTATTCGCACATCGGTCCGCTACTGACGCTGCCTCACGTGCCAACGGATTTTCTACGCTTTTTATACCCTATGCCGCATAACAGGTCATGTGACTTGTTTATAAAACTTTTCATTGGTTCATTTTACTTTTGGTTTCCTAATGATGGAAGGCTTGATCATATGACCTAAAAATAACACTTTTCATTGGATGAAAACTTTTTTTTTTCCCAAACGATGAAAGCCCCACCTTGTTTCTGGATGTTTCAGACTGAAGCTGGCGTCAGCATGAAAGCACCACCATCTCGTGGCTCCGTCGTGGTCATTCCGCGAGCAATCATGCAGCCGCTCCCCACCGGAAGCCTGCAGGAGTCTGGGGCCCCCAAGACTTTTGTACAATCCTCAAGGCTGAGGGAACGCTTTCGAGAATGGGGTCCAAGACCTAGCAGACTAGCGTCCGATTTCCAAGGTGTCCCAGGGCCATTTCAGTGGACCAGGCCCAAAAAGGAAAGAGCCTGCCGCCATTTTGAGAGTCCTGTGGCAGCCGCCTATCGCTGCACCGCAAGAGTGGGCGCAACTCAGCTGAATGGCGGATTTTGACACAGTGGACCAAAAGCGGACGGAATGGCAACTGAAACGGTAAAGGGGCGCCCCACTACAGCAGACGAGCCTCCACCTGGGGAGGCCCGTTCGCGCCGCCTCACCCCCCCCCCCCCGGGGCGCCCCACGCCGTTATTCGGAGGGCGGCAACTTACTGGACATCACCTTGGTGCCATCGTTCTGCTGCCTTGGAACTATTCGCACAACAGACCGCTACTGATGACCCACCCCCCGCGACGCCCCACGCCGGATACCGAAATCAGTGCGGCACCCAGGCAACATCACCTGGGTGCCGTCCAGAAATCTGGACGTTGTGCTGCGTTGGGACTATTCGCACAACCGACCGCTACTTCCTTCTTTTTCCCTAAAAATGTTTAAATGTTTTTACTGTTTTTGTTTTGTTGTATATATTTATAAGTTATTAAAGTTTTATAATCCTACTACTTTGTTGGAGTGCTATATATTTTTAACGTGACACATAATTGTAAAAACTTTGATGTACAAAGAGGCATCCCTGGAATCTTCCGCTTCAGGCTCGGTCCCCTCCCCAATCACAATACAGAATGGTTTTCAGATAGTAGGAACGCGTGTGGTGTGACGGATCTCATCGGGTGTGGGCCTTGATCTACTATAACTCCTTTGAAGAGGGGTGATTCTTTACAGCTGTGGCCATAAACTACATCTGCAGGGCTAGCTGATAGCCTAGGACCGGCCTGGACAATTGGACACAGAGGAAAAGGAGTGTCAGAGGGTGCGGTAGTGAATAGGGCGAAAGGGAGGTGTCGGACAGGCACAGATTGTGATTCTCAGGGAAGAGCAGCGCAGATGGGGGGAGGTTTATTGCCCATGCGTAAGACAGAGAGCGGGGGTGACCAGTGCCTGGGGGAGATGCTTGCGAGGGTGGGGAGCCATGCTAAGGATCGACAGCGTGCAGAGAGTGGGTCTGGTCAAGGCATCTAAAATGGCTGCCGTGCACGACAAAAGTGTGGCATTTGAAAAAAGGCAAGATGGCGCAGACAATGTTTATCAACACTTCCTGATTTCCTTCGAATCGAACGTTAACAGACGTTATCTCTACCACACTACCGGTCCCCCTGGGCTTAAACGCCGAGATGGTAGGGACTGCATCCCGTGGAGATAGGCCGAGACGTCACTCAGCAGAAAAAAAAGAAAAAAAAAGTCTATAAACATACAATAAGTTAAAAGTCAATCATTCTTGTTTCCTTGTAGTACGCTCCCCAGGCCCGCGGGGCCCTTTTAAAACCTCCACATCAAACCTAGGGGGTCAGGGAGGATCTACTATGCCCCCTTATGGTCATTTGCCCCTTCGCTTTGGCCTCCTCTTGTCTCTCGATCCTACCGAGAGACAAGATGGCGGCCGCTACGGACTGTTTGGAATGTTTAGACGCCGGAGAACCATCCGGTCCGCTGTTACAGATATATATCTTTTTTTGAACGTTAATTTCTCAAAATCCACTGGAGCACATATATTGAGACCTAGCAAAGGCACATCGGGCTACCAGTCCCTACAATTTTGCCAAGTTTCGTGCAAATCCATTCAGCCGTTCGGGCTAAAAGTGAGGCCAACCGCCCTATGGAAATTAACATTGGAAAAACGCGTTTTGGGACCCCCTTTTTTCTCGGCCCCCCCTTGACGAACCCCCCCCCCCCAAATTTCCAGGGGCTGCTCAGAAACAAAATGTTCCATTTTCCTGAAAATTTCTGCCAATTCCGTCCACAAACGCCAAAGTTATTAGACATAGAATTTTCAAAAATCCTTACAATCACTTCGCTACAACCTCATAAATTAAAAATAAAAATGAATAATGTCTCAAACAATTTTTGATTTCTAAATATAAATTTATTCTTCTGAATTTTCATAATTTGAAAGAACTAGAACATGTCCTCATCAGGAATTTCCTCTTCAATCATCTCATCAGGAATCTCCTCATGAAAAGTCTGCAATGATGATTCTTGTAACTCTATAGTCTCCAAACATTCGATAAATTCGCCGTCAAGAGATTGATCAAAAAAATCTTTCAAGTCATCTCCTCCTTGTGAGAATATTTCATTATTGGTGCTGTCAATTTCAATAAATGTAGTGGATAATTCAAAAGAAATTGCCACGGTCTCTTCATTGTGATCCATTTTATTTTGAAATTTCTTGCTGTAAATTGCAGAAAAAAATAATCACTTTCATTTATCGTTTTTAGTAATACATAATATAAAACTAACTTTATCAAGTATTTAGTATAACAGAAGGACTGTAAATAAATAACAGAAAACATTTTTCAAATTATCTTAAAGTGTACAACATAGTTCCCCTTACAAATTAACAACTCACCTTTTTGAAAGTAGGAGAAGCGTTAGTACTGTGTAAATCAAACACCAGAAATTGAGCACCAAAAATTCCTCACAAATGTACCTCAGACAGTAGTATCACAAAATGGCTGTGGTTTCCTCTCATTTTAGATATATACATAACCAATTAACTTTCATCACACACAAATACAAAACCAAAGTAACATTTTAATTGGTTCTAAATTTCAACACTTTCAAATGTGTTTTCCCCATATATACATAACCAATTAACTTTCATCACACACAAATACAAAACCAAAGTAACATTTTAATTGGTTCTAAATTTCAACACTTTCAAATGTGTTTTCCCCATGCAATTTTCCAAAGGACATTTAGATACGTCTACAGCCTGAATGGCTGAACGGAATTACACCAAACTTGGCAAAATGGTACATCAAACCTAGGGGGTCAGGGAGGATCTACTATGCCCCCTTATGGTCATTTGCCCCTTCGCTTTGGCCTCCTCTTGTCTCTCGATCCTACCGAGAGACAAGATGGCGGCCGCTACGGACTGTTTGGAATGTTTACAGACGCCGGAGAACCAATCAGCTTCGCTTCACAAAGCTCCGTAACGCGAAAAGTACGCGAACCGGAGCGCTGCCCGGTCCGCTGTTACAGATATATATCTTTTTTTGAACGTTAATTTCTCAAAATCCACTGGAGCACATATATTGAGACCTAGCAAAGGCACATCGGGCTACCAGTCCCTACAATTTTGCCAAGTTTCGTGCAAATCCATTCAGCCGTTCGGGCTAAAAGTGAGGCCAACCGCCCTATGGAAATTAACATTGGAAAAACGCGTTTTGGGAGCCCCTTTTTTCTCGGCCCCCCCTTGACGAACCCCCCCCCAAATTTCCAGGGGCTGCTCAGAATCAAAATGTTCCATTTTCCTGAAACTTTCTGCCAATTCCGTCCACAAACGCCAAAGTTATTAGACATAGAATTTTCAAAAATCCCATAGAGAAAAAATCCTAACTATATATACCTACTGGCGACCGCCAGTAGGTAATATATATATAAAACCCTGCTTCTCGCCTCCCACCAATGTTTTTTCACAAAGCAGTCACTGACCCGTAATTGCGTGCTTTAAGTTGCATATAAATGTCGGCCATTATGCGTTTCAGTCCTCAGCGGAATTAGATCACATGAGAATGCTGTAAGTGTTCATAGACCAGTTAAAGTGCTGCACTTTGACATGTGATTAATGATGTGCAATAGAACTAGAAGAAATATTCGTAAGTTTTCAATGCATGAGTCAAATCTCCATTTTCTCCCATCGGAGAAAAAGAACAATTACCATCAGCATTTGTTGTTGCATGCCAATCAAACATTTATATTCAAAAGGAGTAGTCACAATTGATAACAAATTAATAAATAACCGTAAAAGGTGTTCAACATTAAATAAATAATGATGTTATTGAAACCATGTGTATTCAATTTTTTAAAAAAAGGTTTCTAAAAAGTGGCATAAAAAAAAACATCAGTAAAAATGGTAATAGAATGTAAACTATGTCGGGATCAATCCTGGATTTGACCAGATAGTTATAATCGCATAAATGCAAAAAGTCATGAAATGTAACCGAATGTATAATCCCTCAATTCCACATAAAATCTAATAAAGTTCTATGTGCTACCTGCAATATATCATTATTCACCCATCATGTTATTAATCTTAAGCCTAAAATGAATACAAAACGTAGGTGCTGAACATATAGTGCATCTTAGTGTAGTGTATTTAAAAAAACAATGTTAAATGGTTCAAGTGGTTTAGCAGCCTCTGCTTACGTCATAAATGTAAATCCCATTCGTTTCAATAAAAGCTTTTCAGTTGGAAACATAAATAGAATAGATATGGGACAACGTAAAGACGTTAATAAGAATATGCAGATTAATGAAACTTAAAATTAATAGGTATTTTTGTCATGAAAACCAGTTTATAAGCAAGTGTATAAATCCTTTGTGTTATTTAACCCTCCTGGGGATTTACTATCCATATTAAGGATATAGCGTGTTTCAAGTTTTCTCAGTTGGTAATCCCTGTCGCCACCTCTTTTGGTTTTGGGTATGGTGTCTATCAGATAGTATGAGAAGTCTTTTAAGTTGTTATGGACCTCTTGAAAGTGCCTGGCGACAGGGCAAGTGGGGTTGCAGTTGTTAATATCCCTGATGTGTTGCAAGATTCTTTTGCTTACTGGTAGTTTGGTGCTACCTATCTATTTAAGGGGGAATGTGCATTCAAGCTTCAAGTTTCGCGTCGAGCTTCGCGAATCTGTTCCTGGGAAGATGGGAGGAAGAAATATGGAATGACACCAGATATACCAATCACCTCAGAAAGGTAGCTAGATGGTTACGGTACATTGATTACTTCTTTTTAATCTGGAGGGGGAGTGAGGCTGAAGCTATCGAATTTGTCAAAATCAATACAACATTGCACTTACTCACAACATTGCTAGAGATGAAATCAAATTCCTTGATGTAAAGGTAGTAGCTACTGCAAACACCTTACGGACCAGGCTCCATAGGAAGGATACAGCGGGAAACAGTCTCCTTCACGCTCTCAGCAGCCACCCTGAACCCCTTAAATGGAGTATCCCCTATGGGGAGCTGGTGAGAGCTAGACGGAACTGTAGTGAAAATGGCTGGTACCTAGAAGAAGAAAAAGTCATGCTTCAGAGATTCAGGGAAAGGGGGTACCCCGACTGGGTCCTGAATAGAGCAGTGTCAAAAATGAAAGTAATTACACATGAAAAAACACTCATGACCAAATCGGAAGATACCACAGAGGAAGGAAATACTACTAGAGCCATCCTGACGTTCAACAGGGACTCACAACAAGTGCAGAAAATCCTAGATGAAAACTGGAATATACTTAAAAGTGACCCAGTCATAGGTCACCTAATCAGTGAAAGACCTAGAGTCACATATTGAAAAAGCAGGAGCCTCAGAGACATTTTTGGTCCGTGGAGATATAACTAGCCACGCGGACAGTAACCGCCACAATCTGAAAGGATTTTTTCCATGTGGCCCTTTTAAGGCCTGCAAATATAGCATGATGAAGAGGAAATTTAGCATCCCCCATAAGAAAGAAAAACACAGAATATCTCAATTTCTTACATGCAGGACCACGTATGTCATCTACGTTCTGGGGTGTCCCTGCAACAAAGGGTATGTGGGAAACACCACCCTGCAAGCAAAAAAAAGAGGGTGTTGGAACACCTCACGGAAATAACTAACAGGGACTCTCAATACCCCGTGGCAAGACATTTTGCCGAGTTCCATCTGTCAAACAGTAGCCTGCTGAAATACTTTGCTACAGAGCAGATACATGTAGGAAACCGGGGATGAAATAGGGAACTCTATCTCAGGAAAAATGAATCCAAATGAATCCTGAATCTCGAGACTAAGCAGCCCAGGGGTGCATAACCAAGATGAAGATTACCACCTGAATTCTCATTTTTGTACCATGGTATGTGACGATTTATATTGTGTGTATTAATGTATTTAATCATGAATAGGGTACATCTGTACTGTCATTTTAACCACTTAACCTTATGTCTTATCTTTTCTTGTAGGAGAGTTGGAAAGGCCCCTGTAGAGAATAAAGAGCAAGTCACGTGGCAGCCACCCTATCTTCACCATCACAACAAAGGACATCACGTAGCAAGATTAGATAAGGACAATTTTTTCACTTTGTTTTTAGTACACTTTAATTCACTATAAAAGTAATTATAAAGGTAATGTGCATATTAGGCAGATCCGGTTAGGTGTGTGAATGTCGGCCTATGAACTTAGAGCAAACCACTCCATGAGCACAGAGGCACCTAAAGCCACTTGGCGCTAGTATTGTGGTCCACTTAGGAGATAATAGCCCTCTGATAATCCCTTCGATGACCTACGATCCCACTGGGGGTTGATTTCGCATGTATACTTGTGCCCATAGAGCAATACCCCTAAGCCTTTGGCAACCACTTTGGTGTATAGGCCAGGCGAAATGCGGTGTATCTTAATACCGCTAAATCTAACAATGTATGCAAAATATTAATACAGTGTTGGCCAGCACGTATTGCGGGGTATTTTAATGCTGTCAAACTCACTTTGTATGTAAAATATTAATACAATGTATTTTGACTCATGGTTGTATCTCTTTACGCATCATGCAGAGACAATGATGAGGTACTCAGAAATATTGCCACTATGTGGTTCAAATAGGGCACAAACGATAAAGTTGCTATGTACCGTAATAAGCATACTACGTTGTAAAATGACCACCATACAAATGCATGAAAGTGTGATGACCAACACTCGTAACAAGTCCTCTCTCTATGCACATTTCTATTACCTATGTATAGCACTGTTTTCACTGAATCCATGGTTCTCGAAACGCATTACATTGGATAATAAAACCTCGGTTTTCCAGCATAACATGAGCGCGCTGTTATTTTATCGTGGATAGGATATTTAGAACAAAAGCTCAAAAATGGCCTCTCAGCTACCTTTGAGTGGATGAGAAATAATCACCTGAAATGCAACTCAGGCAAAACAGAAATTCTGCCATTTGGACTTCATAATTTATTTGTTCCCAAGCAATGGTGGCCGGAGGATGCGGAAGCACCCCCAAATACAATTAGTGCGGCTCGCAACCTAGGGATCAAGTTTGATGAAACCCTATCTTTTAGGCAACAAGCGCTGGCGGTGGCAGGCACCTGTTTTAACATCATAAAGGGCCTGAGGAAATTGTTTGATCTTCTCCCTCTGGCAGCAAGACGAACGGTGGTGGTGGCATTAATAACATCAAGACTGGACTATTGTAACAGCCTGTATGCAGGATCGAATAAAACGGTCCTTCACAGGCTACAGATGGTCCAGCACGCTGCCGCCCGCCTGGTGCTCAGATGGCCCAGGAAGTCGTCTGCCTCGGCTGCGCTTGATGCTCTCCACTGGCTCCCTATGCATAAACGCATCTTGTTTAAAGTGTTGGTCATCACCTTCAGGGCCTTTCATTCTCAAGGCCCTAAATATCTTTTGAACGGTTTCACTCGTTATTGCCCATCGCAAAACCTTAGATCCTCTACTGCTAATCTGCTTATCATCCCTAAATTTAGGCTCGTTACCAAGGGAGGGAAATCCCTGGCAGTGATTGGCTCCAGGGCCTGGAATAAACTCCCTTCTCATCTTCATCAGATCTCCTCTGAAACGGGTTTCAGGAAATCTCTTAAGACCTGGATATACAGTCTCACGGACACAAAGTGCAAAGCGTTGGTATGATCGTTGACGCTCATGGACAGTGCAGTGGCGGATCATTATTCCATCGTTTTCTGATCCTCAGGGCCAAGATGCTCCCTGGAGTGATAGTGCGCTATAGAAATGTCTTGTTACATTACATTACATTATATTTATATATACACACAATTGTATTTCTTCACAAAAATCTCCAATCCTTTCATTGGGCAAAGAAGCAGCACGCCAGTGTAACTCACTCCAGTGTATTAGTTTAATAGAACACAACACTTTTAGGTTTTCCTGTAGCCTTTGTCAAGTTAAAATTACAAGCCCCACAAGAATAAGGATAAGTACTTGAGCACCTGAACATAGACAATATACTTAAAATCTGCTTTCCTAATATCGCTGATGCCGAACTAAACAATTGCATGTTAACATTTAGCCCTATCAAAATCATTTCAAATTATGATTATAATCGGCATCAGTTGAAAAATTACTATATTCAACACAGTGCACAAAAGCATACAAAATAATTTGCATTACGTTAAACTCAACCGCATACCTAATCATAGACATAAAAAACATCTAATGTCGCAGGAAACAATTAATAACAGCCATAGTTCGTATAATAGTAGCAGTGCAAAGATGAATTCATAGTCTAGATATAAATCACTAATAGTAATAACATTAGAGGTACAATATAATGCAACTCCGGCAGGACTCGCCGTGCTCTAATACACAGTAGTATATTAACATAGAATAAACACTTCACTGTCATGTTAAACCACAAATCTTCTAAATATATTACGGCTGTATGCAACGATTGGAAAGCTGCGTATATTAATGTATACAATATTCTCCAATGCCTGGGACTATAATAACAACTTGTGAATTGTGCAAGTGAAACACCAATAAAAAATTTGATAAATAACACCACATATTAACAAATACATAATAATCAAACACATACACAGTTAGGGATTATAATATGAACACCCTCTAGTCCGTACATTTCTTCACTCACCAATATAAAGAGCAAGTGCTCCACATTACTTTATCCTAAATGGGCAGCTCAAATAGCAGTGAGTTAATATTATTGCAACTTCTAAAGTGCTGATCAATAATTCAAGATTAAAGGCAAGTGCCTAATCACATGTCAATATGCCTGGTAAGTACCGGTCTCCAGGTCCTCTTGTTCAACTGGTGAGTGACACGAGAGATTAGACGAAACTGATCCAGCGCAAGGTCAATACCTGTTAAGGGATCAATACTAAATTCATACAATTACACATTCACCGAGAATCCCTGATGTGCTGGGGTCAACTTATTCACGTTCAAAACTTTCTTTTCTGTAAACCTTGTATAGTGTCACTAGTATGCCTACTAAGTTATTTAATCAACTTTCCTTCTATTTGGTCGATGGACCAATTAGTTGAATAGTTGATGATAATGATTATGCTATCTAACTTAACCCTTCAGTTAGCTAAAAATCCACAGACACTCGGTAAAGTTTATGAAGCTTTATCTCAATCATTAACGTAATGCTCGTTGCATACAGTCACAGGTGCAAATAATGAAACTCACAGAGGGAGAGAAAACATCAGCAAATTTCAAATGAATACAACCTAATCTCATAAGCAATGACATTATGCATGATGGAGTGGATAGATTAAGAGACAAAAGTTTCAGCAAAAATATACGCGAAACATAATACATATAATGGAGGGGATAGATGAAGAGACAATAGTTTCATCTAAATAATATGTTCTATGTATCTATAATGGAGTGGATAGGTGAAGAGACAAAAGTTTCAGAAACAAAATAAATTTGCAAATAAATTTGCATGTATGAGTCAGAGACAAGATACAAACCTAACAGTCTGTGGAAAACCACCCCCTCGGCCTAGGTGATGGTGGGGGTCCCCCAAAATAGAATCAGGGAACAAAGATTTAAAGGCATGAACAAGACAGGTCAGGAACAGCTAGGCCTCTCTGCAAACCGACGGACAGCCTAAGCCTAAACTACACCCCTAAAGGCACCCCAATTATACCCTTAAATCCTCATGTCCGTCCCACATAAATTGAAACATTACTAAAATCTAAGCAGATGATTGGTGGGCTTTGGGGGTGGCTCTGTCATTTAAGGAATCTCATATTGAGATTCCTTAAATGCAATTATTGGCAATATAGCGATTTCTAGAATTGCGGTTTTTGCATTTGGGATGATGAATCCCTAATGCAAAAATAGCGCTCGCAAAGGGCCAGATTCTCAGAATCTGGCCCTTTGCGAGCCGATTTTGGCTTGATGAATCTGGCTGCAAGACTTCATCTGTTTGAGCAAAGCAGTGTGTTTCAAAAGGGAGATAGGACGGCTGTAAAAATATTACATGCATGTATCCACCCCTATTTTACAAGTGTACAAAGAACAATGTGATCATTGTGAAGGTGTTTTCCCATGTGACATATTGTATCTTGCGCACATCCCAAGAACATATGGAGAAAGGAAGTGATCCAGAAAAATGCCCTGTTGTAGGAAACTATTGATCTGCCTGGAGGATTTGTATAGTTTTTATGGCTTTTGGGTAAAAGATACAAGCACGGTATCCTGGGATGATGAACTTTAAGACATTTGAAGTCATCAAAATCCAGCAATTCGTCGTGGTGCCATTTAGATTACATGGTGTGATAGGTAAGTATAGATTGTTTATAAGTTAACTACGATGTGGGTGAATAACAGTGTGTGTCATTAAGTTGGAGTTATGCTTAAGCTCTGTAATTAATGACATCTATCACCACGGTATTCCCACCTTTATCTGACGGCTTTATCATAATGAATTAATCATTCATCAAGTCATGTAATGCTTGCCTTTGTGATTTGGTGATGTTTTCATAAATGTATATGTTATTCCCTTTCTGAAGCTTCATCAGTTCATGGGTCATACCGCTGTAGAAGTCCTCAATATCATCATGAGCTATGTTGGGGTTGTATTTTGGCTTCAGTTGTAAGCCACTACTTTGAGCAGTATCAGATACAAAACCCGATATCACAAGGGTCTACCCCACATCCATACTTAATGAGCCATCCTCATTACACTCAAGACTTTACAATGCAAGAATAAAGTCGACATCTTGTAATTCAAAGCTCGATGCAGTGGAACCTTGTACAATAATACGTGGTCTTTTGAAGTTAGCATCAACATTAATTTTAAACAATTTCTGTAACTTACGTTTTCTAACAAATAAGAATAAATGTATTTTAGTACTAGTGCCATCCAATTCAGCCGTAGGGCAAAAGGATAAGCCCAATCTTAGTACAGTGTCTTCATCAGATGTAAGCCAATATTACCAGTACTAATAGAATGGTCAGTCTCATTTGTTCCTTCTGCCCCTACTAGTTGTAGTGTTTCGGTCATCACGTGACGGAGTACACCAAGAGCGCGGGTTGGCCATCTTTGGCCATTGTAGCCCAGCCGTAGTTCGAGCTGGAGCTTTTCCCCGGCGCTCTCATTAATGAGAATAAATATTGTAATCCTACAGGGTGTCCGCCTCTTAATTACCCCAATTGCCTCATTACAAATTGGCGACGAGCCTGGGGAGGAGGACACGCCCATCGCCAGGCCCACGAAGCTGAGAGCATACGCGGCGTGACAGTGGGGGGCCGAATGAGAGCGCGGCAGGGGAGCCGCAGAAGTCCGGCGCACCGATGCGGGGAGCCTCGTCACAAGGCAGAAGAGTTGCGCTGTACCAGCGACGTGCAGCACGTCCGGCCGAACACATCCTAAGTGCAAGCAGGAGCGGAGGTGCCGTGAGTAGGTGGTGCCCATCCCCCGCAGCAGACGCACATCGGCGGCAGCAGCAGGAAGTGCGCAAGCCTGCCTCAACATCTAAGGCACAGAGGGGATAAAGCACAGTGCACAGCAGGACCCCTCCCACGCAGCAGAAGCAATCCAGTGCGGCGGCAGAGGGAAGAGCGCTAACCACCTAAGCACCAAAGGCGGAGGAAATAGCACAAAGCACAGCGAGCCCTACCCCACAGAGCAGGAGGGAACGGCCACTAAGGACAGGCGGTGGAAGCTTTAACAGTGGTGCAGCAGTGCCCCTTCCCATCTGAGAGGATGCCAACGAAGCGCTATGCCGCAGACAGTGAGCATGGCTAAGCCCCAAGCCAAGGGTGTGCAGAAGGGGGCCCAAAGAACGCTAATCAGCCGGATACAAGCTTCAAGCCACCTCAAGAGAAGAAGGCTAGGCTGCACAGAGAGTGCGACAGGGATCCAGCAGCAGGGGGGACAACGGCGCTGAACTGAAGATTAGTGCGGACCATTCTACCCCAAGGGAGCAGAGTGAGCCAATTAAGCACCACCCCAACCTGCCACGCACTGGCCAAGGAAGCCCCACATGTATTTCTTCAGCAGCGTGGGAGCCCAGTAGCAGCTAGGCCGGACACCCCACGATCCAGAGGTTAAAGGCACGCCGAGCGACCGTTGGACACCCGACCCTGGCGCACAAGGGTCAAGGCGGCGTGGGTGAGGAACTCTGGGCCCAGGAAGAGGCAGCAGGCTCGCAAGACCAAAACGCGCCAGGGAGACCTCCACACAGGACGGACGAAGCACCACCAAAAGGCAAGCCGCAAATTGTGCCCAAACCTTCTCCCTCACTAACCCAGTCCCCTTTCTACCGAAACCGGGGGAACCGGACATGAAATGGGAAGATTGGAAAGACTACTTCCTGAACTATTTGTCGGCTCTGGAAGAAGAAGGGGGTGCACTCTTTCCTAGCAAGCTGAAAAAGAAGATCCTACTGCACAACTTAAGTCCGGAAGGCATCAGGGTGTACATGAACTTAGTAAAAAAGACTAGGCCTCAAGAAGACGACGATGTGTTCCAACACGCCATAGAGGACTTGGAGGAGTCATTATCAGCCAGCGGTGTGCATTGCAATCGACCTCTTTAACTTCTTTCAAAGGAAACAGAACGCGGGGGAATCAATGGATGACTATGTGGCGGCGTTGAAGAGACTGACAGTCACCTGCAAATTTGGAGTACTCCACAATGACTTCATAAGGGATCAAATCATCATGCATACGGTGAACACGTCCATACAGGAGAAATTATGTGTCAGCGGAGAAGCTCCCCTCAATGAGATAGTGGGCATGGTCAAAAAGGCAGAACTCTCAGAGCCGCCAAAAAGGACAATGCCAGTAAAGCAACAGTGAGCAAAGTAAAAGATGTCACCCCCCAAGAGCGTAAGCAGCCATTTACAGGAGGCTCTAGGCAGCCCAATAAGTATGCACCCAAGACAGTTACGAACCGGAAGCCCCAGGGGGAGGACAAGAACAGTTGCTACAGGTGCGGCAGTCAAGCTCACTCAGCCAACGACAAATGATGCCCCGCCTTCAGAGCCAAATGCATGTACTGCGGGATCATGGGCCACTTCAAGAAGGTCTGCAGACGCAAACCCCGGAAGACATCAGTCAAACATGTAGCGCAAGACTTAGAGACAGAAGAAGGGGGTGCCGAAGACGACGATGAAAGTGTACTGTTTATAGACGACCAAGTCTTAGGCATAGACTGTTCCCGGACACGCAAACCGTTGTGCAAACTTTCCATAGGGGGGTCCAAGTAGCAATGGTTGCCGACTTGGGTTCTCCATACACCATCATACAACGCAGCATTTAGGACAGAGACTTTGCGCAGACCATGGGCACACACCTCCTGGCTCCGGACATCCATTCAGTTGCCTTCACAGGTGAGCCCATTCCCATGGTGGGGTACCGCCTCCTACAATTTGAAATCAAAGGCCGCACGGCGGAAGGGAAGCTCCACGTAGCGGAGAAAGGACCTCAGTCCTAGGATGGGTGGATCAGGTAGAACTTGGAATTTAACTAAATCCAGGAGGCACAATGCAAGTCCTGATGACGAACCCCGCGCAGGCATATGAAGCAGATAAGTGGAAGGCAGAGTTCCCAACAGTATTCGGAGGCACCATGGGCAAGTTGACGAAGTTCACTCACAAGATTTGCCTCAAGGAGGGGGCCAAACCAGTGAGCCACAAAGTACGGAATATTCCTTTTCAAAGTAAGAAAGCAGTGCAGCAAGAATTGCAACGCTTAGAAGACAATGGAGTAATCAAGCCTATTGAGAGCGCAGAATGCCTGGCGCCCCTGGTCGTAGCCAGGAAACCTAATGGTAAGGTATGCCTTTGCATCAACTTGCGGGAGCTCAACAAAAACATCTTAGTAGACAAGTTCACATTGCCCCGGATCAATGAGATGTTGGCCCTGACGAAGGGCATCAAATGGTTCTCCACCATAGACCTGACTTCTGCTTATCACCAGATCGCACTACAACCTACGTGCAAGAAACAGACCTCATTCATTACACCGTTTGGGTGCTACCAGTTCCGGCGGATGCCATTCAGCCTAGCATCCGCCGCAGAGGTCTTCCAGAAGTTAGTACATAAGCTTTTCAAAGACACGGACGGGGTGCAGTATTTCCAAGACGACATCCTAGTGATGGGGAGAACCAAAGCAGACCATGATGCAAAGCTCTCCACAGTGTTGCGCATACTAATGCAGAACGGCCTCACCGCCGAATGGGACAAGTGCAAGTTTGGAGTATCATCGGTCACGTACCTGGGCCATGAAATCAGTAACAAAGGAATTGCACCAAAACAGGCAAATGCGAGGGCTATAAAGGACGCACCCACATCCAGGAATAAAGACGATGTTCAATCGTTCTTAGGAAAGACGGAATTCTACCGCAAGTTTGTACCCCATTTTGCCACCAAACGCAAAACTTGCGTCAGCTACTAAAGGAGAAAAACGCCTTTACTTGGTCGGAGGCATTGCAGGAAGAATTCATGCAAATCAAAGAAGACATGTGTGAGGCCTTGCCCCTACACGGATTTGACCAACGGGCGTTGTCCATCCTCACCACGGAAGCGAGTGACTCGGAGTTAGGGGCAGTCCTGATGCAGAAGTCCGCAGAGGGTGAAATGATGGCGGTCAGCTTTGCCTCTCGGTCCCTGGCCCCGAATGAAGAAAAATTCAGTGCAGTGGAAAAAGAGATGCTAGCAGCAATTTGGGCAATGGAAAGATTCTGCCAATTCCTGTGGGGCTCTAGATTCCTGCTCAGAACGGATCACAAGCCGTTAGTGAAGGTACTCACGTCCTGTGGATATGTCAGTGCCACGCCTCACAAAGCATAGCGAAGATGACCTTGCAGTTACTGGATTATGTGTATTATGTCGAATACATTCCAGGCGCCAAGAACAAAGTTGCCGACTTTCTCAGCAGGGGAGCGGCAATGGAGAACGCACCTGCGCAAACGGAAGAAGACGACTAAACCATAGCATTCATGGAGGACCAAGAGGCAGTCCTAAGCGCACAAGAATGGAGAACGGCATACGAAGACGACACAAGTCTCACAGCAGTCAAATGGTTCATAGTCACGGAGTGGCCAGAAAAGAAACACTTGGACACAGAACTGGGGAAATTCTATGAAGTTCGTGAAGAGCCTTCAGTGGGAGACAACAAGATATTCGTGCTAAGAGGCGCCCCCAGACCGACTGGTAAACCGGTTACTCACTATACTGCACGAAGAACATTTGGGAATAGTGAAAACGAAACAGTCAAACAAGCATACTGGTGGCCGGCGCTGGACAGCCGGGTGGAGAGGCATGTCAGAGAATGTGCCCAGTGCAGCAATGCAGACAAGACACAGACCACAATGCGACCCCCGTCAGGGAAGTTCACCAATCCAATTAATCCATGGGAGGAATTGTCAGTGAACATATTAGGCCCCATATTAGATGCGCACAGTGTACCTAAATATACCCTCATGCTATTCCAAGTGGCCGGAAATTGAGATTTGTCAGACCGTGGACACCGACGCAGTACTGGCCTTCCTTACTTCCACATTTCTGAGAGAAGGGATTCCACGGGTCATAACATGTGACAATGGACCCCAATTCATGTCTGACAAATAGAAAGTGTTCATGGAACAGAACGGAATACAGACTAAACACACCCCGGTATATCATCCAGCCGGGAATGGCCTGACCGAAAGATTTAATAGGGTCATCACGGGGTCAATTCAAGCGGCCATCAACGCAGGGAATAATTGAGAGGCAGAACTCAGGTACACAGTATGGGCTTACCGAATCACTCCCACCAAGACTGGATACAGCCCATTCAAAATATTGAGGGGCCAGGACCCATTCACCAGGGACAATGTGGTGTGAAAACGACACACAGTACAAAGCAAATGGTCTCCGGCGGTGGTATGCAGCAATCTGGAAAAAGCACAAAAGATCTACACGGACCACTACAACAGGAAGCACAATGTCAAAGAAACATCACTGGAAAAGGGGGAATGGGTCAGAGTGATGCTCACCCAGTTGAGGAGGAAAGGCGACAGAAGTATAGTACGCCCCTGCAAGTCAGGGAAATTTACACCAGGTCTGCCCTATTGAGTGACGGGAAGATATGGTCCCAAGACAGAATGTCCAGGCGCAAAGAAGTGGTGAAGTGGGCCAAGACAGAAGTGACACAACCGGAAGGGAGTAATTATGGTAACCGGGAGGAGGACGGAAATAACAGAAACGCAGAAACACCCAGCAGTGGCACCGCGAGCACCAATACAGAAGAGGCGAACACCACCAGAACACAGGAGAATTCAATAGACACTGAATGGCAGGCATGACAAGAAGACCAATGTGAGAGTGGTTTAGACACCAGGCAGCAACCACAGGAGATGCCCAACGATGCCCCACCCAGTGGCAGCGGAGACACGAGGACACGCACCCCTTTGAGACATACCCGCACAGGCAGGACCGTGGTACTGCCAAAAAGGTATCGTGAGTTCGACATGAAGACCTAACCATCATTCAGCCTGAACTATCCTTAGTTCTATTATTATGTTGTTACATTCCTTTGCAGTGTCGCTAAAGGGGGGAGATATGTAGTGTTGCGCTCTAGTGTTTCCGTCGTCACGTGACGGAGTACACCAAGAGTGCGGGTCGGCCATCTTTGGCCATTGTGGCCCAGCCGTAGTTCGAGCTGGAGCTTTTCCCCGGTGCTCTCATTAATGAGAATAAATACTGTAATCCTACAGCATGTCCGCCTCTTAATTACCCCAATCGCCTCATTACACTAGTTGGCCTCTTCCTCTTGTTCCAGCGTGGCCTTGCCCCTTCCCCTCTGTTAGTTTCGTTGAGGGATGTCCGTTTTTTTTTCCAATAGTTGGAACTCTTGATAAAAGGTTAGGGGCCAGACTACTAAAGGGTTAATACATAAGGAAAGATCCAATTCAATACTGACATCTGAACTTGACAGAAGTTCCTGTTGATGCTGTTGTTACTTTAAGGTCTCAATGCAATGAATCAAAACGTTTTGCAAAAGTGAGGTTCGTTCTTTCGGTCTAGTCCTTTTTGTCTCTTAGGATTTTGATTTATTTTGGGGCTTTTATTTCATCCTCAGATTTATTTAATTTCTCTTCGACATGTTTGAGAAATTCCATAACAATCTTCTACTTTTTTTAAACATTTATTTATTTGCATTTTATGGTAAACAATACTGTGTAGTCATGACATGTCAATACTTAGGAGATTTCACGAATTACAGGGCACATTCAAGAGGTCAAAAGACTTATAAACATTAGCTACTTAGGCTCCATTAGCCGAATCAGCGTTGTAGTAGGATTGAGGGATGGTCCATTACAGGAGCAATAAATTGAGGCCTGTCCTCCATTCTCCTCAAATAGTGTCCCACCCAGTCTGTGACCAAATATGGCAGCTCAACCAGGTGTACCAGTCCTTGCCAGACTATCTTGTCCTGTATATTAAAACTCAGGAGCAGCAGGAAGGAAGATCACAAAAGCCGATTACTAAAAGAATGAAAACATAAATAAAGGTAACTCAGCCGTCTCAGGGGACACACAAGGGAACCTTATACCTCCGGTAGGGAACGGTAGGATGGCCATGCCGATGGGGGAGCTCTGGTAGCAGTCACAGTGCTTAAGATTTCCAGGGGATGAGGGAAATGGGGTGGGTGGGCCAATAGGGCTACGTTAAAAGGGGAGGCAACGATGCACTGTCGGACTGCGAAACCTGATGCCTACTCCCTTCTTCATCTGAATCTCCTGAGGAGTCCTCTCTATCCCCCTCGACTGGTCCAGCCAGTATGTTGGGGCTCCCTGCCGTGTCTCTCCCTTGGTGCTCCCAGGGCTCCATCACCTCTGGCCACAACCCCACAATCGGTTGTCTCCTCATCCATTGAGTATCCTCTTGAATCAGTGCCCGCTTCTCAGCCCTGGCCCACATGGTGACATCTCTAACCCATGTATCTACTACCGGCCCGGCTTGGACTTCCAAGCCATCATTATTCTTCTCATAACCAGCACTCAGGCCACATCTAAGAATTTAGACCCCGCCTTCCGTGTTTTAGGTCTATGAAAACAATGCCAAGAGGCAGATCTCTAAGGTGCAATCCAGAGTTCAGTTGATAGTGGATTTCAGTGTACGAATTACCATATTCTAGTATGGCCCTAATTGGAGACTACCCCAGGTCATGTGGCAGAAATCTGCATCTAGGAGCGTACATCTAGGGCGAACCTCGCCATAAGTAATCTGGAGCGAGTGGGGTTTTAGATAAGTCATGTGGACATAGTTGAATTGAGTGAATTTCAATCTCATGTTCCTGGAGACCTTCTTAGGATAAGCCAAAACCCTGCACCACTCTGGAAAATCTCACCCAAATATCTCTCCCCACCCATGCCGAAGTGTCAACAGCGGTTCCTGGACCATTTCAAACAACAATTTATAAAAACCACTTCACTAAATGACTCTCCATGCCCATGGACACAACCAATTGTAATACGGCATGTGTCATTGGTTCATCACATCCTCTGGCCCACAAGTCTCTAAACATCTGCGTCTCGGTCTGATAAGTTACAAACTGCCCCCTTGGTAGGTCCTATTGGGTCACCAATCTTCTAGCGGTAGCAGAGATCCCAACTGGTAACCGTTACCAACTGTCTCCAGGCCATCATATGTCCAGGCCAAGAACTGCACCACCGAGAAAGAGGTGAGAGGGTCGCCATGTGGGAGGCCCACTGATGGTAGGGTAGGGGCATAGAGAGGTGTTTGTTGCCGTATTACAAATGCTGGTGTCCATGGGCATGGAGAGTCATTTAGTGAAGTGGTTTTTATAAATTGTTGTTTGAAATGGTCCAGGAACCGCTGTTGACACTTCGGCATGGGTGGGGAGAGATATTTGGGTGAGATTTTCCAGAGTGGTGCAGGGTTTTGGCTTATCCTAAGAAACCTTTCATCTCGGAAGCGGATCTTAAACTAGCAATACAATCTCTAGTCATTTCTAGGATTGAATATGGCTGCACCACTTTAGCTGGCCTACCAAAAACGCACACAGCCCCTCTAAAAGCATGCCTCACTGCAGCGGCAAGACTCATCACTGGATCAAGGAAATTTGATCATATATCCCCACACTTGAAAGCATTAAACTGGCTACCTTATGAAGCCAGAATCCAAATAAAGATATTATGTATCACACATAAAGCGATCCATTGCAATACTCCAAGATACCTAGCCAAGAAAATTGAGCTATCTGGAGATAACAGACCAGCTAGGAGCGCCAAAGAGTTGCTGCTGCGGCCAGCCCGCTTCCGAAAGAAAAGGACTTACGACAGAGCGTTCACAGGAGCGGCCCCCAGATTCTGGAACTCACTCCCCCCTAACATCAGGAAGATTGATAATATCGTAACATTTAAGCGGGAAGTGAAGAGCCTTTTGATGAGTAGATTCCTTACATAGGGAAGCCTATTGATCCCTATTATGGTCCATTGCTGTCCTACACTGAACACTCATGTCATCAGAAGGGGAAGACTCGACATAAATAGTAGGAAGGATAATTTGCGGACACCAGATGGACGCCTCATTTAAGACTATGCTGTAGCCTTACCCCATGTCATCATGAACATTGAACTGTATCTCACATCCAAACTACTTAATCCTCTACCTCATTTATGTGTGTTTTATAGGGATTTTGATATAAGTTAAGTCTTTCCTTACCTCCAAATGCCAAGTGCACATGCATGAGTAACGTATATCATCTACCTCATCTATGCTTGTTTTTATAGAACTGTTTGTAGTTATATTTAATCTCCAATCACTTAGGTGTGTTTATAGGGCTTATGATATAAGTTAAGTCTAACCCTACCTCCTAATGCAAATTGCACATGCGTGAGTAACGTATATCAACTACCTCATCTCTGCTTGTTTTTGTAGAATTGCTTGTATTTATATTAATAATTTCCAATTCACTCTCTATGTTAAGCGCTCTGGTACCCAAGGGTCTTGTTCGCGCTATACAAAACACTATAATAAATAAATAAATAAATAAATAGGTGTCCCTGCGGTCCTCAGCAGGCATCGCCTTCAAAGGTTCAAGGCCACTGATAACGACACACCAGGTTTGGGAATTGCTATTACCAGCAGAGCAGCTTTGCCAGCAGTGCACTTTGGTGTTGGGCGAGTCCCATTGGGCCTAATTCTTCCTGTTGGGCCCTGTTGAGCCACTGGAGGACCAGCTGGAGCTGTGCTACCAAAAAATACAGCTCAAAGTCCGGGGCGCCTAGCTCCCACTCATTGGGTGGGTGCCGAAGAACCTCCAGCGGCACTCTATGGTGGCCCTATTCCAAATCAGTTCTCTAGGCTGAAATGCCGTGGTGGGTGCACCCTGTACATTAGTCTTGGGAAATGGAATCACAACAGCGTCTCATGTGGATTCCGGCAGTGGTCCAGGTTTTAGAGAGTCAGCATATAGCGACTCCAACCTCGGAACGAGATTTCCTGCAAAAGCAGAGTAGAAGTCTGTGGGTAGGCCCTCCGGACCCGGGGTTTTCCCCGTAGCAATTTCCTGATTGTGAGCTGAATGTCCTGGGTTGTGACCGGGCCCTCCAGGCTCTCGAGGAAGTACTCTCTGTGGCAGTTGTTGCAGAAAGGTGACCTGTACCCCCAATGGGAGAGCCCCAGGATGCTATATAATGTTTAATAATATTCCTAAAACAAGATGTAGTTTTTATAATCATGACATTGCAGTCGCTCCTAGATGGTATTATACTGTTCCCTGGCTTCCTGGAGTCTAGTCTTTGCAGCCTTGTTTGGCCCTAGAGCATTATCTAATCTGTGCAGTCTGTTGTCAAATGTCTAAAGTTCCCCATTCAGCTCTCTCTAAACTCTGACCGAGTGACCTAAACAGGCACTGCGAACCACCACCTTTAAAGGCTTCCTACTCGATCAGGCTGAAGGATGCAGAACCCTGATTAAGTTCGAACTGCCCAGCAGGAGCCTTCCCCCAAGTAGTCTCGAAAGCGAACATCCTCTAGGGATATAGGTTTAAGTCACCACATGGGAATCTCTGGGCGTTCTTCAATCGGCCAAAAGCCTAACAGCAAGGGGCTGTGGTTTGAGAGGATACGTCCCAGGTATCTAGTGTAAGTAACATACTGGCTGAGCCTGTTTGAACACACAAATTTGTCTAAGCTAGTGTGAATTTCATAAATGTGGGAGTAATAGGAGTAATCTCACATTACCCCATGTTGGGTCCTCCAAGAGTCTGACAGTTCCTATCTAAGTAGTCTCTGAGGCCCTCTGCCATCTTGTGAGCTGTTGCATACGTAATGGGGGCGGTGGTAGAGTCGTCAAGCATGACTTCAGCTACACAAGTAAAATCCCCAACCAGCAAAAGTTCGACTGTAACCAATGGGGCTGAAAGAGATCGAAAGAAGGCTATTTGATCTTGGTTTGGATACTTCCTAGAGTAATTTCTTTGCCCAGTAATGTACCCTTAAGTAAATAAGGCATCCCCCAGTGACCAACCCCCCCATATCAACAGACTGTGGAACACCTGAGAAAAACCATAAAAACCCTAATTATAAACTCTCCTGACCAAGAGAAACCCAGCAACAGCTGGCCACCAAAACCTGTAAAGTGAAAACATTGTGAGTAGAATGCCACTTCTGTTCTGGCAGGGACCAATCCGGAAGGGGTAGGCTGTGTAGTGAGGGCTAAACCAGTTCCAAGCCAGATTTGAATTTGAATACTGTCTGGGCACTCAACTAAGTGCACACCCGGCAACCAGGGCACCTTCAAACAAGTGTAGCAGAATAAATATCAAAAGCGTATATAGGCTGTTTCCCTAAGCCTAGAACTTCCACAAACCCTCGCTCAGCAGTGCAAAATGCATCACCCTTGTTCCACATCTTTTAATCAGCCTTCTTGCCAGTAATCCAGCTCTTCAAATCAGTTCATTCACGGATTTGCACAGTCACCTAAGGCAGGCAGCACCATCCACCAGAGAAGTTCCAGACTCCGAGACCACTGATCATCAGTCCAAAGGGCAGCCTGCCTCCGAATCAGAATCCCTAAATCGCCGCAGTCTTATCCTGGAGTGCGGCCTCTCTCTCTTGTTCAGTCTGTGAAGGGGGCAGTTTCTTCATCAATGTGCTACCTGGGGTCTCCGTGCACGCTTCTGAGGCCTACATCTAGGTACTCCTTTCTTGTGACGGGCCACTGGCAAAGTGGGCCCTGCCCGATAGGACTCTAACAAGGGACATGCCATGCCTTCATCTTCACAGCAGTGAGTAGTTCCATCAAGTATGATTCTGAGTTTGGTACGGAACTGCAAAGAGTAATGCAAGCCTTCTACTCGAAGAGTCTTCTTTACTTCCAGGTAGGAAGCATGCTTAGCTTGCACTGCCGCCGGGAAGTCGGGAAACACTGATACTTTACTACTGCCCACTGTGAAGGGGCCAGGAGTCCGTTGCTTTTAGTGTATGAAGTATTTGTCCTTATAGTGTAGTAGCCGTGCCACCACAGGGCAGGGCGTGCAACAGGGCACCAACAGGCTGGCTGGCACCCTCTGGGCACATTTCAGGGCAAAGAAGTGGGTGAGATGATTCAGGGTAGTCTCTGTTTGAAGCCATCGTTCGAGATACATCACTATATCATCTCCCTTTGTACCCTCAGATAGTTTGACCACCCAAATATTGTTTCGGCAGTTGCGGCCTTCCGCATATTCTGCCCGATGTTCTAATATGCATACCCTGTCAGTCAGATTGTCCACCCTACGAGATGGGATTTGGTATTCTGGCTGTAGCACTGCTACAGAGGTCTCCACTTCTTAACTCGGTCAACCAACTTACGGTGTACAGCCTGCAAGAGGCCGAGGCCTGCTGATATGCACTACTATCCTGTTGGAGGGTGTCCTTAGTATGTATTGTGGTGGCAAGAATCTTGTCTAGATGGAGATAAATTGAGTTTGGTGGGGCATCTGTTCCCTCCGTCTCCATTGCTGGGAGCTAGGGGGACTCCTCTGGTCCAGACTGGGCACCATTCGCCTTGGTCCTTGGCTTCCCCATAAAAATGATATGGCAGAGGCCTCAACATGGGTCAGGACCACTAACTCCAGATGTGTTTGAGCCATGGGTATGGCAGAGGTCTCGCCTCTTGGGAGGGGGAACAACTGCAGTGCCTTGTGACTCAGTAGGCATATGTCTCACCAGGAGAGAGACCACTCCTCTTCTAAACCCGTCAAAGATGCATGTCTACACCATCAGTCTCTCATTTAAGCACTCCAGCAAATAAGCAGGGCCAAAGGCATCTCCGCAAAGTAACTAAGACTGTGAAGTGCCCCTTGGGCCAGGTCAACCGTCGACTCCACCATCCTCTCTACCAATCCTGATCTTGGAGTAGCTTTTGACTGATCTTTCTGAGACAACCACAGGCTCAGGGCTCTCATACGGTGAAGAAAACAAAAGGCAATTGTAATGAAAACAGTCTGCACCTAATGAAATCTGTTAAAATAGATTGGGAACTACTAGGAAAGGTTGACCAGTTCGACTATCTGGATTTCCATTTCCATCGCTCGATAGCTGGTAGCCTCACCTAAAGAAATACTTTTAGAGCATGCTGTAACGCTGTTCTTAGATTCACCGAAAGGATGGGCCGTCAGCTTTTAACTGTTGCTTGAAAGGTGTACAGGAAGAAATATTTTGCATCAGCTCTTTATGGTGCAGAGATTTGGGGTTATAAGCCAGGGACCTGTAAGTAGTAGAAAATAATTTCCTGCACACTTTGTTAAAATTGGGCACTGGTATCCAGCTGCTCTCCATGTATGCAGAACTGGATGTACAAACTGTATCAGATATAGCTGGCTTAAGACCTGTTGTATATTGGATTCATTTAAACAGACATCACCCAGTAAGTGTGTATCTGCATTCGGATATGGAAGTACTAGCTATAGAATGTGCAAAAGGACACAGCTGGGGGGGTGCATGTAAGTAAAGTACTAAATGATATGGGCTTGGGCTATCTCCGGTTGGACCCTAGTCGAATAAACTGAGACTACTGCACCAGTGAAGGAACCATACTGGCATTCGAAACTGCTGCTAGTAGCAACACAAATCCTCTAACTACTAACTTTTTTAAGCGTTATACTCCTAGTCAAATTGCATATTTAGATCAGCTACACCTATGAACTGAAAAGTACATTTTATGCAAAGTTTAACATAGGAACATTTCCAACTAGATTATACTATTCCAAAAGGGTGGCACACCTGTCCGAAGATTGCAAATGCATTTTAGTGGGCAAGGACACAATATTACACTTTTTGCTCTTTTGCACAAAAACTGCTGGCCCAAGATAAAATTGGCTTTGCCCTCTGTTTCAGTAAGTGCAGAATAAGATCTGATCATGATGCTGTATCACTGTGCTATAGTACCGATTGCATTGATCTAGTTTGCCCTGTCGCCTCATATATGGTCTGCCTGATTCATTTTGAGAAAAGAACAAAGAGAAGGCTGAAACTCAAGACTTAGCTGGTAGGCTGATTTTACTTATAGAATTGATTTATGAACTATGATTACATTTAATTTAAAACGGATTTTGTAGCTATGTATTTGGCTGCTATCTCTAAATTTTACATGCATGCTTCCAATAGTTGTACCTTTTTAGGTCGAGCATTCAAGACCTTATGCATATACTTTAGTATATACTTATATGTGTATGTACTTTGTGGGCTCTGGAGATCAGCCCTAGGACTTGCCTGCTTCCGCTTCGGGACTTTTTTTTTCTGTTCAACTGCCTCTATTTAACTGTCTTGCTAGAAAACGACCAGTAGAGGTCAGTAAAATACCAGAATTGCTTTCTGCTTGTTCAACTGCCCATATATAATGGTCTTGAAGGAAAACGACAAGTAGAGGTGAGTAAAATACCAGAACTGCTTTCTGCTGAGGGACTTTCTTTTATTTTATTTTTCTAGCAACTGCCTCTATTTAACTTTCTTGATAGAAAACGACCAGCAGAGGTCAGTAAAATACCAGAATCACTTTAGCATTCTCTAGATTCCTGTCCATAGAAATGGTCTTCCACGAGCACCCATAGACAATAATATTTATTTAAAGTCTTGTATTTTCAGTGATATGACCACCGAAGACCCTGATTTTATATTAAAAACAGAGCTTTGGACTATACCATTTCCTGCTGAAAGGCAATATTTCTCTCAATGTGTTTCCATACCTGGCGTGTCACGCAGTTTGATGCTTACTTTCCCTCCATGTTAAAGAACAGTAGATGTTTCAGCACCCAGGCTAACGTGCTGCATAGCTAAATACATATAAGGTCCCAATGGCGAGACCAATTGCATTGCAAATGATTGTTATGTCCGTTTATCATACGGTGCTTGTATGTTACAGCTATAAGCTAAAACATTTATAATAAACTAAACTATCAGACGTCTTTAGGGCCTCGTTTAGAGTTTGACGGACGCAGGGAATTTAGGACTCTGTTTGTACCCCTGTCCAAGGTTTGCCTCCACGCTGTCCTCCTTAATCAGCTCTGACTCCTTGGATGCTACGAGTGCAAAGTAAAAAGGCAGGAATGCTGTTCTAGCCCTTTCTTTTGAGGGGTTGGTGCACAGAGTGCAGTTCTAACAAATCCTGATGTAGCCTTTGGTGCAGAGCACAAACTGTACTCAACAGCCACCTGTCTCCACTGTCGGAGGTGTTCCTCTACCTCCTCCAGGCTGCTCTAACTGGATTCTTCACGGACAACATTGCTCCCATGCAGCCATACTGAAAGGTTTCTTTTTGCAAAATGTTGTACTTCGTTAAACTAGACCCTGGCCCAGGCCCCTCTACTGGAGACTACGAGAACCAGGCACTACAATTAATTCATGACCAAGGCCTTAGAGCCACTGTCCATTGGTGCCCTGATGCCATAACTGGAGAATAACGGTATCTGTCCTGCCTCCCCCCACACAAACCCACCAGAGCTTGTGAGACCAAGATCTTCAAGCTGTCTCAGACTTCCTGAAGGAAGCACTTCTCCAAGCCAAAAGTCCCCACACAATAAATGGCAGGTGTTTCAAACAGCCTAATCTCTGTCTACATGAACGTCCAGCTCAGTCAGTGGTAGTGATGTGTACAGAAAGGCGAGGCATTGCTTTCCTACAGGGACAAGACAGACAAATGTTTCAACACACATGGCAAGAAACAGGCGCTTTCTTTCACAAGTCAATGTTGCCATATTCAGCACGTGAACCTATGTTGAGCCAAAACAAATTCCAGGAGGATTATAAGCAAATGGATAGTCTAGGCAAGGAGGTAGCTGAACAAAACAACTAATTTCCCTGGTTCTCATCGACACTATTGGTAGGAACATGAACTTCACCCTACCATAGGTCTTCAACCCAAATACCAGTGCCCCATGAGAACGTCATTGACTTCTCTATGATGAAAAGAAATTGTTGGATACCTCTTATCTTACAGCAGTAAAAAAAGGGCATATTCATGGCTAAACGGAGTGCCATCCAGGACACGCTAACCGAAGCACCACCTCTCTTCCAGTCAGCAAATGCTTTCTAGTCCAGAATGTCTTTTTGCTTCAGAGTCCTGGAAGGAACCTCATCCTTATCAGGTTCCCACCAGTAGGCGAAGAGGAGCCACTTCTGAGGAGATAAAATATCTGCTGCTCCAGCCTCAATAAATTCCCAATATCTTCCCTGGATATAAAACACCCTCCCCGGTACCATCCCAGCAGGTCCGCTCTTCTTCAGTGGAGGGTGCCTTGCTCTCCACTTCCAGATTTCCACCTTTAAGTGATCCAGAATTGATATTCTCTACAACTGCACCAGCTACCCTGTCCAGAATACCTTTACTGCAGTTGGCATCCCAAGTAGTTCTGCACGATTTCAGGAGTCTCCTCCTTTTAAATGCAATCTGTCCAATCTTAGACCTATATCCCTGCTACCATTTCTAGGAAAACTCACTGAAAAACATGTGAATCGCCACCTATCCATGTATATTGAACAGGCAGGAGGGCGGGATTACTCACAATCCGGCTTTAGGCCTAAACACAGCACAGAGTCAACCCTGATGTCAGTTACAGACAACCTACATATGTATCAGGATAGGGGCCACTCTGTCATCCTGGTACTACTAGACCTGTCGGCGGCATTCGACACTGTGTCACATAACATCTTCACAAGCCGACTGGAAAACATCGGTCTAGAGAACAAGGCTCTGACCTGGCTAAGAAGCTTCTTATCCAACCGCACCCAATGTGTCACCATGGGTGCCTATCGATCGGTGGAGGTAGAGATTTCTAAAGGGGTGCCACAGGGCTCTTGTCTGAGCCCAACCCTCTTTAACCACTTGGATGCTAAGGCCCTGGAAAGATTTACAACCACTTTCCATTGAAATCAATGGAAACTCCATGACGAGTTACCCTTGTCATTAGCATCCAAGGGGTTAACATCTATGAGGCATCCCTGGCTGGAATTATGCGAGCATATGGTTTCATCCCTGTGTCTTACGCAGATGTCACACAGATCCTTTTTCCCTTTAAATCTCTCACCACCGAGATTAAAAACTTCTTTTCTCATGGCATGAGAGCAGTGGCTCAGTGGATGTCATCAAACTGTCTGCAGTGTAATGTAAGCAAGACCGAAGTTATGATGTTCGGGGAGGCAAAGATCCTCTGGACCCCAGATTGGTGGCCACATGATCTGGGACCTGTCCCCAAACCCAAACAGATTGTAAAGAACTTAGGAGTCCGCCTAGATCAGGAGCTTTTACTGAAACAACATAGCAATCATATTGTGGGCTCGTGCTTCCACGTAATTAGCCTGTTACGCAAAATCTTCCCTATACTCCCAGACTCCATCAGGAAAACATTGGTACAGGCCCTGGTCCTTAGCCGTATTGATTATTGTAACAGCTTGCTTCTATCTGTAAACGAGGGAGTATTAGCCAAACTCCAAGTGATCCAGAACACTACGGCTCGCCTGGTCTTAAAAGCACCCCCCCAAACTGCGTCCAAACCTCTTTTGGACAAACTGCACTGGCTGTCAGTCCGGCAGAGGACGAAGTTTAAGACATTTTGCCTAATTCACAAAAGCTTAAACGGACTAGGTCCTGTATATCTGAAAAATAAATGTATACCCTACACCCCTGCACGTTCCCTTAGGTCAAGCAATCAATTCCTATTATGCGCGCCCCGCGCAAAGAAGGCCAGGCATGGAGGTAGAGCTCTTTCTGTGGTTGGTCCATCTCCTTGGAACAAGCTCCCTCTAGCTCTCAGACAGTGCTCAGAACATCTGCTGTTTAGAAAGCAACTCAAAACCTTTTTGTTTCAAAATTAATCCATTTTTCGTCTGGCTTCACCTCTGATTGTGTTTTGCTGTGATTCCTAGGGCGCAGAGATACTCCTCCGGGAGTCGATTCGAGCGCGATACAAACCCGCAAATAAATAAATACAGCTTGTTTCACGCTAATAAAAGGAGTATGAATAGTACTCCCAACATGTCTTAGTTAGGAGAAAGATCAGAGAGCATTGCCTCTTTCTGTATATCTAGAACCTGATCCACTTCCTTTCAAAGCAGACGTTTGGCTCCATTATTAGCAACCATCCTGCACCAAGATCTGAGGACCACATACTCATTCTGTAGAAAGACAGGCGTACCTCCAGTTCACACTGAGAAATCAAGACCGCCTGTATAATGAATGACCTTTGGTCTCAATGTCATCCAGAGTATTTGCCAATATTCTAACTACAATGGATGCCTTCCTCCATCTGCAGAAAGTCCACTGATATCCCTGTCTGAACGACAGTCTCATCAGCCTCAAAGGTTGCAATGGAGTTTGTCTGGCCTTCACCTCAGCAGAATTTGGTTTTGGGTTCCCTATGAATTCATTTAATCGAAGCAATCCTGGACTCCAGCCTAGAACAGGCCTTCCCTCCCCCTAAAATGGTAACCAACAGCAACCAGACGATAGACCACTTCTTACACAATAAAACCTGTGAACATGGTCATTTAAGAAGCATCTATGACCGTTCCCCAGGAGTGTTTACCACAATCCAAGCTGCATATGCATTCTTCCCCAACCCCGCCAAGACTGAAAGTAGTGGAGGCGGCTGCTATATGCATGTTCTCACACCAGACTCGTGTATTATGCAGTGCGGCTTCCTACATGTCTGGCCTTATGTCAACACGGGCTAGAGCAGTCTTGGGCATGGAAAGATCGGGATGGGAGTTATGTAATGGTCCATGATCTGCCATTGTTTGTTTTTTTACTTTATCATTTTCACAACAAACGTGATACAATAGGATTCATGGACATATGAATGGATTTCAATATAGTGATACACTTTGTGTGACTCAAGTTAAGACAGTTACATGTATAGTCAGGGCAATCCGATCACATTCTCTAATAATACCATTTCATTATTAAGCAATATAACTCCAGCATTATGTGTCCAAATCCCCTAACCCCTCCCCCCCCCCCGACCCCAAGTGTCTCAATCATGCAGTATCAGGTTATTTCTATCAGATTCAATGGCGCTATGTGTTTGGACACAGGTATATAAGGGAGCCTGAGTCGCAACTCGCATCTAATTTTTTTTGGCAAATATTTGTATTAACATTTTCTTAAGAGAAACACATTGCATGGTAGTACATGTAAGTTGGCTTCGTTTCGTGTCTTCACACATGAAGATACATCTTCTTCCTGTTAATTACTGGTGTACTAACTACTGGCTATAGTGCTTAACTAATCACTGGGGAGTTTAACTTGGGTGGTGTTCGTGAAATCCGGGATATATGAGTCAGACGGGGTACCGGGGCTACTGTATATCCTGCTTGTGCATGTGGTTAATTTCAGCGGGTTGGGGCCTGTCCACCGTCACCGTCTATCTGGCTAACCTAGTGTGTGAGTGATTGCGCCATCGTACGCCGTTCCGCACTAGCAGTTGTGTGGGAAATAGTGTGTGTGCTGCCGATCTGGGCCTGTGTTTGCGAATCTGCTGGGGCTTGCAACAGGGTGTCTGAATTGTCACGCGTTGTTTTTTGTTTGAATTGGTGTAACAATAGGGTCCAGTCCATGGATATGGGGCGTTTGCGTATCCCTTTTACTTCCTCCTCCCCGAGTGTTTCCTCCTCTGCTGCTGCCCATTTGTTCACTGCTCCCACCCAGACAGCTTTCGGGGGTCCCGTAGGGGCCCTCCAGTGCATAGCTATTACTCTTTTAGCTAGTAGTATTGCTAGCGATGCAAAGCGGATTAGTACTTTGTGCTGTTTCCACCTACGGAAGATTCAGAGTGCGCAGGCCTCCCATGTGTTCTTGTTATACCGCCCCGTGAGGTCCCCGAGTGTCTCGTGGATAGTGTGCCAATATGATCCTATTGTAGGGCATTCCCAAAACATATGTTGAAAGTCCGCGTCCGGTGTTTGACATCTGGGACAAAGGAAATGAGTGGATGGATAATACAGCTGGAGACACGCTGGAGTTTGATGCGCTCTGTGTAATATATAAAATTGTATATTTTTAAATTGCGCGTTTCGGGACACCTTCTTGGGGTATTCGAGTGCCGTTTCCCATTCTTTATCGTGTAATTGGCGCCCCAGCTCTTCCTACCATGTTTCCCGCAGCGCATCTAGGGGTTTGTTTATGAGCTCCCGTATGTCGTCGTAAAGCCAAGTGATCAGGTGCCAGCCCATCCCCATGTGCATGATTGTGTGGAGGACCAGATGGATTGCTGGTTCTCCTTCTGTCAAATCATGATATGAAAGGTAGCTTTCTATGATTTACCTGTGGAGTAAGAATTTGCCAGGGGGAAGGTCAAAGTCTTCCATTAGCTGGCGGAACAGTCTTAATTGTCCGTCCTCAAATAGGGATTCTATCTCGGTGAGAGGGTGCTCTGTCCATATGCGGAGCATATTAGTTGTATAATACGCCTCTCTTCTCAACCAGCCCACCAAAGACAGTAAAGGAGAGTACAAAGGTGCCCCTGCAGACATACGGTGTATCCTCTGCATGTATTTACGAGCTACTGACACCTGTATTGGGTATGTGCGTCACGGCTTAGTGCCTGGCAGTAACTGTAGATTTCTGGAGTGGGTATAGGGCACGTCGATGCGTGAGTATCCCCCATGTGCCTACCCGCCATCCAATAGGATAGCCACTATAGTTGCGCTGCCAGGAAGTATGATTTGAAGGAAGATGCGCCCAGCCCTCCCTGGTTGGTGGGAAGTTGTAACTTAGCCAATGCAATTTTATGTCTGCCTGTTCCCTAGATTAGCGAGCTAAGTATTGTATTGTATTGTAATTGCATTTATATAGCGCTTACTACCCCTGACGAGGCATCGAAGCGCTTTTTCGCGAGTAGCAAGCTAGCGAGTCTAAGTCTCTGAAAAATGATTGGGGTGGGATTACAGGCAAATTTGTAAAGTGATACAATAGACGTGGAACTATTATCATCTTTGCTAAGGCCACACGTCCTATGGGGGCTACACCTGCTTGCATCTTCCTTTTTTGTTAGGGTTGCTTGCTTCATTTCAGCCTGTGTTAGTGCTCGTTCCAGTGTCCACTTTACCCCCACTATTTGTTTTATACACTCTCCCCGGGCTACTACCTTGAATGCATTCTACTCTATTAATTTGAATGTCGCCGTTCCCGCGTAATTAGAGAAGTATTCTTGTATGCTTTGCCCCTATTCATGTTTGAAAACCTGGTCCGTCAGGCAATTCCGTGGATAATCTTCAGGTGGGTACTCGTTGGTGGGCTCGTCTCCATTGTAGTCTTAGTATATGGGAATCCCAGTTCGTTGAGTATCCGGCCTAGGTAATCCACATGCTAAATTTTGAGGACTAGTGAAGCTGTGCAAATAAATCTACCTAGTCTTACCAGTAGACTGTGTAGGATGGCACTCCATCCTACACAGTCTACGGGTAAGACTAGGAAAGAGTATAGTCTGGTTTGCGGATGGCAAGCTCTCCATGCGTTTGTAAGTGCCCAATGTGTGACCCATGTTTGATAACGCTCCGTTTGCTTGTGGACGGGAGAGTGTGCGGATGTAGGGTGGGAACGGTTTAGGGTGAGATTCAATATGTAGTTAAAGTCGCACCCCCAATATCCATGGTATAGATGTGAATTGGACTAGGATTCGTGGCAGGTGGTTCCAAAACCATTCTTGTTCGGTGTTTGGGGCATATATACTACCCAAAAGTATTGGTTGCCCATCTAGGAGGTTCTCCAAGAAAGTATACCTCCCCTCTTTGTCCACCTTTCTCTGGAGCTCCTGAAATGGGGTTCCTGATCTGACCCAAATCAGTGCCTCTTGCGCATAGGCAGAATAGGACGTGGCACATATAATCTGGCACCATCTGGCTTGTAGTTTGTCTATTTCCTGTGTAGTTAAGTGTGTCTCTTGCAAAAGAGCGATCTGTGCGATCTGTGTGTAGGAGTAAACAGTGTTTTGTTTACTCTGTGTATGGAGGTCTCTAACATTCAACGTTAAGAGGCTGACATCTGTGGTCTTTGCTCTGGTAGCCATATCTTGTTGTCTGTGAGAACTGGTATGGCATGTCCCGACTGGACCATGGTGCCCGGTGATTCCCCAGCAGGGTAGTGTTCACATAGAAAGCGCAGTACTGCCCGCCTGCGTGGTGCTGTTAACCGATAGTGTAAGAGTCTTTGGGGGGGAGGGATTTAACTCAACAGGAGGATCACGTCCCAACTTTGAGGACCTAATGCATGCGGCGATACGTCCAAACTAGACATATTGTCTTAACGTTAATTCGTTTTAACCAAGAGAGGGGTCGTGGCTTTGAGTTAGGTGATATATCTTCTGGTCAGCCCTAGTTGACCAATGAATTGTGCACGGTGCTGGCGATTCCCACCGTCAATGTATAACGGAACCCCGCTATCATGTTGTAAAACTCTACTCTGAGTCAACCCCAAGTGGCAGGGGGGTGCGCACGTGTTCCCATAATTCTCACCTGGACTATATTAGGGTGTGTGTGATGTATAACAGGTCTTACCACATCATAGTATACTTATTAAATGAAAGTGTCCGCAGTTTGTGGTGTCACCTCCGGCGGGGTAACCGAGCCTTCTCGGGATGTATTGGTGTTGTCTACTTCATCTTCAGAGGTGAATATGTGAGGGCCCCTCTCGCCATCCGAGCTTCCCACTGTAGGTCCTATTTCTGCTGCCGCTTGCAGGGCTCTCCGAAGTTCTCGATAATTTGTTCAAGGTTTGGGGGCCCCCTCCCTGGTGTCTCTGTGCGGGGTGTGGTCTGCTCTTGGGTCGCTCTGTTCGACTGTTGATGTTTTACTTTGGAGCCTCGTTTGTCATGTAGAGCAGCTTGGGGTTTCCCTGTTTGCAAATGCTGTTCCGCCCAGTCATATGCATCTTTAGGGGTTGTAAAAAAGATGGAGCATCCCTCATGCATTATTTTAAGCCACGCTGGGAAGAGTAGGGGGTATTGAATCCCTTTTTTTTTAAGCAAGCGTTTCACTTCTAAGAATGATGCTCATTGTTGTTGCACTGTTCGGGAGAAATCCGGAAACAATATAACTATCTTGTCTTCAACCTGTATGGGCCCTTTTTGTCGGGCCGCTCTGAGTACTGCTTCCCTATCCCGAAAATGCAGGAGTTTTAGTAGTAGAGGTCTAGGTGGATTTCTTTTCGGTGGCTTTTGTGCTGGCACTCCGTGTACTCTTTCTACCGAGAAGTACGGAGTTTGTTCTGAGGCCAGGGTGAACGACTTGATCCATGATTCCACATATTTGATGAGCTGAGGGTCCTCCACTCCTTCTGGCAAATTGACCACCAGTATGTTGCAACGTAGGGAGCGGCCTTCTAAATTGTCTGTTTTCTCTTCCAGGTTCTTGAATCTGTGTTGAAGTTCCGTCAATGTTTCCTGCTGAGTTTTGATTTGGGGTTCTGTATTCTTGAGGGGTTTTGTCTCCTTGCGTCACTCTATCCACCAATTTCCGATGGTCGTCTCTGAACAGGTTCAAATCTGTGGCTAATGCTCCAAATCTGCCTTTCATCATTACGCGCGAGTGTTTAATTGCTGCCAATACTTTGTCCAGTTTGTTGGACATTGATGCTGGTGTTGCGGCGTCCTCTCCCGCTCTGGAGTTTTTCGTTGACGGGGAGGATTGTCTTGTGTGGGCTGGTGTTTGTGGGTTCCTTGGTTATGCCCCGTCGACCAATTCTTCAAGATACTAAGGGTGCTACTGTTAGCAATACTTTGGCTAGCTATACACCCTCCGGTGTCAGCACGTTTATCACAATGGTATGTGTAGGAGAGTAGGGTCTGCTTCTTATGGTTACCCCTACGTTTTGCTGTGATTCACTGGTTTTTCGACTTTAGTATGGCTGTGGTCCTGCTAATCAGGCCCACAGCCTAGCTGCTCTCTCTCTAAATTGATACCATGTACTTTAGGTACAAACCAGATTGGTTACTGGGTCACTCTTGTGAGCCCCTGTATATGGTACTCTAGGTACCCAGGGCATAGGTGCACCCTAGGCCTACCGGGGGCCGCAGCATGTATTGTGTCACCCCTGGTTTGCCTTCCAAACTGACACCACAGGTCTGTTCTTACAGCCTGGGTAAGGTGGTGTAATCACCCTTTTTTTAGATATAGTACATCTATATCTACCTTATATATAGACACATAGAAACCTATAAGTCACTCCTATGGCAGGCCTTAACAATCCTGGAGGCAGAGTGCTTGGTTTTATGTGAGAGGGTGCCCTAGCATGAGCTGAGCCCCTCTGCAGCTTTCGGAACCATGTCCTTATAGCTATTCTATTATATAGCCATACCATATACTCTTAAGTGCATTATAATCCTCGCGGTTAATGCTAACTTTGGTTTGGCTATATCAAAACATGTCGTGCAAAGTGTCAAACACTTTGGAATACTACCACCCTGCCAATTCTGGTGGCGGGGGTAGAATTCCACCCTTCTAGAGAGAGAAGACATGTAGTTACTGTTAAACCCGGTTAACGTTAAACAGAGCCCCAGCATAGCAAAATGGATTCTGCTGCCACAGACACGAATCTGCCCTCCTGCTGCTGCACAAAACTCTGGCAGGGGAGGCCTGGACAATAGGTTCCCTCTCCAGGGAGGTGCTGGCACCTCCCCAGACAGGCATTAGTGTATTGGGGCAGGGAGGACTGCATTCAGTGAATGCTTTCCAGACACTGCCTGGGGCACACCAGGTGCTCCATGCATTTCCCAGTTCAAACCGGTTGCTGGGGCACTCAGCCCCAGCTCTGGTGCGAAACTGGACAAAGGGGAAGGGGTGTAACCACCCCATCCCCAGGTCCACCCATAGGATGGACCTTAGTTAGTCCAACCCCTAAACTTACTATTAGTATAGGACCCCAGTCCCTAGAACTTTAGATTACCCTGGACGAAACTCTGCAACATATATCCTGGACCTTCGACATTCCGTATCGACTGGAAGATGGAAGAAATCTCCCTTGTGGTCAAGGAGTGACCACCCTGTTCAAACAGGCACCAACAGTATCTTTGCCAGTCTGCATTTTTGATGCTCCCGCCAGATCCCGAAGGATCTGTGACACAGGACATGGACTTCCAGACATCTCGGACACTGACCTGCGCTCCCAGCAAAGCCGAGACCTTTGGTGGACACGAGAGACGTGGGACCGGAACTCCTGTCCATCCTGCATTTTGCAACCTGCACCGACTTCCTGAGGTATCCCGAAGTTGTGCATTGGGGTGCTTGAAGCCCCAGCCACAAGCACCTTTTGCACTGAAGCTCAGAGGCTCACACTCTACGAGTGTCCCGGGGCCCCGCCTTGTGCATTTCCGCTCAACGTGTCTTTGTGGTTCCTAGTCCATTGGCTAGTGAGCCTCCAAGAAGACCAATCTTTGATTAACTTTACTTTCTTGGTTGCTCCAGGCTTGCTCCAACTTCTCTCCAAAAGAGAAGTTGCACAGACCTTGCTGGTCTGCTCCAAAGCCAATCTTGACATCTTGCGTGGATTGCGTTTGCCAAGGCTTGTTGGGTCCAATCCGAATACTGACACCGCAGTCAACTAGATCCTTTGTAGAACAGCTCGAATCCAGCTCCTAGTTGTCGTCGACGCCTCCTGGTCCTCGAGGCTGAAGAGACAAGCTTCACCTTCTCACCTGAAATCACCAGACATCGGCTTGCATCTTCCTGTCGCCATCCTGGTCACTGGCTAGTGACCCAGACTCTGTCTCCTTTGCTTTCAGGTTCTTCACATCTCCGATCCATCCTTGTATCCACCCAGACACTTTTCCTCTGGACGCCTGCAGCACTTCTTCGCAGCTCTCCATAGGAATCGACGACGAAACCCAACACCAAAAGGCACCTATGCACCCGGCTTCCCTGGGTGAGGTAACACGAGTACGCAGGTGCTCCCGTGGGTTTTGACTCTCGAAGTGTCCTAGTCTAAAAGGGATCCATCATAGTTCACCTTGAAGTGTCCTTAAATTGTAAATTTGTAACTTGTTTGTTCTCCATAGAAAGTCAATGGAAACCCGCGGCTGTATAGACACTGCACGCGTCTTCCGTGGGCCTCCTACATCCTAACCTTTGGTGGTTCTAGGCAGCCCCAGTGATTCCACAGGCCCTAGGCCTACTTTCTAACTCTCACGTGGTTCTTATACCACTATTTTAGTATATGGTTTCTGAGGCCCCTAGGGCATGACGTATACTGTGCAACTTATTGTACGCTAATTAAGTTCTTTGTATTGTACTTTTACCTCTGACCTCATAAAGAGTGCAGAGGGGTTGTGTTTAGAATAAATACATATATATTTGATATATACCTTGTGTGGTATGCTTTCATTTAGTACTCAAGAGATTATAATTGGTAAAACAACTCGCTTAACTCGTCTCCAAGATTACCCTAAAGGCTGCTCTCCACAGCTACCACTAGGATAGCTTTCTATAAGGTTGACTTTATAACCTACCATCAATAAGGGTCAATTGGACTGGGGCAAGGTGCCCACTAGAATAGTGGACATCATATACCAGGCCAACTTCTCACAGTATGCTCTCCTATACAAATCCCTCCGGTTTTGAGGCATAGTGACTTCCCTCCCCTCCATGGTAGTTCCTCCTTCTCCCTGCCGTGCGCTTTATCGGTTATGCGTCACCGTTCCACTAACTTACCTTGCCTCGGGTCCTGGCGCCGAACGCCGAGCCCACCTCAGTGAGACGGCGTGTCTAGAAGGGTAGGAGGAAGGGTGGTTGGATCCTCTGCGACCCTCTGTTGATCGTTTTAAGGGTTACTTTGTTGCGAGCGATGGGGGGGGACAGTAACACGTCCTTGTTTGTGATCAGATGGTCGGGGGACCGATGGGTGTTCGCCCCGTCGGTATCTGAAATGCGACGTGGTCTTGGCTAATGCAGATCACAGAGGGCGTTTCTGCCCGTCCGCCGGCTTGAGGTTGCAACCTTCTCTCTGCGCCCGGAAGTGTCCTCCTGATGCCTCTGTCGTGACTTAAGTGTGCAGCGGTGTCTTCCCCGTCACTGGGCCCCACTTTTGCCCCTCCCACATTGGGGTTTAGTGCAGTGCCTACTTTGGTTAACCTGCCTGGAGGGACGCAGGACACTGGCGGCAGGCTCCGTGTTCGTGATGTGGCTCTCGGCCCTTTAGCGGTCTGTGACCTGTCCCTGACGGGCCGTGTGATATCCCTGGGTCTATCCAGACAGTTTTAAATGCATGCCAGTGGGACAACTCCCTGCAGCGTCTCCACACTGCAGGCTACTGAAACAGGTGCTAATACGTGCAGGCCCTCGATCCTCCGGTGTGAGTCCAGTGTCTCTGTTTCTGGGGGCAGTTCCTCATGGTCGCGCGCAAGTGATACGCCCGCCCCCTATCTGTTGGCTTCAACCCAGGCGTTCACCTTAATCAGCCATGTTAAGCTGCCGCTGCCTCTGCCGGTGTCCGCCTCAAGTTCTTTGTTCGGCGCCAGAGGTGTCACGGAGCTTTCCCTGCATCTCCGAGCGCCGTCATCTTGATAGAAGGACCTCCTAAATCAATGGGCCCCATACCAGGTATTTCCTGTGGCTGCTTCGGTGTGTTCCTATATCGGTCCACCGGCTCTCCTCCGCTCTTGCTCCCGATGTCGGTGTTCCCTCCCGGACTTGGGCCACGGATCTTGTTGTCTCTGTAGCGGGGGAACTATGAGCTGGGCGCCACAATTTTGCCTCGGTCTGCCCTCTCGCCAGTCTTGTCCTCGGGCCGATTCCACATCCCCGTCTCACCAATCTTCTCTGGGATAGGTGTGGGGTTTCCTCGTTATCCATCAGACTGTCCCGATCACAGGCACCTGTAACTGCCAATTGTTTGTGCTGCCTGCCGGAGCTCTACTCAGACATGTCTGCCATTGTTGTGGAAAATGACAAAATGTATATGTACATAAGCGGCGTTCATTTGTGTTCACCCTCGCCACTGTTGAAGGTAAAGAAAGTCACGAAACAGTGGCCCCCGCCATCTTGTTCCCTTTTAGGCTCCATCACGAACATAGATAGTAGCCATCTTTGTGTCATGACCTCTCTGCCCATTGCCGATAGCCATCATCTCTCTCTCTCTCTCTCGCTCTCTCTCTCTCTCTCCAGCCCCGCAAGCACCCCGCGCCCCGACAGCCCCCGGTCTCTCCTGTTCGGGCCATAAACGCACCGCTAAACACGACCTTGTCACCACTCTGGACCCCTGCCCCCTCGCTCTTTCATTCTACTCATAGAACGGGCCCTTTTAGTAACCTCTTCCTCCCTGCCCGATTGCCCGGCCTGATCCCAGGCCATCACCTAGCCCAACAGATGCAGTTTATTGCTTCCTACAGTAGGACCTCGCCTCACATCAGAGGAGCGGTGATTAATCAAGGCCTTCACACCCCTAGACCTGACCGACACCCCCGCATCCCTCCCAGGAACACCCTTCCTCTCTTCAGATGGCCCCCCCCCCCCCGGCTACACCTGGCCTCTCGACCCAGTCCCACATCATAAAACTAGGTCTCGTGGATGTACCCCTCCGGCCCCGCATAGCGAAACATGATCTTATCGCCTGCCCAACCTTAGATCTGACCACCCCCTCCTGCCCTCGTGCCCTGTTGGAATGTCCGGCTGCAGATTACAATCACATGTCACATTTGGGAGGGGAAAACAACATCAGAGCGGTCAGTATGGGAATGGGCCTGGAGCTGGGGTCCCAAACATGCCCTTTTTTGTACTTCAAAGTGTCTTTATTGCAATAAGGAATGTTTGTACATCATAAACCTGTGTATAAAAGACGGAGCCGTAGAGAAACTGGGGAGAGCACCTCGAGAAGATACCCTGTTGTCTGATTTGACGTGTTCTGTTCCGTCGGAAATAAACTCCTGTTTCCTGCCTTCCAGTCTCCAGCGCCTGCCTCTTTATTTGGGTAATCGTGAGTTGGGTGAGAAGCGGCTAACGCCGGGCAAACCTAGAAAAGGGGTAAACGACCCGATCTGCCTGAACCCTTTTTCATCATTGTGGCTGCCGAAGCCACGCAACTCGCATCTATTAATGGCAAATGGACCCCCTCTGTCTTTTCCAGTAAGCATCTCCTCAGTAGTATCTTACTCTGCCTCTGTCACTCTACCAATGCTCAACCATTCCTAGGATGCTCGTTTCCAGTCCAGGGAGGACCTCGCCTGGCAGTTCGGGCTGGACTGTTCCCATTGAGCGCAGGGTCAAGACTGATTTGCCTATGCTTGGTCCAAACTGGAATGGCATGGTGAGCAAAAAAACTATGGATTTAGGCCCAGATCACTGTACTGGGGTGAATATAGGACATTGTTCTGCATTCTGTTCATCAAATGATCTTTTTGCATTTGTCACCCCGAGTGGGACGGGTATGCCCAGACGTAGGTCCTGTGCTCTCCATGACCCTGGAGTCGAGCTATCCTGGCTGATGAGGTCTGAAAGCCCGAAACCGGTCCTGGGATGCTTGTTTCCAGTCCAGGGAGGACCTGGCCTGGTAACTCGGGCTGGACTGTTCCCATTGGGCGCAGGGTCAAGACTGATTTGCATATGGCTGGGTCCAAACTGGCATGGCGAGCAGAAAAACTATGGATTTAGGCTCAGTTCTCTGTACTGGGGTGAATGTATGACAGTGTTCTGCATTATGTTCATTGTGAGAAGTTGGCCTGGTATATGATGTTCACTATTCTAGTGAGCACCTTGCACCAGTCCAAACAACCCTTATGGTGATGGTTGTAAAGTCAACCTTATAGACCAGCTATCCTAGTGGTAGCATGGACAAAAGCAGTCTTAGGCTAAACTCAAGAGGGCATGTGAAGCCAGCTGTTTTACCATATGCAAACCTTTTAATACCAAATGAAAGGACACCACACAGGTTATATATTCAAAATATATATGTATTTATTTATAAATCAATCCCCTTAACTCTTTATGAGCACAGGAGCACAAGCGCATAACAAGTAACTTAATATAACATACAAAAGTTGCACAAATATGGATAGGCCCTGGTGGCCCGCTAAACCATATACTAAAATAGTGGTATAAGAACCACGTCACGAACAATGGTAAGGCCTAGGGCCTTGGGAATCTCTGAGGCTACACTGGACTAACAGTAGTTAGGGAGCAGGAGGCTAACGGGATGCGGGTGCAGTGTCTAAATGCACACGCGTGCACACATAGAAGTCAATGGGTGCGTAAAGTTAGAAAATTGCAGATTTGGAAGTCTTCCGACTGGACTAGAACTTAACCACTTTAAACCAGGACACTAGGGATGTAAATCTCTACAGGAGCACCGCAGTACTCGCGTTACCTCACCCACAGGAAGCGGGTGGATAGGTGTCAAAGTGTGTCGGTTTTCGTCGTGGAGTTCTATGGAGCCTTGGAGAAAAGATGCTGCAGGCGACCAGGAGAGAAGAGTCCGGTTGGATCCAAGGGTGGATCGAGGATCAAGAGTACCTGAAAGCAGAGGGGATAGAGTCTGGGTCACTAGCCAGTGACCAGGATGGAACCAGGAAGGAACCAGGCGATGTCGGGGAGCAATCAGGTGATGTCGCGAAGCTTGTCTCTGCAGACACATGGACCAGGAGGTGTCGACAATGACCAGGAGCTGGATACAGCCTGTCCCACGAAGGCTCTCGCTGTCGGCGGTGTCGGTTCTCGATTCGGAGTCAACAGGCCTTGGCAAATGCAACCCACGCAGGAATCGAAGATGGCTTCTGGATCAGACCAGCAAGGTCTGATGGGCTGCTCCTTTTCAGGGGAGCAAGGGCCAGTCTGGAGCAACCAGACCAGCATTGGAAATGCAAAGTTTCATCATCACAGAGGCCACTAGCCAACGGGCAAGTGACCGGATTGACACGTCAAGCAGGAAAATGCAAATGGGCCCCACGCAGCACTCGGTGAGTGTGGAGAGGTGATCTTCGGTGCAGTTCGTGCTCGGGGCTGGGGCTTCTCAATCCCCAAAGCACAACTTCAAGTGTGCCTCAGAAGTTGCACGGAAAGCAATTCGCTGGCTTTCCAAGATGGCCGGTCCCACATTTCGCGTCGCCTCCACGGGTCTCAGCTTTGCTGTGGCTGTGGATCGGGCTGAACAAAGTCTGGAAGTCCGGGTCTTGTCAGGCTCGGTGTTCAAGCTCCGGCGTGAGCAACGACAAAGCAAACCGTTGAGCGATTGATGGTGCCTGCTTGCACAGGGTGATCACTCCTTGACCACAAGGGAGATTCTTCAGTCTTCTACGTCGAGTAGGATGTCGAAGGGTCCAGAGTTTCATATCAGAGTTTTAGTCAGGATAAATCTAAAGTCTTGGGACTCAGCTCCTACCTATATACCATATCTAGGGGCTGGATTACCTGCTAGGTCCCTCCTATGGGTGGGATCCAGGAAGGGGGTGGTTACACCCCTTTCCCTTTGTCCAGTTTCACGCCAGTGCTGGGGCTGGAGTGCCCCAGCACCGGTTTGAACTGGCCTATGCATGGGACACCTTGTGTGCCCCAGGCAGTGTCTAGTTTCATTCAGCCCTCCCTGCCCCAATACACTATAGCCTGTCTGGGGTGGTGCTAGCACCTCCCTGTGACAGGAAACCTATTGTCCAAGCCTCCCTCGCTGGAAGGACTCCCAGCAGCAGGAGGTCAGGCTTGTGTCTGTGGCAGCAGCATCTATTTTGTGATGCTGAGGCTCTGGTTAATTTTAACCAGGATTAATGGAAGCAACATGTATTTTCCCTCTAGAAGGGTGGAATCCTACCCCCGTCGCCAGAACTGGCGAGGGGGTAGTATTCCAAAGCATATGACACCTTACACGACATGTTTTGATAAAGCCAAACCAAAGATAGCATCTGACGGCAAGGTACATAATGCACTTAAGAGTATATGGTATGGCAATATCCTAGAACAGCTATAAGGACATGGTTCGAAAAGCTACAGACAGGCTCAGCTCATGCTAGAGCACCATCTCACATAAAACCAAGCACTCTGCCTTCAGGATTGTTAAGGCCTGCCATAAGAGTGACTTATAGGTGCATATGTGTCCAGATAAGGTTTAGACATAGGAATACTATATCTAAGCAAGGGGTGATAACACGACCTTGCCCCAGCTGAGTGATCAGCCAGTTGTGTCAGTTTGGATGGCCAGCCATGGGTGGCAAAAGATATGCTGCAGCCCCTGGTAGGCCTTGGGTGCACCTATGCCCTGGGTACCTATAGTACACTGTACAGGGACTCATAAGAGTGACCCAAATCCCAATTGGTGATGTACCTAAAGTACATGGTGTGAAATTTAGAGAGAGAACAGCAGGGCTGTGAGTCTGATTAGCAGGCCCACAGCCACATTAAGTCGAAAACCAGTGAAGCAAAAAGCAAAAAATGGGGTGACCATAGGAAAGCAGACCCTACTCTCCTACATTCATCAATTGTTCTTTTTGCATTTGTCACCCCGAGTGGGACGGGTATGCCCAGGCGTAGGTCCCGTGCTCTTCATGCCCCTGGAGTCAAGCTATCCTGGCTGATGAGGGCTGAAAGCCTGAAACCGGTCCTAGGATGATTGTTTCCAGTTCAGGGAGGACCTGGCCTGGTAGTTCGGGCTGGACTGTTCCCATTGAGCCAGGGTCAAGACTGATTTGCCTATGCTTGGTCCAAACTGGAATGGCATGGTGAGCAAAAAAACAATGGATTTAGTCCAGGATCTCTGTACTGGGGTGAATGTATGACATTGTTCTGCATTCTGTTCATCAATTGTTCTTTTTGCATTTATCACCCCGGGTGGGACAGGTATGCCCAGACGTGGGTCCTGGCTCTCCATGCTACTGGAGTCAAGCTATCCTGGCTGATGAGGGCTGAAAGCCCGAAACCGGTCCTAGGATGCTTGTTTCCAGTCCTCGCTACTCTGCCAGGAAACACCCTTCAGCCCCCTGGTTCTCTGATTCCCTAAGACTGCTCAGGCAGGAGTGTAGGAAGCAAGAAAGACTATGGAGGTCCCATCTTGATTCTAACAAAAGATCTAAACATAAGGAAATGCGTAAAAAATACAAAGCTGCAGTTCTCGCTTAAAAGATGGCATACTTTACTAATCTGATGGCCTCCCTTCGCTCGTCTAGAGAGCTTTTTAAAATTGTCGATTCCCTTTCCCAACTCCCTGACCCCATTGTAGCGGCCCAAGAGCTGTGTAATCAGATCTCCACCTTCTTTCACACCAAAATCATGGATATCTACTCAGCCTGGAAACTCTCAACCTCAATACTGAGGCCGTTCCCCACCCCTCCGGCCATTTCTTCCCTTCAAGATCCGATGTGTCTGCCTCACGGCACCTTGTCCAATTTCCCTCCTCTCACCCTGGAACTCCTCAATTATCTCCTCGATAAACTCAAATCCGGATCCCCTTTGGACCCCTGTCCTTTAAAAATCTTGAAGGAGTGTAGGGAGGTTCTGTTACCCCCTTTTCTAGTGATAATGAACCAAGCTATTTCCAAGGGTGTCTTCCCCGCACCTTGGAAAATGGCCACGGTCAAACCTCTCCTGAAGAACGCTACCCTAGATCCTACCATCTTAAAAAACTTCCGTCCCATATCCCTGCTCCCTGCTCCCACCAAGATGCTCGAGGCCCACCTTAACTCCCATCTAAGCGCATTCCTGGATAAATTCTGCCTGCTAGACTCTTCTCAGCACGGCTTCCTGAAGTCGCATAGTACGGAGTCTGCCCTTACAGTGGTGGTAAACAGCATTCGCGCTAAGGTCGACAGTGGTCAGACCACCCTTCTGATCCTGCTCGACCTTACAGCCGCATTCGACACCCTGTCCCCCTCCATCCTGGTCTCCCGTCTTGGTGAGATGGGAGTGGATGGGCCCGCCCTGAGCCTCCTGGCGTCGTTCTTGAGCCAGCGCAAACAGAGGGTCAAGCTGGGTGACTTCCTCTCCCCTGATAAGCCTATGCAGTGTGGGGTCCCACAGGGCTCATCCTTGAGCACTACACTCTTCAACATATATGTGGCCCCTCTTGCCAGGCTTGTAAGGTCTTTCGGATTGGAAGTACTGTCGTACGCTGACGACACCCAAATTATTGTCTCCCTCACTCAATCTGTGGAGACTGAGGCCTCCAATTTTAGGAACTGCATGAATGCTGTAGCAGGTTGGATGACCAAAAACTTCCTCCATTTAAATGGGGAAAAGACAGAGGTCCTTGTCTTCGGAGGCAAACAGGAAGTCTGGTCGGCTGACTGGTGGCCTTCTGCCCTTGCAACCTGCCCTACACCCAACCTTGCAGCTCGCAATCTGGGTGTAATATTTGATACCACACTTTCCTTCGACAAGCAAGTAAATAGAACCGTCTCCACCTGCTGTGGAGTCCTAAGGATACTTAGAAAACTCTCAAATTACCTCTCCCTGGATTCTAGGAAACAACTTTCGGTTGCCCTTATTTCCTCACGTCTAGACTACTGCAATGCCCTTTATCTAGGCATAAATAAGAGGCTGGTCCAACGTTTACAAGTTGTGCAAAATGCAGCAGCCAGGTTTGTTGTGAACGCCCGAGATGATCATCACGTTCCTCTATTAGAAAAAACCTCCACTGGCTCCCTATGCAGTCTAGGATAAACTTTAAGGTCCTCTGTCTCACCCACTGTGCCCACATGAATATGGGACCCCCTCTTATACATATCTTTAAGGTCAGGGAAAGAGAGGAACACAAATATAACATTCAAAAATATTCCCTCATGACCTAAACAACTTTAGAAATAACAATTTTTATACTTTAACAATTATTTTGACACAGGGTGACAGCATTAACTCATTTCATAGAAAAAAAATTATTATTTTTTTATATACGAAATATTTTCATCTTTTTTTACTTTCTAATTATCACAATCATTTGATAAAACATGTAATGCTTCATTGGAACAATAAAAATCATATCCGTACCATGCAGAGAAAGAAACAAAAACCTATGCAAATTTTGTCAAGAAAAACCTAATATCAACTATCTCACACACCCTACATTCACTCATTATTCTGCGTCTGAGGGATCGCAAGTTGTAACGCGAAGTTGTTACGAAAGGTCGACGCGTTTCGGTGGTGTAAAAACCACCTTCCTCAGGACCTTCTAGCAGAACACTCAGATCTTCACAAACGTATCATAACCACTGCATGGATGGATATCCTGGTATATCTGATGGGGTAGAATACCGCTTCAATTATAGGTTCATCTCGGAAAGTTAGTTGCCTAGGAATGTACCACGAAAATGGTCAGACCGACCATGGAATAATTTGAAGAACGGGGATAGTCCGGAGCTGGTAGCCCTTTATAACAGGTACAGATTGCCTTTTTGTTGGCTGTAGTAACCATGAGATGCCTTGTGCACTACCATCGGCTCCGTCCGGCACTCCCTCGTAAGAACCCGTAGGCTACGTACGGGTTCTTACGAGGGAGTGCCGGACGGAGCGATACACGCCGCGCGTCGGATTAAACAAAATCATTTGCCACTTAATAAGGGAGCTAGATCATATGGACCGTGCTATAAAACCCAACCGACGGTAGTGCACAAGGCATCTCATGGTTACTACAGCTAACAAAAAGGCAATCTGTACCTGTTATAAAGGGCTACCAGCTCCGGACTATCCCCGTACTTCAAATTATTCCATGGTCGGTCTGACCATTTTCGTGGTACATTCCTAGGCAACTAACTTTCCGAGATGAACCTATAATTGAAGCGGTATTCTACCCCATCAGATATACCAGGATATCCATCCATGCAGTGGTTATGATACGTTTGTGAAGATCTGAGTGTTCTGCTAGAAGGTCCTGAGGAAGGTGGTTTTTACACCACCGAAACGCGTCGACCTTTCATAACAACTTCGCGTTACAACTTGCGATCCCTCAGACGCAGAATAATGAGTGAATGTAGGGTGTGTGAGATAGTTGATATTAGGTTTTTCTTGACAAAATTTGCATAGGTTTTTGTTTCTTTCTCTGCATGGTACGGATATGGTTTTATTGTTCCAATTAAGCATTACATGTTTTATCAAATGATTGTGATAATTAGAAAGTAAAAAAAGATAAAAGAAAAAAAGATCAAAATATTTCGTATATAAAAAAATAATATTTTTTTTTCTATGAAATGAGTTAATGCTGTCACCCTGTGTCAAAATAATTGTTAAAGTATAAAAATTGTTATTTCTAAAGTTGTTTAGGTCATGAGGGAATATTTTTGAATGTCACCCACTGTGCCCTTCATGGTTCCGGTGCAGAAGAAATTAGGTCTCTTGTTTCGTTTTATACTCCTGGAAGGGCATTACGCCCCGCCAACAGGAACCTTCTGTTAGTCCCGCGGACTATGAAGGCCAGATGGGGACGGAATGCCTTCTTTGCCCTTGCCCCTAAACTCTGTAACCTACTGCCAAATGAACTCAAGGGACTCGTGTCCCTCGCTCCTTTGCGCAAAGCCCTAAAGACCTGGCTCTACACAGGAGCCTACCTTTAGGCTACCCCCCTGCTCACTTTCCACTCTGCCATTCCATCATATGCGCCTTGATGCCTTTGGGCTAAGTCTGCGCAATACAAATTTAATTTCATTCATTCATTCAGTGAGGACCAGGCCTGGCAGTTCGGGCTGGACTATTCCCATTGGGCTCAGGGTCAAGACTGATTTGCATATGGCTGGGTCCAAACTGAAATGGCATGGTGAGCAAAAAAACAATGGATTTAGTCCAGGATCTATGTACTGGGGTGAATGTATGACATTGTTCTGCATTCTGTTCATCAATCGTTCTTTTTGCATTTATCACCCCAAGTGGGACGGGCATGCCCAGACGTGGGTCTCATGTTCTCAATGCCACTGGAGTCAAGCTATCCTGGCTGATGATGGCTGAAAGCCCAAAACCGGTCCTAGGATGCTTGTTTCTAGTCCATGGAGTACCTGACCTGGCAGTTCGGGCTGGACTGTTCCCATTGGGCGCAGGATCAAGACTGATTTGTATATGGCTGGGTCCAAACTGGCATGGCGAGCAGAAAAACGATTGATTTAGGATCAGTTCTCTGTACTGGGGTGAATGTATGACATTGTTCTGCATTCTGTTCATCAATTGTTCTTTTTGCATTTGTCACCCCGAGTGGGACGGGTATGCCCAGATGTAGGTCCAATGCTCTCCATGCCACTGGAGTCAAGCTATCCTGGCTGATGAGGGCAGAAAGCCCAAAACTGGTCCTAGGATTCTTGTTTCCAGTCCAGGGAGGACCTGGCCTGGTTGTTCGGGCTGGACTGTTCCCATTGAGCGCAGGGTCAAGACTGATTTGCATATGGCTGGGTCCAAACTGGAATGGCATGGTGAGCAAAACAATGGATTGAGGCCCAGATCTCTGTACTGGGGTGAATGTATGACATTGTTCTGCATTCTGTTCATCAATTGTTCTTTTTGCATTTGTCAACCCGACTGGGACGGGTATGCCCAGACGTGGGTCCTGTGCTCTCCATGCTAATGGAGTCGAGCTATCTTGGCTGAAGAGGGCTGAAAGCCCAAAACCGGTTCTAGGATGCTTGTTTCTAGTCCATGGAGTACCTGACCTGGCAGTTCGGGCTGGGCTGTTCCCATTGGGCGCAGGGTCAAGACTGATTTGCATATGACTGGGTCCAAACTGGCATGGCATGGTGAGCAGAAAAACGATTGATTTAGGCCCAGTTCTCTGTACTGGGGTGAATGTATGACATTGTTCTGCATTCTGTTCATCAATTGTTCTTTTTGCATTTATCACCCCAGGCGGGACAGGTATGCCCAGACGTGGGTCCTTTGCTCTCCATGCCACTGGAGTCAAGGTATCCTGGCTGAAAGCCTGAAACCGGTCCTAGGATGCTTGTTTCAGTCCAGTGAGGACCTGGCCTGGCAGTTCGGGCTGGACTACTCCCATTGGGCGCAGGGTCAAGACTGATTTGCATATGGCTGGGTCCAAACTAGAATGGCATGGTGAGCAAAAACAATGGATTTAGGCCCAGATCTCTGTACTGGGCGGAATGTATGACATTGTTCTGCATTCGGTTCATCAATTCTTCTGTTTGCATTTGTCACCCCGAGTGGGACGGATATGCCCAGACGTGGGTCCCGTGGTCTCTATGCCACTGGAGTCAAGCTATTCTGGCTGATGATGGCTGAAAGCCCAAAACCGGTCCTAGGATGCTTGTTTCTAGTCCATGGAGTACCTGACCTGGCAGTTTGGGCTGGACTGTTCCCATTGGGCGAGGGTCAAGACTGATTTGCATACGGCTGGGTCCAAACTGGAATGGCATGGTGAGCATAAAAACGATGGCTTCAGGCCCAGATCTCTGTACTGGGGTGAATGTATGACATTGTTCTGCATTCTGTTCATCAATTGTTCTTTTTGCATCTGTCACCTCTACCCTCACCAGGTAGGCTTGATGAGTACCCCAAATATCCCTGGGGCAGCTGTAGTTGGGAGTAGCTCTCAATAGGCATCAGACTGTGTGTTGCAAGAAACCATGTCCGCCTGCCACTCTCTTAGCACTTGCATCGGGCCCAGCGCATAGCCACCTTGCATCACGCACTTAAGCTAATAGCCACCAGCTACTTGATTTTACTCTGACCTCCCTATCATAATCCAGCAGTGCCAAAAGGGGAGTGGGATCCAACACCACCCCGTAATGGTCTCCTTCTCTCCTAACACAGCCCGCCAGAATTCCTGCACAACCAGACAGTACCAAGCAATGTGCGCAAATCCTGCCCCCTCGGCACCACAAAGTGGGCAGTCGACATTGTCTGCAAACCATAGCGATGCAACCGGGCAGGAGTATAGTACACACTGTTAATATATTTAAAGTGCAGCAACTGGTGTCTACTGTTCAGCGAGATAGTCTTTGTAACGAAACCGCAATATTGCCATTGCTGGTCACTAATGACTATTCTCAATTCGCTCTACCAGTCAAGTCGAGCATTGGAGACCACAGGACTGCGTGCCACCTGTGCATATGCATACATCCTCGCTACTAGTCTACAGGGGGTAGCTGTCTGGAGAATCGAAGTCAATGCTTGCATTTCCATTGGCTCCAGAGCCACCTCCCCAAGTAAGTCTTGCAATGTATTCAATGCTCTATAATTGTGGAACTGGGCAAGGTCCGTGGGTCCCTCAGCTCACTCTAGCACTATATCCGAGGAGCTCATGACACCATTGTCAAAGAAGTTTACTGATGGAGCAGGTTTTGCATGAATAAAACCTGCTAGGATTAAACCTTCCATGTGTGACATATTAATAAAGTTTGAAATGAATTGACAATAATTAACACAGTCGGGAAAAAGATATTAGAAAGGTGTGGGAAAATGACAGTGTGACTAAGTAGGCTATGAACGATTTCTATACCATGAGTAAAAATAAGAAAAAGATGTGTTTTGTTTCTTAACATAATTAAGCAAATATTAATTACAGATTAATAGTTTTAAATGGTTTTGTTCCATTATACTTATGAAGAGGTTGAAATGAAATTGTGTGATGAAGCTTTTGTTTTTGCATAAATAATAAAATCATATTTATTTCTCCTAGAGAAACTGCATGTTTTACAAGAAGGCCTCAGTATTGGAGTTAGGGTAATTTTGCTTTAGAATGTAGAAATACAGAGATTGAGTTTATTTCTTCAAAGGTGTCTATTGTGTTCTTTACTTTCGAGTGTCTGCTACTTGTCCAGTGTATCTACGAGTACGATGCTTCCTACTGTTGCAGGAAAGAGCAAGCTTCTTATAATAAAACTGTACTGCTAAATGTTTCCAAATGCATCTGAAAATGTGTGCGCTGAGGAAGGAGAAGATTTGATTTCCTCTGCTGAAGGATAACGATGAAAGCATGGAATTAAACAATGAATGTTTGAGAGGGAGAGAGACGGAAGTAGTGTGACTCAACACCCAATGCTGGACAGCCAACCAGAAAAGAATTTTCCTGGATTTTGTTACAAGAATAAGACAGAATTGATAGACATTAGGGTATAATTATTAGTGGTAGATTGGTTGGAGGTGGAGGCAGAGAGAGTGAGGAGAGTGTTGGTGCTAGATCTATCTGAGGCATTTACTGTCTGTAAGCGGACTTCTTAACTTTGCTCCTCATACCTCATGAAGATATCACCAGCTTTCCCTCTCGCCCAGAGGGTCGGCATTTCCAGTTATTAGCACGTTGTGCTATAATTTTCTAGGATTGTATGAAATTCTGTATTTGCATTTGTTCTTATTGAAAAATGCTTTTTTGTCTCTTACGCTATCCACTCAACTCATGCTCTGTAATTAAGATGTTACTGTGATTACCTGTATTGTGTTCTTGAGTGAATATTCAGATTCGATATTTTGCTTCTATTTGATCAATTCAAATAGGAATGAAAAGAAAATACATAAAAGCAAACTAACAGTGAAATTGAATCTGTCTTTAATCATTTTAATGATGATAAAGCAATGTACAGAAATGTATATAGAAGGGTGTAAATATTCTTTTTGTTTTAGGTCCTCAAAAGGGGAATATTTAATTAAAGTCATTTACCAAATCCCTGTCAAATTCTCCGGTCCGTCGGAGGACCTGTCGTAATATGGGCTAATAAGTCTAGTCTAATAATTAGAGAGAGAAAATATAGACAATTAGAGAAACTGATTATAGCGTATGGTATAAATAGTTATACGCTCTGCTTTGGTTACCTGAAAGTCTGTTCCCACTCTGCCTCAAGCTATCACCCCCATGGTTTGTATACACAACTCTTTCAAAGCGTTCACTGCTCCAAATCCCTGGCCCAGGGGAAACCATACACACCAGTCCAAGGGCACCTGGGGCGAGTATAATAAAGAAACCGTCTGCCGCTCCAATAATCTTCGCCAGGAATAGATTCAAGGAATCAAAACCACTATGTTTACGTGCCAAGTCCCCAAACAAAACCTGCGGCAGTGTGTGCAGCACCGCTGCATCATGCTCCAGCCACAAGTGCAACAACTCCTGTGGTCCATGGATCCAATAATGGGCGAACAGGCACTGAGCAGCCCTACAGTATGTTTTAAAGTCGGGGCATTAAGACCCCATGTGGTATGGTAATGTAAGTGTCTCCCAACATACCCTCAGCTGTTTCCTGGCCCACGCCAATCTAATCATTAGAGTTCAGAGGCTGTCGAACATCACCCGCGGCTACAGCATCGGAATGTTCATGAACAACAATAAGAATAAGGGCAGCACTACCATTTTCAAGATTGAAATACGTCCCGTTAGTGACAACAGTAGCCTTATCTAGCATTCTATTGGATCAGAGGGCTTCTGTACTTTTGCTATAGTTGTCTATCATAACTACAGACTGGTCCGTGTGGACCTGTATCCCCAAAAAGTGCACTAAATCCATCACCCACTGTAGTGGGTAGTCTAACTGCACTGGTGTCATAGTCGGGCTAAGTGGAAAAATAGTAGACTTATCCTGATTTACTCAGACCCCAGAGAGCTCTCCGAACTGCAGCTGGGGGTGGCAGAAGCTTTAGGGTGGCAGCTACTAAGCTCTGGAACGGTCTTCCCGACACTTCCGACCTGGTCGGCTTTACGGAAGGCCCTGAAAACTTGGCTGTTTAATAAATGAGACCCTAGCCATACATGTACCTGCCTACCACTAGCGCCAAGACACCTCAGGGTATTTGTGCGCTGAATACATTTATTAACATAACACCACCTCCCGCAACACCGGTGTAAGATTGGACTGCGGATTGAGTATGTATAGTAATGTATCATCAGCATAGGCTAAAATTATGGGCCTATATCCCGGGAACCACAATCCCCGATGAACATGATAGTTGCTTAGCGCACAAGCCAGTGACTCAGCAACCAAACCATACAGCAGTGGAGATAAGGGGCATCTCTGTCTGGTTCCCCTCGTAATATCGATAAGAGCAGTGACAGTGCTGTTTATCCTAATTCAAGCAGTAGGCTGGGTAACTAGCACCTCTAACAGTCGCAGAAAAATGTCCCCGACCCCTATGCGCCACAGAACAGCTAGCATAAAGCCCCACTCTACCAAGTCGAACACTTTCTCAGCATTGGGAAAAACCACTGCCGTACATACTCTCTGGTCCAATCGCTGAATAGTGCCGAATAGAGCTTAGAGATTACACATCAAGATGCATCCCGGGGCAAATCCGGCTTGTTCAGGCCTCACCAACCCTGGCAACAATTGGGACAACTGATTATCCAATATCTTAGAATAAATTGTGGTGTCAACATTCAGTAGGTACAGTAGCCGGAAGAACAGGTAATACTCGGAATCAGTATGGCAACTAGTAGAGGGGGGGGTGGGGGCATCGAACTGTCTGCAGTCATCTGGGAACAGGGAAATCAGGTGCAAAATAAGCAGGTCCTAATAGGCCTTGTAAAAGGCCACCATGAGCCCATCCGTACCTGGGCATTTCTTTATGAGCTGCATATATCTCTCCTGGGCACAGCGGGTCATGTCCCATAAGGTGCTTCAGTGTTCAACAGTTAGCCTCTGCATGGCAATGTTTGCGAGGTAGTATAAGATTGTAGAATGCTATCAGAACCGATCTGATATTTGTTCTAGCGCAGTTAATCTGACCCTGTTCATCTTGTACTCAAGGATCATGTTATCCCCCCTGCATGGGCACAGCTGCTCCATCAGGGTTGCACAGGGTTTCTCACCCTCGCCATACGATCGTGCTATTGCATACTTTCCTATGTGGTTCATCTCAGTTTGTGGTGTTTCATGAAACTCATCTATTTTCGATCTGATATCACCCAGTAGAGACATCTCAGCTGTGTCTCTGTGCCTACATTCCAACTCCGCAATCTCTTTATCCAATCTGGCTAGGCGGCTCTACAGCAACCATAGGACCTCCATAGGTTCAGACAGCGTGACACCACGTATATAAACTTTGAATCCTTCCCATACCATCACAAATATTTCCACTGAGCCGATATTAGTGCGAAAGAACTCAATGATCTCCTCTGCCAACTCCTCTTGAAATGCAGTGTCTAACAATGAATATGGGGGGGAAACCACTACGAGAATGCAGGAGGTCGCTGCACGTGCAGCTCCAGCTCCAACAGGACCGGCGAGTGATCAGAGTATGTAAGCGGGAGCAGCTTGCAGCATCTCACACACGTAGCCAGGGCATGCAACAGCAACCAATAGTCAATGCGAGTATGAAGATCGTGTACTGGTAAATAATATGTATCTCCTGCTTCAGTCGGTGGGGATCGGTATCGCCAGATGTCCAGCATACCCTCCTGTACAGCTATTTCCACAAGGGCACCTGTGGCCGCGGAAGGCCGAAGAGGCGGACCCCTGGATCAGTCAAGATCCAGGCAAATGATGCAATTGAAGTCACCATCCCATAAGTGCGGTATGGGCCCCATGGCATCAATCAGTCATTCAGTGCATGATAAAACTGGGGATCATCAAAATATGGGCCATATAGCCCAACCAGCAGGGCAGCTAAACATCTTTATAACAGCGTGCCTCAACGTATCTACCCCCTGGATCCAAACACACCTCCTTTAGTCTGATCCCTTGTGCACCCAGATCAAAATGCCTCTGGTGTGTGAAGTGAAACCTGCCACCACGCAGTCCCCCTGCATCCTGCGCTGTGCCAGGACCCGCTTCCTAGCACCAAATAAGTTTCTTGCAGTATCGATACATCCACCCTGCACATTTTAAAATAAGCCACCACTTTGTGTATTTTTGGGATTTGTTCAGTACCCTGACTTTCCACATCAGAAACCGTAGCAGTGTGAGGCCCGAAGACCCCCAACGACGCGCTTTGTGCATCATCCGTCATTTAGCATTTGTCCCACACATTGCTCTACAGCAACCCAAGGAGCATTTCACATCCACAGCCATAACCAGCACATATGACAACCAAAAAAATACCATTCCCACCAACTACCCACTCTACGTATACCCCCAACAAACACACCAGTACATCATCCCTCCTCAGCCCACCCATCCTCTCCCTCTGAACTTCACACAAAAAAGCATGTGGGACTCACATGGGGACAGATGCTGCCCAGCCAATCTCCCTCTACAGCTCAACGCAGTGTGAGGGCCATAAACTCAACATAGTATGTGCATAAAACAATAGATCTTTATACAATGTGGACAGATTATTCCCAGCTGTACCCTCTCGGACAGTGCAATGTTTCATGAACCACTCTGTGATGCCAGTGATCTCCATTTCACAAGCTGGCATATCAGATCCACTGAAATAGTCTTACCATTGTACTTTCTGTACACTGCCTGATGGTGTGTTGGCCCATCAGCTCTGCAATGACGTGCGGGCATCACAGATTGCTGTCCAGATTGCCCCCATATGAAACAATGTTTTCCCCCTCTCACTGTTGGGTCCCTCAGAAATATTAGCCAAACATGTCTGTACAAACAGGTGCCATCCTATTCCTTTCGCTGTGCGTTATCTACTTCTTCGTCACCGGTCTCTGGGGAGCAGCGACTTGCCCCAACTGTCTCCCTGCACTTGAGGAAGTGTAGCAGCTGCTTTGGATCACTAAACATCATTGCCTTGCCGTCTACCATTACCTGGAGTCTAGCGGGGTATAGCATGCTGTAATCCAATTGTAACTTCTGCAGCTGTTTTTTGCTTGGGCCAAACTTAAGCCTCACTTTCTGCACTTGTGTGAAATCTGGGTATAGGGATATCTCAGAGCCCTCATGGCAGAGAACTTTCAGTTCACGAGCCTTTCTCGATTCAGAAAAGGGGGTGGTGATGAACAGAGTGTCTGAATTAAGCAGACCACTCTTACCCAGTCCAAAGATCAGGGCTTGATCCATCACCGTTATTTAGCTCACTGCCCCATCCCAGCTCAGAACCTGGCTATATGCAAATTAGTCTGTCCCTGGCCCAGTGCATCATGGGAACAGGGCAGACCAAACTACCAAGCCAATTCTTCACCAGAAAGGATACAAGCTACCGGGGACCGGTTTCTGGCATTTCAGCCTCGTCGGCCCGGCTTGCATCCTGATGGAGCAGTGAGCAAGGGACTCATGTCTGAGTATACCCTGCCACACCTATAGTGGCCAAAAACGATTCAGAAAAGGGGGAGGTGACGAGCCTTTCTCAGCACGCCATCTCTCTCTTTGTAGTTCAAAAGTCATGCTATTATAGGTCACGGTTGCGCCCCCTGGAGGCATTTGAGTGGTGAGCATGTTCAACAGCAAAGATCTTAGAAAAAGTCTCCTGCTCAGCAGGACTCTGAGAAGCTAGTCAACATAACGTTCCATGTTTGTGATGTCAGTGAACTCCGTAATACCCACTATTCTTAAGTTATTCCTAAGTGAGCGGGCCTCCAAGTCTTCAGTCTTCAGTCTTCGCCTGTAGGGTTGTCCGCAGTTTGTCAATTTTCTTTTGGGCAGCTGATCCCATCACTTGTTCATCCTCAACCTCCGAGACATGCCACTCTACCATGTTCTGTCTATCTGTATGCTTATCTAACCTCTCTGACATCCGGTCCATTCTGAATATCAGTGTGTCTATTTTGCCATCGATCTCCATGAGGCTGGGTTGCTTGGTCATAAGGATTTGCTTTAGATTTGTTTTTTCTTCTTCATCTAGACACCCAGTTACAGTCTTCTATGTAGACGCTCTACCATCTTGCGTCTTTGAGGTCTTTCATAGGTCAAACTGTAGCTTAGGCTGCAACTTGTCTGGCTTGTTAGTCCGTTCCAAACTCTCAGGCCCTTCGCACAAAACTGCCACGCCAAGCCCTCCAGTCACTTCCAGCACAGGTGGGGGGGGGGGCACCGTTATATGCACCACTCCTCTATGCCAGGTTGTTTGTTGCTCTAGTGTGTACCCAGGTGCCAAGTGTCTCATGGTTGTGCGGCTGAACAATCCTGCATGGGCCTGAGGGGCTGCACCTACACTCTAGGCCGAAAGGATGGTAATAAAATCTCAACTCAGATGGCACTGTCTCAAAGCCTGAACTCTCTAGTTCAAGCTCTCTCAGAGGGCCATGGCACCCAGGCTCTCATATGTAGCATGCCTATCCCCCACTCCTCACAGCAACCCCAGCTGCCAACACTCCAAAGGCGCTCAGTCCCAGAGGCACCCACCCACAAAGCACCAGTGGCAGTCACAGCTTTAGACAGTATTACAAGCCCCTGCATCTGTACCGACACACTGGACTCCTCCCCACTGCAACTCAGCCGTGGCGGCCAATACCTCTGAGCGGCAGCAAGGCAGGGTAGAAGCGCAAGGTCAATTTATCAGGTAGTGCCAGACTAGTCAATTGGCTTTCACGGACGGCAGGGGCATCGCTAGGTCGTCTTCCATAGCAAGGCTCTCCTCCACTTCAATGTGAAGGAGGGCCTGCCACATCTACTAGTGTCCTGGCCTCTGCTGTAGCCGCCTCAAGCAGTATGCGGTCTCCCCCTTTGATCCGCCCCACATGTCTGTCGCATAGAGGTCTTCACTCCCTACTGTCAGCCGCACAACATACCGCATTCATTGCAGCCAGCTGAGCCCCGCAGTCAGTCGGCCTCCCCGGTCCCAGCATCTCTCCGCAGGGCCAGTCTCCGCACAGCACACGCTGTGCCATAGCAGTCAGATAACCACCAGCCGGCAAGGCCCTCGTCCCACCAGAGATCTCAAGGAGGGCCAAGGTGGCCGCAGGGAGGGAGCACTGAAATTGAGCTCCTGGGCACGGACATCAACACTGAAGGAAGAACCCATGTTGCCCCCCGTCATACCCTGCAAGGAAGAACGAGTACTCACCGGATCAACTCCCAAGTTGGACAAGCCTGAATCATGTACAGTGTGTTTTTGGAGACAAGGGAAACCCGAAGGAATAACACTAGGGTCCTTGGGCAGTATTATGTTGTACAAGACAGGGGACCCTAGTTAGTTAGGATCATTCGAAAGAATAGAGATATACTAAATAGTATACAGCCTCTGTCCAGCCGGACAGGAATTTATTAATTAGATTTCTTATAATAGTTCATTATTTCACATTAATACAAAAAGTGGGCACGACCTGTGACCCACAGAAAGCAAGACAAAACAAGTGACAAGAATTCATGTGGCAAACGCATCAGGCGGTCTGCACAATTAATCAGTAATACAGACTCGGATTCATTTCTAGCAGCCCATTGTTGGCAACATTATTGTGAATTCATAACAACATATGGTGCTTTAAAGTCGACGACGTTTCGATGCAATTCAAAGATACATGCATCATCTTCAGGACAAAACTATTTAAGTCATGTTTGTCTTAGAGTTAATTTACACATGTTACATAACCTCTCGGTCGGCTAGGACAGCCTTGGTTGGGCTGCACTGGGTTGAATACGATTGAGCGTGAATGGGCTCGGGAGTTTTTACTTGGCATTTAGGGTCGGTCAGCACGGGGAGTAAACTTGCAATTGGTAATTTGCATGGCTGGATTAGCAACGTGGTGCTGCCGGGCTTCCAAGAATTCGGTCGTTTAGCAGGTCCTGCTCGATGGCTGGCCGACTGGGGTTCTGGCGAGCGATCACCGCCAGAACCCCAGTCGGCCAGCCATCGAGCAGGACCTGCTAAACGACCGAATTCTTGGAAGCCCGGCAGCACCACGTTGCTAATCCAGCCTTGCAAATTACCAATTGCAAGTTTACTCCCCGTGCTGACCGACCCTAAATGCCAAGTAAAAACTCCCGAGCCCATTCGCGCTCAATCGTATTCAACCCAGTGCAGCCCAACCAAGGCTGTCCTAGCCGACAGAGAGGTTATGTAACATGTGTAAATTAACTCTAAGACAAACATGACTTAAATAGTTTTGTCCTGAAGATGATGCATGTATCTTTGAATTGCATCGAAACGTCGTCGACTTTAAAGCACCATATGTTGTTATGAATTCACAATAATGTTGCCAACAATGGGCTGCTAGAAATGAATCCGAGTCTGTATTACTGATTAATTGTGCAGACCGCCTGATGCGTTTCCACATGAATTCTGGTCACTTGTTTTGTCTTGCTTTCTGTGGGTCACAGGTCGTGCCCACTTTTTGTATTAATGTGAAATAATGAACTATTATAAGAAATCTAATTAATAAATTCCTGTCCGGCTGGACAGAGGCTGTATACTATTTAGTATATCTCTATTCTTTCGAATGATCCTAACTAACTAGGGTCCCCTGTCTTGTACAACATGAATCATGTACAGATCATCTCCCTGTAAAGAAGACGAGGATCCCCGCCACAACACCTTCTGGATTGAAACTGATTGATCAATGGTGATCGGCGGCTTCCAGTCCTCACTCGATCCAGGACGCCCCATCTCGGAACCACAAGAGTACTGACAGCCCCGGTCATGGACGGCTCCCCGCTCCTGGTCATCTGAAGACTCTGATGGGAAAAAGGAGCGCGAGCTGGTCCGTGCTTAGTCAGGACTGCTCATAAGGAAACCCTCGGCCGCTACCAATCTGGGGGCACCTAGAAGTGGGCACAGGGGAGTCTCGTCCTGCCTCGAGCCCTGGAAACCGCCTCCCGCACCCAGCCTTTCACGAAGTTCCTTTTGCTGAAATGGAGCGCGATCTACTCCTATGCTCCGCAAACACCTGACCCCAAAATGGCCGTCTAATCGGGACAGAAGGAAACAAAAATAAAACACTCGGCTGCAGGCAAATTGCTGGCACCTTGTAGCAGACACACAATTGCCCCCCCCGTGATGTCCTCGTACCGCCTCCCGCTCCCCGCACCAGGTCATCTGTAGACTCTGATGGGAAAAGGAGCGCGAGCTGTTCCTTCGCTCCGTAACACCTGACTCTAAAATGAAGGCTTAGTCAGGACTGCTCGTAAGAAAACTCCTGACTGGAATCAATCGGGGGCACCCTGAAGTTGGCACAGGAAAGTCTAGACCTCCCTCGAGCCCCGGGGACCACCTCCCGCACCCGGTCATTACGAAATTCCCTTTACTGAAACAGAGCTTGAACTGCTCTTATGCTCTGTAATCACATGACCTCAAAGCTGCCGCACACTCAAGACAGGTCCGAAGAAGGAAACAAAAATAAAACAGTAGGCTACAGGCAAATTGCTGGCACTTTGTAGCGGACAAGAGCCCGATCACACCCCACCCCCTTGCCCCCCCACCCACCCCCACCCTCGCCCCACCCACCCCACCCTCGCCCCCCCCACCGACCCCCACCTGGGGGCTCTCCCCTTAGAGTCTGTTCACATAACTCATTATCTCTACAGCCGGACAACAGTAACTGTCCCACCCCCCTTCAGAAACTAAGCTGACTCAATCACCTCTTCTCCAAATCTCTTCCTGCACCCTAAGACCGCGTGTCAACAGCCAACCAACTCAATACATTTAGAGTGATCTGACCCCGCTAGCAGTCCCATCCATCGCCTCTACCCTCCTCGACCGCCGTGTTACCAGAACTAACCTAGCCCAAAAGGAACTAGCCCCACCGCCAACTTAGTTATCATGCCTTGTACCACGACAACCTCCCCCAACCCCCTCTCTTCACCCTACATAAACAGCCCAAATTCCTTCTCGATCAGTCTCCCTCCCGACCTCTCACCCAAAGCTAAAAAAAACCTCAAACACAAACTGATCAGGCGAATTCCCTGAATCACTATTTGCTGACATATATCACTGCTCCACCAAAGGGCAAGTAAAACTGGACCTCATCTTTCACACAGAAAGGCCCGGCAATTGGAACTACATCCTTAGGGGACAACTCCACATTACCAAAACCACCAAGCCTCACCATAGCTGCAAACAATCATTCCCTACCCCCAACCACCTGCCGCACTATGGGAACACCTCTGTGACCATCTATTCCAACGGCACAGTACTGATCCAAGCTAACAATGACAACCTTTAGGCTGTTGGTCTCCTCTTCCTTTCTCTTTGGACTAACACCACCCACGCACAGCCCCTCCTCCCAATGCTCCCAGACTACCCGGACAACCAGTCCCCCCAACAGAACACCCTCCCCATTCCGGCTCCCGCTGTCACAGTCACCTACGCTGCGCCTCTAACCTCCTCCAACACCTCTACCACCAAGAACAAGGCGCCCCCTCCTGTACTAGTCCATCCTCTGGAACAACCCCCTGTACAGAACCCACTTCAAACACCACTGGGCGACCTCAATACACACTCCAAGTCTCCCAATCATCGGCCTAAACCCACCTGCAATAAAAAACAACTACCAGAACTCGACCCCCTCACCCTACACCTTATACCATAAACCAAACTGACAACACAACTACTACCAGAAGACAGCACAACACCGTCAGTTCTTCTCCTCGCTGAGAAGTCCCTACCCAGAAGCAACCTCCCCCCCTCAAGAAGAGATGGGCCGCCGGCTCTCCCTTATTGAAAGACAAGTGGCCATTATAATACCGGGCCTGAATCACATCCTAACCAACCTCATGACACTCCATAAGTCCCCCTTAAACACTCACTCTACTCCCATCTCCCCCAACCCCACACACCCTAGGCTTCCCAAGGCCCGCGCCCCCAGCCAGACCTCATGCCCCTTCTGGATCCATGTCCCGAGACCGAATAGAACTATGGAAGCCATGTCTCTGATGAAGCGACTGAGCTGGCCTCCTCATACACCACCCCTTCCACTCACATCCTGCAATCCACGATTCAGGTAATCAACGGATTCAGAAGTGAGCACTCCATCCCAAAACCCCCTAGACCCCCAGCTTAGCTCATCAACATCCCTACTGCTTCTCTAACAACTGAACCAAAAAAAGAGACTCCCCGTACTAATTGCATGCTCATAAACTGCAGATCTGCCACTAAACATGCCACAGAGCTAGCTGAATCCTCCCTTAACCATGACATAGATATAGCCTTCATCACCAAGACCTGGCTCAACGACTCCTCTCCTCCTATCTTGGATATGCTCGTACCGCCGGGCTTCTCTATCATCAACAAAGATAGAAAAGACCAAAAAGGCAGAGGCTTAGCAATCATTCACAACAACTTGTCAGTGGACGAAATTGATACCTTCAACTACAACTCCTTCGAATGCCTAACTTCCAAAATCAAAACCACTAACCACAATCTACTACACTGCCACCTCCTATACCATCCCCCAGGCAACACTGCCACATTCACGGAACACCTGTCAGACCTGATCGCCCACTGCGTTCTCCGAGATAGCAACAACCTAATTCTGGGCAATCTCAACCTCCACTGGAATGATAAAAACTGCGCTCCAGTACAAAACCTGAACGAGTTATGACATTCCAACAACCTTATCCAGCACTGCTCAAAAGAAACTCATAACAAAGGGGCAATCCTGGATGCCATCATCGCCCAACACGACGCAATCACAATAGAGCACATCCTTCTGGTCGACTAGTCAGACCACCACCTAATCCTATTCCACATCTCGCAACCGATCATGTGCCAACCTTCCGTCAAAGACCTCCCTACATGGTTAAATAACATAACGCAGATCAACACAGCTGACTTGGAAGAAAAAATAAATACCTCCAGCCCATCTCCCCGGACGGCCTCAACTACAGAACTCACATCCCACTACAACACAACCATGTCCTCCATCTTAGACCAACTAGCCCCACTGAAACTGAAAAAAACCAGGAACATCCCCTCCAGATCCTGGTTCAACAAGGACATCAACGAGAAAAGGAGGCAACTTAGAGCCACAGAATGTCTCTGGAGAAAGAAGCCCTCCTCCAGCCTCAGCAAAGAACTCAAAACAGCAAGAAGAAAGTACAAAAGACATATCAATAATGAAAAAAACAACTTTTTCTGCACCGCGCTTGACAATGCTAAAAACAGACCAAAAGAACTCTTTAACATCATCAAACAACAAACGTCCAAGTCCTCTACTACTCAGGTCCAGGCCTCCAGAGACTTATGTGACAGCTTCGCCAACTTCTTAAACGACAAAAGCATCAAGATTGAACTATCACTTGACATCAACCTCCATCCTGCCGACAAAAACTTTGCCCCAGCAATCTAAACTACCTCTAGCTGGCGACGCACAAAAACCTGGAGATCCTTTGACCCCATCCCTGAAGCTGAGATTCTCAATTTAATCTCCTCCTCCAAGCCCTCATCCCACATCCTCGACCCTATACCCTCCCAAATGGCCAAAACGCTGAAACTCTCCCTTGCACCACTTTGGTGCGAAATCATTAACAGCTCCTTAAAAACCGGCACCATTCCAGATTGACTCAAATTCGGCCAAGTCCCACCACTTCTGAAGAAGCCAGGCCTAGACACCAAAGACCTGAACAACTTCGGACCTGTTTCCAATCTTCCCTTCCTAGCCAAAACACTCGAAAAATGCGCTCTCCGTCAACGGAACCAACATATTGACAATATTAATCTGCTAGACCAACACCAATTGGGCTTTAGAAAAGGCTGTAGCACCGAAACTGCAATCCTTAACATCATGGATGACATCCTCAATTCCCTTCACTTGGACCATTGCTGCCTACTTATCCTCCTAGACCTGTCAGCAGCCTTTGAAACGGTATGTCACAATCTTCTCATCAAGGCTCTCAAAGATTGATTAGGTGCAGACGAGGTGGTCCTTCAGTGGTTCTCCTCCTACTTTCACAATCGCTCCCAAAGGTTAAAAATCAAATCCTTTATGTCCGACCTACTCCCTGTCAACAGAGGTGTCCCCCAAGGATCAGTTCTCTCCCCCAACTGTTCAACATATACATGGAACCCCTCACCACCATTCTGAAAAAAGCCAACATCCCCTTCCACCTATATGCAGACGACACCCAGATCTACTTGGAAACCTCCTCCATTAATGACATTCTAAGACTCAACAATACTCTCAGAGAAGTTCAACAATGGCTATCAGCAAACCACCTTCAACTCCTTCAAAACCCGAAATCCTCCTCATATCCAATAAGGAAGAAAACCCGCAAATTGCAGAGTGGCTGAAAGCAATCGATGCTCTCAACAGTAATCTCACCATGGCAAACTCGGTAAAATCACTAGGAATCACCCTTGACCACAAACTAACCATCACCAACCACATCAAGAACTCCTCAAAGAGTGCCTTCCTCAATCTGAAGCTTCTCAAAAAAATCAAACTCCACATTCCACCAATGGACCTCAAACAAGCCACCCAATCACTGGTGTTGTCTAGACTGGACTATGGGAACGCGGTCCTCTGCAATACTGCTCTCTCCCACTTAGCGCCACTCAAAACAACTCTCAATGCAGCTGCCGGAATGGTCACAGGAGTAAAAAAAGAATATGACCACATATCTCCAGCACTCCGAGAACTAAAATGGCTCCTAGTGGAAATGCTTGCCAGCTTCAGAACTGCCTGCCTCACACACAAAGCCCTGCATACAGGGAAACCGGAATACCTGGCCTCTAAACCATAGAAAGCTGGCCAGTCTAGAAGCCTCAGGAGCTCTAACTCCCTCTTACTCATCCCCCTGAAAACGCGCAAACAAAAAACCACAGCACGCTCCTTCGCAGGAAACGCACCCAAAATCTGGAACTCCATCCTTGTTGATATAAGAACTACCCCCCCTTTGCAAAATTCAAAAAACTCCTAAAAGACCTCTACCTCAACTGTGCCTTCCCGAACTGAAATCCGTAACTCACAAGCCCCCACTCGGCAGTCACCTGGCAATGCTTCTCCACTGCCTACCTCATCCCCTCTCCCCAACCCCTGCCTTGGTCACCGCCGCTCGGAAGAAGTTTCAGCCTAAGACTTTGTCCATGCATCAAGATTACCTCTAGACCTCTCTACCTCAATGGTGCACCTCGGACGCTCAGCACAATTGCAACTTTTGAACACTTATGTTTAATACTATATCCTTTATTTGATTTCTCTCCCTCCTGTTGTAAAGCGCTCCGATACCTTCGGGTCTGGCCAGCGCTATATAAAACCTCTGGTGCCCCCACGCCGCACGGCTCACCAGCTGTAGCGCATCCCTGCCCCGGCGCCACAGGTTCATCCCTGGCCTAGGTGCCCTCGCTGCTGCTCGCTTTTGTCTCTCCCCGCTGTTGACCCCATTTGGTGATTTCTTGACTGTATTTGTTTTTTCTTTCTGTAATCAGAGGAGATTCTGTGATAGATTCTGCTCTTGTTTTTCATTCTGTATTTAGATAGATGCTGTGCCTTTCGTTGTATTGTACCCCTGGTGTGCCGCTCCCCGCTTCCCACCGCTGCTCCCTCGCGGCCCCGCCCCTTTTTCTTTTTGTAACCCCATTGGTCGCCCGCCTCCCAGCTGCTCCTCCCTCCCACTTGGCCTCATATGGAGCCCACGCATCCGCGCAGCGGGCGCGCCGATTGCGTGCCGAAGGCGCGCCAAAGGCAAGCCCGTCTACGCCTGGACCGCACCCAGCACCAGGACCCCTGGTCCTCGACGATGCCAGCCCACACGACGGACTTACGCCGCCGCCACACTCCAAGCACTCAACACCGGCAGGAACCACGCCTGCCACCAAGCCACCCCGAAACGCACCCACGGACCCTTCACTTGCCAAGCCTGCAAATTCACCTGCCTCCGAACCTGCACCGCACCCGCCAAGCCGAGCACCAGCAACAACCACCTCAAGTGCATCTGCTCAACACCCGAGCACCTTCACTTCCAGATTCACACCGCCCCAAGACCACCCTCAGAGGCACCCTCATCTACATACCCCCGGGACCACGCACACAGTTCAGCGAAGCCATCGCAGACTTCGTCAGTCCGCACGCCTTCACCTCCACAGACTACATCCTCCTAGGGGACCTCAACTTCCACAAGGACTGCAACACCGCCGCCCTGCTGGACAACCTCGCCAACCTCGGACTCAAGCAACTGGTGAACACACTTACCCATTACGCCGGCCACACTCTTGACCCAGTCTTCTCCTCCACCAAGCACATCTCCTTCAGCCACTCCACCGGACTACACTGGACAGATCACAGCTGCGTCCACTTCAACTTCAGGAGAACCACGACCGACCACCACCCGCAACAGGTTCCCCGCAGAAGCTGGAGCAAGATCACCGCCGACCAGCTCACCACCTCCCTCAGCCAGAACCCTCCCACCAACACGACAGACCCCAACGAAGCCGCCCGCAACCTCACACAGTGGCTCACCAACTACGGCGACGAACTCGCGCCACTGAAGAATCCTCCCAGCAGACCCAGCAGCAGGAAAGCCTTGTGGTTTACCAACGACTTCAAAAACTCGAAGAAAACCTGCCGCACCCTCGAGAAAGCCTGGCGCCACGACCAGACAGCAGAACACATGACAGCCCTCAAGAACGCCACCCGCAAACACCACCAGCTGATCCGCTCCACCAAGAAGACAGCATTCAAAGAACGACTGGACAACAACACCCACAACAGCAAGGAACTCTTCAGCATCGTTAAAGAGCTCTCCAACCCCAGCGCCTGCAACAACGATATCACACCCTCGCAAGACCTCTGCGACTCACTCGCCACGTTCTTCCACCGCAAGATCGCCGACAAACACAACAGCTTCGGCGCACTGACCACGCACCCAACCACCAAACCAGCGCCCCCCACCACCACCCTTTGCACCTGGACCCCTGTCAGCACCAAAGACACCACCCGCCTGATAAACACCATCCACTCCGGCTCCCCTACCGACCCCTGCCCGCACCACATCTTCAACAAAGCGGACTCCATCATCGCACCCCAACCCCGGAACATCATCAACAGCTCCTTCGCATCCGCCACCTTCCCGGAGAGTTGGAAACACGCCTAGCTGAGTGCCCTCCTGAAGAAACCCACCGCGGACCCCACGGACCTCAAGAACTTCCGCCCCATCTCGCTCCTCCCCTTTCCAGCCAAAGTCATCGAGAAGACCGTCAACAGACAACTCTCCGCCTTCCTCGAGACCAACGGATCCCTCGACCTCTCTCAGTCCGGTTTCCAAGCAAATCATAGCACCGAGACCGGCCTCATCGCAGCCACCGACGACATCAGGTCCCTGCTCGACAACAGGGAAACGGCTGCCCTCATCCTCCTGGACCTCTCAACAGCCTTCAACACCGTATGCCACCGCACCCTAACACAACGCCTCAGCAACACCGGAATCCAAGGAGCGGCCATGGAGTGGATCATCTCGTTCCTCGCCGGAAGAACCCAGAGAGTCCGCCTCCCCCGTTCCGATCCGCGGCCACCGAAGTCATTTGCGGCGTCCCGCAAGCATCCTCACTCAGCCCCACCCTCTTCAATGTCTACATGTGCCCTCTCGCAGCCATCGCAGGCTAACACAACCTCAACATCATCTCATACGCCGATGACACCCAGCTGATACTCTCCCTCACCAACGAACCCGCCACCGCCAAAGCCAACCTCCAGGAAGGAATGAAAGACGTCGCAGAATGGATGAAGATCAACCGTCTGAAACTGAACTCAGACAAAACGGAAGTCCTCATCCTCGGACCATCTCCCTCTGCCTGGGACGACTCCTGGTGGCTCCCTGCCCTGGGCACCGCACCCAAGCCAACGGACCACGCACGCAACCTGGGCTTCATCCTGGACTCCTCCCTCACGATGACCAAGCAAGTGAACGCCGTCTCGTCATCCTGCTTCAACACCCTGCGCATGCTCCGAAAGATCTTCCAATGGATCTCCACCGAAACCAGGAAGACGGTCACCCAGGCCCTCGTCACCAGCCGCCTGGACTACGGGAACACCCTCTACGCTGGTACCACAGCCAAACTCCAGAAAAGACTCCAGCGCATTCAGAACGCCTCAGCACAAATCCTGGACATCCCTCGCCACAGCCACATCTCTGCCCACCTGAAAGACCTTTACTGGCTCCCCGTCAACAAGAGGATCACGTTCAGACTCCTCACCCACAAGGCTCTCCACGACACGGGCCCAAAGTACCTCAACAGCTGCCTCACATTCTACACACCCACCCGCCAGCTCCGATCCGCCAGCCTCGCCCTCGCCTCCGTCCCACGAATCCGCAAATCCACCGTCGGAGGAAGGTCCTTCTCCTACCTGGTAGCCAAGACATGGAACTCCCTCCCCACTCACCTATGGCTGACCCTGGACCATCTCTTCTTCAGGAAACCACTCAAGACCTGGCTGTTCGAGCAGTTACGACCCCCCCCCCCCCTCCTCTCAGCACCTTGACACTTCCGGGTGAGTAGCGCGCTGTACAAATTTGGCTGATTCATTGATTGATCAAATAAATAAACAAGGATCAAACCATTACCCACAGGCAGCAGCAGGTACGTCTGTAGTGATCAGCCCACAGAACAGCAGCTGCGAAGGCCCGTCCTCGCCTTAGGACTCAATCAGGATCTCAGTCACCTCAGGGCATCTATTTTCGGCACCTTGCACTTTATGTCGATGCACCGGGCTTAGGTGGATTTAAGTGGCGTGTTGTAGCCACAATTTGTGTCGTTTAGGCATCAGGATCGTGACGGATTGATTTACGACTGAAGGAGCTCAGCTAGGTGGTGGCCATCTTCGAGCACAGCAAGCTCCGCCTCATGAGCTGTCATTGTTATGAATCTGTGTCTACTTGTAGTTTCTCTTGAGTTCCTTCAAAGGTCCTCCTGTCGCCTCCTGCACTTGGTCTTTGAGAACTTGGCAATCCGATGCTAGGCACTGCAGTAGGTGCATGTCTAGATTCTCATAGCCAGAGATGGGCATTGTTTGTGACTCCTTAGCAGGTGGTTCATTGCTGTCTAACAAAGCATTGTTTGTCTGATTAGTTGTTTGTAGTGTTGATGTATGCCTCTTGTTTTCCTTCCGACTTTGACAATTCTTAAAATAGGAACCTATGTCATGGGATTTTAGTAAAGGATATTTGTAAGGTACTGTGACTAGGTTTAAGGGGGAGGTGCCACATGAAAGTGGATTTTGCATTTAGATCAGATGTGTGCTTTGGACTGATTTCCTTACTATTTTGTGTTATACTTACTCAGCGTGCATTTTTCACTCCAAACCCTCTCCTTAAATCAACTACAGGAAGAATTATGAGAAAAGTAATAGGCGACATATTGTTGAAGGATGCAAAGCCGTTGGCCTTAAAATCACTTTTACTGTCATTGCAACTTCTACGTTTTCATTCACTTTCATTCTTAAATAGACCTATGAGCGCTCAATAATTGCCAATGCTTACAAGAACACTTGGCACCAAATAATCTGAGAGCCTCTAGGAAGGTGCACTGGCCCCATTCAAAACTGAATTTTGTAGCATGTGAAGTAGTACTATTCATGTACTAACAAAAAAGAATTCACAAACCTACAGCTAGCATCTCCCTTCTTTTCTGTGAAGAAGTCCAAGGCATGTGTGCAGGAATCTGTATATTTACTGGTATATGTTTTTGTAGTAAATGTGGGAGGGATAAGGATTGGTTGTAAAAGAAAACCTACTACAGCTCTAAAGGTGTCAAAACAGATATACATGTACTGCAGCCCAACTGAATTTTGGCCAACCACTGCTTCTGTTGCAAAGCAGTAGAGACAGTGGATTACAATACCACCCTATGGGAACTACTGTTAAATTAATTAAATTATGCCTAGTGTAATGTGACACAAGTTTCATTGCACATTTGTGTGAATTTGTTATTTTCATGCTATCACCTTTTGTGCCAGAACTTAATGCTTCATTAGAAATATACATAAAATATTTAGTTTGTTCTAACATTGGAAAGTTAACTTTGTTCACGACAACTCTGCACTTCACACTCTTTTCAAAAAGGATAAATGTTAGAGACAGGGATCCAAACCCCTCTGATGAATGCCCCTGCCTGATACCGGCACTAAAAAGGGCAGAAACATGTTTGTCTAGTGTGGATGGATGGGTACCTGAACCTAATCACCAATCCTCTTCCGGTTTTAGATATACCTAAGCTACCTATTAACAAAGGCACAATCCTGGATATACTGTAAGATATTTTTAGCTGAACTGGATTCCTTCTGTATCCAGCATAAATGTGATCAAAAACTCCCTCCACCAGAGGTTAAGTCCACCCTGGTAGTACCATCTTACATAAGATAAGGTTGCCAAGGATGAAGCATGCCATAATAAGTGGGACATCTAATCTAACCGGTAGCCAATCTAACTGGCAATTCTAGGTTGGTTAGGCCGTAAGTGATAAAAACAGTTATGTCTAACTGACTTTTCTCAACGGTTTACTGTGAGTCTTAATCAGGCATTACAGTTGCTACCATTGCATGTTTTTTGAAAGCAGACTTTATTGTCAGACTGCACATATGTTGCAGGGCTCTGCACACGAGAGACATCTCTAATTTTGAAACATTGCATCAACTGGGAAAGCAATCAACATTTCTTTGTGAGCAAGAACAAGCAAATATATAGCATAGCAATACTTAAGAATCTACAGCTCCCCCTCCCAACAGCCCCAACCCCCCTAACTCCCCGACTCCCTCCCCCCAAAGTCGCACAAGGTCCACCAATTTCTACCCACAAACAACGTAAAGTGCACAGAATCTTTTTTTTTTAACTGTATATGCACACCCGCCTCCCAGGCCCCCACACAAACCCTACGCCAGTGCCACTCGACCCCTTCATCACTCCCCCGGAAGATCGTCCAGCACCACGGGGGGCCAAGCCACAGGCCCCTATAATCTGCCCAGCATTTCTAAATTTTATAATGTTTTCGCGGGCACCCCCTGGCTACGAAGATCGATTTGCTCCAAACCCATAAAAAAGTCTAACCCTTTTTTCCATACGGCCACCGACTGGGCCAGTGGATCTTTCCACGCTTTTGCAATGTCTCTCTTGGCCAGCATGAGGCCAAGTTGCATCAGGTTCCTTTTGTAGACATTGCCACCCACCCCATCCATTACATGCAACAAGGCAAACTGTGGTGTACGTGGGAGCTCCCACCCCAATACTTCGGATAGACAGGCCAAGACCCCCCTCCAGAACCGATCCAGGGATCCACCTCAGCAGACTGTATGCAAGAACTTCCCTTCCTCCCTGTCACAGCGGAGGCATTCTGGTGAGGAAATCAGTCCCGCGTGCCAAAGCCGAACCCTGGTGAAAAAAACTCGGTGTAAGTATTTAAATTGGATGAGACGGAGGCGCATTGCTATGGCCGCACCCCTGAGGGCGGCCAGAGCCTCCCTCCAGTCCTCCTCCTCCAGCTCGCCCACATCGTCCTCCCATGTCTCCAGGAGCTTCTGCAGCGTGGAGGAGCAGTGCCTGACTAGTGACTTATAAATGCGTGATATCTTTGTCTCTAAGTCCCCCATAAACACTTTCGCTTCTAGTGGGCTAAACTCAGGGAGGGACTCCAAAACCTCCAGGCTGGGGGACAGTGCATGATGGAATTGGAGGTAACTAAAGAACTGGGATCGAGGCATGTCAAATTCCTTACATAGGTCCCGAAAGGACTTAAGTGTAGTACCCCACAGTACATCCCCTAGGGTCGAAATGCCAATGTTGTCCCATCCCCGGAAGCCCTGTAATGTCGCAAGGCTGGGCAATCGCCCGTTGTTCCACAAGGGGGTTTCCCCAGTCGGGGTATTCCACCGCCCCATTCGGCGCAGAGCCTGTCTCCAAATGCGAAACACTATCTGTGTGGCCGATGGCAGGGCGCTCCGTAGCGGCGCCGTGTAAAGAAAGGTGTGCAGCATATGAGACCCCAGGAGAGAACGTTCCAAGGTGTATGTCAGGTCCCCCTTGTCGTCATACCACCACTCATTCAAGAACAGAAGGTAAGAGACCTGGTAGTAGGAGAGGATGTCCGAGGTCGCCAACCCTCCGCAATAAGTGGAGAGAAAAAATTTGCGTGGCGCCACACGCACCGTTCCACCCTCCCAAAAGAACTCCCCAAGCACAGAGTTCACCAACCGGGACCATTTGGGCGGGATTGGATATGGGTGATTTTGCAGTTGGTATAACAGCCGGGGGAGTGCCACCATTTTAAAAATTGTCGATCTACCATAGATTGTCAGCGGCATACGTGACCAGGTCTTGAGAACTGTCCGAACTTGCTCCCATACTGGTGTCAGATTCCACTCCCAGGAGACGGTCGGCACCTCCGACAGAAACACCCCCAGATATTTAAGGCCCCCCACTGCCACCTGAAGTGTAGATGCCCAATCACCCACTCTTGACCGCTCCCCCAGCACCCATAGCATGGACTTGCGAGGGTTCATGTAGAGCCCGACGATTCTCTGAAAATCTGCATCATCCGCAGGAGGCGCGGCCACGACCTATTGAGATCCGAAAGAAAGAAAAGGACATCATCTGTATACAATGCAATCCTATCGGACAACCCCTGTGCCCACTAAAACATCAGCTGCCCATCTATGCGCACCCACGCCGCTAGCCAGGGCGAATAAGTACGGGGAGAGGGGCAGCCCTGCCGGGTGCCACGCCTGATAGGAAAACTGGAAGATATTGCTCCCGCCAATCAAACCAAAGCCGTTAAATCAGTGTAGAGAAGTTGCAGGTAGGACAAGAAGTGAGGCCCAAGATTGAGCAGGGGCAATAGCGCAAACAGATAGTGAGTCGAACGCTCTGTCTATGTCTGCGAGGAGAAGTGCGGCCTGTTCCCCAGTGCGTCTGACCGCCACCACCGCCACGTGCACCTGCCGAATATTGTGCCTGGTCGCCCTTTGGGGCATAAAGCCCCATGGTACAACTCCCTCCATCCCAATACAACAGACATAGATATAAGCCTTCTAGGGGGAGCACCCTGACACCATCCCGACAGTAGGAAACAAAAGTCAGGAGCCTACAGTCTGTTGCCCAGAAGCCGGGGCCCACCGGATGGAGGCTCCGCAAGACGCAGATCGTTGCTGGGATCTTGATTGCCTGTTCCCCCTCCGGCACGACACGCGGGAAGTTTTCGATTGTGCCTCGCTCAGTGAGGAGTGCGATTCCAGACCTGGTGGTGTGTGTACCCGCACCCTCACCATTTCATCAGTCCATTTGAACACCTCCTCCGGAGTATCAAAGAAGTGGGTGCGTGATTGGAACACCACCTGCAGGCGGGCCAGGAACAGCAAGGCATAAAGAAGATTGAGGTCTCTCAGACGGACTTTTGCGGCCATGAACGACTGACGCTGCTGCTGTACCAAGCGTGTATAATCCATAAAGATCAAGATGCGCTGATTCTCATAGAGCAGAGGTTCTGTGGCCTTGGCCTGTTTCAGTATGGCATTGCGGTCATGATAATTCAAAAGTTTCGCAATCACTGGCCACGGGCGAGCCCCTACCGGAGGTTTCTGAATGAGAGCTCTGTGGGCCCGCTCTATCACGAAACACCGGGATATGGCATCAGGGGGGAGCCAGCTTTCCAGCCACTGCGTTAGGAAGCTCTCCATACTGCCTTTCTCGCAGCCCTCCGGAAAACCGACGAAGCGCTGATTGTTCCGCCGAAACCGCCCCTCCGCATCCTCAGCCCGAAGTACCAGGCCCTTCTGAATGCCTTCCATGCTGGCCACCTTACGCTTCAGGGCCGCAACGTCGTCCTCTACACCTGAAATCCGGGTCTCTGCCTCCGTAATGCGGGACACAGCATTCCGCAGATCCTGGCGCAGTAGATTCCCTCCATCAATGCCGCATTGTCCGGCCCGGACTCCTGCTGCCCTCCAGCCACTCCTGCCCCCCCCCCCGCCGGGACCAGTACATTTGTCAGTGGGCCCATGTTTCGTGGCACCGCCACTGCCCTTGTCCCTCGTCATGGCCACCTGCAGCAAGCACCCCACAGATGCGGCTCAGGTCCGGCTCGCTGTCCACACAGGATCCTACTCAGTGTCAGCACCCCAAAGTCCGACCCGGGCCGCTCCTCACTGGAAAGTACCCTCGAACCAGGGCCCGTAATCCACCCAGGTAGGCCCAGATGTTATTGTCCTACCTGCGATCTACAGAAGTGCGGTGTAGTGTCTTAGTAGTCTTGTAATGGCTTCGAAGAAGCTTTTTTGGTAGGGTGGTTTTTGTTAGGCGTGGTTCTTGTGGATGTGTCTTTGGCAAAGGATGTTCAGTAGTTTCCACTGTCTTTAAAGAATACAGAATAAGTTACTTATATTCCTTCAACCATTGCTTAGTACATCGCATTACATTATAACACTGTTTTTCCTATTAAATTAGCATTTACTTGCAATAATTCCCAGGTACTTGTTCCATCACGAAACGCTGTTAACATAATATAAACAAACAATGCAACAACACTGTCTTTTTGTATTATGATATGTAAAGTCTTAAGTCTTTTCAAAGTGTTCTTTCTTTCATCAGAAAAAATGTTGCAAAAATTGTCTTCCACTTTTTAGTTATGTTGAAACGAATGCGGTAATGTTCGTTGCTTTCTTTGCGATGGGCGCCTTGGTTAAAGGAAATATATTAACTTAGTTTTTTTCTGATGTTCTTTTCTTTCAGGAGATCCTCCGAAATCCTACTAGAATGTCTGCAAGTGGAGCACCGGAACCATGAAGATACCAGACAGATGCTGCGTCGGAATCAGGTAAGCGTCTTAAGAAACTGTTGACTCCCTGACAACAGACGGAAGGCTAAGCACCTTCCAGAACTCGGGTGTGGCATTATTTAATATTGCCACACCCAAGATGGCCATTGCGCGTTGTACGGAACGCGATGTGCAGCGTCACTCATAGTATCTCCATCGGTACACCGCCGCCCACAGCTCCACAATATTCCACAATAATACACAGACACAATGATATTGGAAAGATGAAGCTGCAGGTTTATTTGATATACAAATAAAAGGTGGGTTATCTTACAGGAGATCCCGTCCGCCCCGCAACCCCTCGTTGCAGGGCACCTGAAGTTCAGCCAAGAGAAACACCAGCGGTGTCGTACCTGGGAGGAGATCTACTCCTCCCACCGGTGAACCTATCGTCCACCAACTCCGCCCTCTGGACAAGGGAGAGGGACTCGCACCTTCCGCAGCTGGGCGGAGCCTATAAGGCAAGCCCCCGGTTGTTCAGGTTTACAACCGCCCCAAGGACTAACGGGGCGCCGTCGTACTCCAAGTTCCCAAGAAGGACCCCTTGGAGCATGTATGACTTATGCACGGTGCGCTTAGCACCGGAGGCTTCAGGTCCTGTTCCTGCGCCTTTCCTTTCCTGTATCTGGATGGCCCTGTAACTCCTCCTGCAACAAGAAAACAAACATTAATACAGTCCCCCTCCCCACTTCCCCCCTTTTTCAGCGGGTGAGCGGTGGGGAGGGGAGATGACAAAGGGGGTTCTAAGGGACCTGGACGGGGAGGGGCTGGCTACGGCCAGAGCGGCTGAAAGGGCCTGGTAGCAGCCAAGGATGCGACCTGGCGGGAGAGGGGGCAGCAGGCAAAGAGAGCGCGTGGGAGGAGGGGCCACCCCTATATATCCATAGCCCCGCCCCCCTGTCCCTCGCGCCCCCCCCCCGCCCCAAGATGGGCTGGCTGTCTGCTGTCCTCTGCGATACTAGGGGGCCTGCCCTCCTACGGTATCCCTTGCAGGGACCACGGGCATCCTGCATAGTATCTCCATCGGTACACCGCCGCCCACAGCCCCACAATAATACACAGACACAATGATATTGGAAAGATGAAGCTGCAGGTTTATTTGATATAGAAATAAAAGGTGGGTTATCTTACAGGCGATCCCGTCCGCCCCGCAACCCCTCGTTGCAGGGCACCTGACGTTCAGCCAAGAGAAACACCAGCAGCCATAGCCCGGTGTTGTACCTGGGAGGAGATCTACTCCTCCCACCGGTGAACCTATCGTCCACCAACTCCGCCCTCTGGACAAGGGAGAGGGACTCGCACCTTCCCCAGCTGGGCGGAGCCTATAAGGCAAGCCCCCGGTTGTTCAGGTTTACAACCGCCCTAAGGACTAATGGGGCACTGTCGTACTCCAAGTTCCCAAGAAGGACCCCTTGGAGCATGTATGACTTATGCACGGTGCGCTTAGCACTGGAGGCTTCAGGTCCTGTTCCTGCGCCTTTCCTTTCCTGTATCGGGATCGCCCTGTTACTCCTCCACAGCACTGGGTGTGGCCTCCGCTGCACCCAGAGCCCCCACCACTTGGCTCCCTGGATCTCTTCCTATTTGCAACCGGATGTCTCTAGGGCTTCACCCAGGTCTAGCAAGAATATTGCCATGCCTACCTTGGGACCAGTGCACCCCGTCCGTTTCCCAGCATTCAACGGATTTCGCATGCAGCAGGCCGTGCCTTATGGATCTCTACCCACCATCTCTTGGCGAGAATGGCTATCCCTGTCCTGGCGAAACCAAGATCGGCCAATCCGAGTGCAGGTGTTGCCAAACACTCCTACATTCATCTTTAAGGCCCAAGTATGCTCTGACCCCATGTTCCCCTCAGAGTCTAGCACCCTGCCCCACTAAATGTCTGGCAGCCCGCTACTGCCCGTGTCTTGGATAGGGACTGGAGTGTTTGTCTGTCCTGGATGGACTCAATTCTGGAGCAAGCCTGCAACCTGTCCTGGATGTCGCGAGGATCCCACTCTCGCTAGTGCGAGCAGACTAGTCTGATTCCCTCGGCACCCCGTCCCTATACACCAGGAATAATACTTTTTGTCCTGCCGGTGAGTGTCCCCCTAAGCGACAACGCTGGTATGACCCGCATAGCCAGCAACCCTTCGTCTGCCCTGCCGTAACTAACCCTATTATGTCTCACACGTCACCCCGTTGCGCCGCTCGTTGTACCCAGGTGGCTGAAGCAATTGCCCTAACCAAGATTTATACCATGTTGGGCAGCTATGGGACACTACTATTTTCCCCTACGTCCTTCCTTACCTAAAATTATTGTCTAAGCTCTCCTTCTCGCTACAGACTAACCCCCACATGAATACTGCTGCAGGTCACGATTGTGGACCAGAAAATAACAAATAATTCTCTTTATTCTGAGAACTATACTTCTTCTGTACGGTTTCCAGCTGATGTTGCAATTCTGATAAGGTGTTGCGAGGTAGTATTATGGACCAGGATGCTAATACACTAGATACGCCAGGAGGAGACCTGTTTTGAACTACTTCAAAGAGTTGTCAAAGTGCTAAAAAAGTTAACTGAATTTATTTTATACCACTTAAGTATGTTTTGCAGCATATCATTTTCCCATGTGCATGACTGTCTGGTTAAATAACTAAAAGAGGGACATGCTGTACCAGATTTGTTAATGTATTTATTAACTATGTGTCTTGCTTAGGGTTGGGTAACCTGCTCGGTGTTCTAAATATGTTATTTGTGGGCTTTGATTCTCTGAATTAAGGAAGAAAAGCCCCTGTGCTGGCCTCGTATTATGTTTTGAACTGTACGTACTTATTTACACTGCCCGTTTAGTACATTGGTTGGTTTATTAAATTCTTTACTTGCAGCAAAATCCTGTTCACAAATTCCCGCCAGATTTTGTGATAAGGATTCAAGCATCTGGCCCTTCAAATACAGAGAAGGATCAGCAGTGACACATTATGATCATGGTAACAGGACCAGGCGTCCAAGGCATGAACTGTGAGGGTTTTTGCACAAAGGATATAAACTGGTTCACTGTATGAGATCCCAAATTATCTCACTCAGTTAACCATGAAGGCGAAGATTAGCAAGCCCTATTCACCAAAGGCAGACAAACGCAGAAAAGTAAAGACAAACTCTTTCAAATTGCTATGCAAAATTATTCTTTAAATTTGGCAAACCTAAAAGGCGCTGCAGGTTGGCCCGCATGGAAATAGAAAACTTCCTCACAGGCCGGTGCAGCCAGTCACATTTTCTCTAAAAGCCACATGGAAGAGGCATTATTCGGGTTGGATGATAGCTCTTTTTTGTGGCACGAGGGCCATGGCTGTGTTTAATTACCCCCCCCCCCCCCCCCCCACATGCCAGCGTGAACACTGTTTTGCTTTTCTTACGCTCCTAATGTCCAAAATCAGGTTTGTGCTGACATAAATTGAAATTGTACTGTTTTTCAATTTAAAATGACGTTGCGGTGCACCGCTTAATTGTTGCCTTTGCTCTAATACTGTGAGCTTCCCATGTAAAGGTTGAAGGTTTCCTAGTCTTTGTAACTGAGATGACCTTAACCAAGGACAACCTATCAGTCCCAGCCCGCTCAAAGTTTTTCTTGCCGCCTGTCGTTCTTGTCGCCTGTTGATCATTGATGCATGGCCTGCGAACTATGTACTTGTGTATTAATGTGTGAAATCCTTTGTCTGCAGTCCTATAAAAGGACAGTTTTTTCTCACCTTAACGGGACCCTCTTTCTCACTCTTAGAAGGCAGATCTATGCTGGATTTACTCTCGAACTTTACTGAGTTCTTTGTACTTATATGGGGATGCATTGAGGCTAACTTTACTTACGATATATTTTATGTATATTGACTTACTAATTCTTTAAATAAACCCTTAAAACTATGGCATGAAAGTGGCATAATTAAACAGGTAACATTCTGTGTACCGAACGCACGCTTTTACTCCTACGAAAGTGAAGGTCTGCCAACAAGGTTGCCGACTTTGGAGCATAGACCAAGGACCGCGCCTCAGGGTCGCGTCCACCTCCTGTGATTCAGGGCAAATCAGTCGATCTCCCCGTGCCTACCATAATTGTAATGTATCCTTGTGTAACGTACCTGGTGCTCATGCAGGCGCTCCCATACCTTTGGGTCATGTTTGCGCTATATAAATCTGCAAGAATATAATACTCTAAACTTATTTTAAATGTATAGATACATGATATGGTTACCTGATGACGCCCAAAGACAAGTGTTCAGTCTTGGACTTTCCTTTGGGAACCTGTCTTTAGGATTGTTGGTTAGATTGGGTCAACTGAAGTGAATCAAGACTACAACACCCATAATGCATGTTTTTTCCCTTCCTTCCACTTTCTTCTGGTCCTTCCTCCGCAGAAGTGAGGTAAGCACTCCCTGCCAGTGCACACATGTTAGGCTCATAACATGCATTTTTGAACGTTTTCTGCGATGTCTCCCCCTTGCATATTACTCCTAAACGCCCCGAATATAGTGAGACCCTCATTGGCCTGGGCAATTCTCAATGCTTGCTCTGATATCCTTCTGACGTCCCGCACCGCCAGCACCGGGTGCAGGCACCGAGAGAATTGATCCCGGTCCGGGGGGGAAGGGAACCCGCACCCAGCCTGGCCGGCCCCTAACCGCATGGGGAAAGCGGAGAGTCTGCGAGATCGTGCAGAACTGCTAGTTTGTCATTGCCTTGCCCTTCTGCCCATTTCTCCCCCGTGCCTGTTTTGGAACTCTCACTTCCAATAACACCTTCTAACTGCAGAGATCTAATCTGATGTACTAGGAGAAACGCTTAAGCGTATTAAAGCAATATACTTTTTTGGCTTCTGAGACACTTTAGAGCATGAACTTTGTTGCTTGATTTGCATGTCAAATATTTAAGACTTTGCACGTGCTCGAGCTATTGGCCAACATGGAAGAGGAAAAGGGAAGAGGCGGTGAATCCCTGCCTTCCTAATGGTAAACCAAGTAGTGGAGTCATTGTCCGATACACCCCGAGAGGTGTAACATGTGCTTGTTAGGTCTTTAATTGGGACGAAAAACTGGGTGGTCTCCAAAAGTGGTGTGGCCGCAGATAAGCTGTAATTCTGAGCTTAGCAAAGTATGCCGCCCATCTGATATTTTGCTGCCTATGTCACTGCATCCAGATATATAATACCACAAGTAGCATTATACCTACAACTAGTCAGGGCTATTGGCCTTATCGTGGTTGTTTGCTGCATAATACAAGTCGGCACAACTGTGGCGTCGTTGGTATAATATTTCGAATGCTTCAGGTCTTAAATGGTAAGACTGAACGAACTCTAACGGGTCTCGTTGACTTAACTCAGAGGCAGAGAAGGGTGGCACTGCTGCAGAGGTAAGATTTTTTTTTCACCCCGATCGTGAGGACAAAATTAGCGAGCCAGATAGGTGCCCGTCACAGCACCTGCTTCCAACCCGGCCCACCTAAATCACCGACTTTATACCCTAATTTTCTAATAAATAATAAGTGCTGCGTTCCATCTAGCATGGTTCTGCGACCAGCTTGCTATCAATGGACTCGACACTAACACGTGTATTTGTTGTTTCTTCCATCATGCCAAATCACGACACTGGGATGTTGATGGCACCGTGCATTTGGAGTCAAAGCCAGGGTCAGAGGCGCTAGGGTACTGCGTCAGAAGGTGGAAGCAAAGAGGTGTGCTTAGGGGACCCCTCCACATTTTTGCCCCTGGGTCCCCAAGAGCCTGATTCAGCTGTCCTTGTGTGGCGGGACAAACCACCGTCTATCACCTTTATGCGATGCTAGGTTTAAGGGGAGGGTTTGCAGCAATGACAAGATTTGCTGCCACAGGGGCAATTCATTCACCAGGGCCTCTTATCCAAGCGCACCCCCTCTCTTGCCTCAATGTCACCTCAACCATGTAAAGAGGCCTATTTTTGGGTATCAATATCCTTTTGGGCATAACAGGCGGCTACATCCCTGTTGAATGGCTTCATCATGGGTGCCTACAACACTCTACCTTTTATGTGGCCTATGCCTCGTGACCACCATGACTTCAGCCTATGTCCTTCTGAGCTGGTTTGTGCACAGATGGTAAGATACTGTTTTTACAATCTGGCTTATGCCTCGGGCCAAAACACACTTTGCTTTTCCACCAAATGTGCCACACGTGTGCCACGTGTGCTAGTTTCCTCTCACAATGGCTGTGTCAAGAGGGTATACATTGGCAGTCCCAAGTAGTTCACCGTTCAGTGCATAAAAACTGGGGCTGTTTCTATGATTTGACACTAATTCGGCTCCTCTGTTCTTCTTGAATGGTTTGCCAAAAAGCAAAATAATCTCTAAAGGCCTTAAACAGGATACATTGGATTTATCTATGAAATGGGTGTTATTATTTTTTAATTCAGAAACTGACCGTCAACATCCCGCTAAGCGATCTGCAAAAGAGTGGCCACCCCAATCTAAGTTGTATCGGGCACTATCTCTAGTTCTGAACTTTCCGCCCACAAACCTTTCTTTTCAGGTTACTGTAAAGAGTTTGATGGCAGAATATTAAGACTACTACACACATGATGCATTATGTTATCAAACAGAATCCAGGACTGACACAAGCAGTGTATGTCATTCCCTTGAGGGAGGTGGTCTCCGATCTGCATCCATTGTTCATCTTGAACTGAAGATGCCAAGATTCCACTCGGAACGATAGGAGGCTGCCATTTTTTCTTTATTAAGCGTAAATAAGTTAAACAGGTAAAGTAATATATATTAATTCCAGTATGCCGCTGTCTTAATGCCATAAAGCTATTGGAAATAGGCGCTAAATAAAACAATTGCAGCATCGGATACCGGAACAAACATCTCATCACAGAAGATGTTGCTCGTTTGCCTGGCTCCAGCGCCATTCATTGGATCCTTATGTTTACGTCTCAGAGCAGTGGTCCTCTTTCTATTGCAATGCATCTCTGGGTTTAGAAACGGACAGTGAAAAAGACTACCTTCTGAAACTGCTCTGCCGGGTTTATGGCGGCCAAGTTGGGACGTGCATCATGACACTCTCCAGTTTAGCCACTGAACGCTTGGTTAACATCTAGGATTGAACATCATTCTTCATACTTCACTTTGAATATATCTACTGCACTCAGTCGAATCCACTCTAAATAATGCTGCTTTCACTTCACATGGAGATAAAGATCTGGCTATTGAGGGGGGGGGGGCCTAGGTTCGGGTAACAACAAGTGCGTGGTGTGAGGCTGGGGGGGTTCGATCGGGCCGCGTTAACGTTGTAAATCGGGCGGGCTGGAATTGGGCAGTTGCTTGTGACGCGTAAGGGGCCCGCGATCAGCGCAGTTCTCGCCCTCGTGGCCCACGCGCCGGCGTTTATAATGGCGGCCATTGTTTATTTACGATCCTTTGAAATCAACTAGTGGCACTTCCCCGAAACTGAGCCTTTGTGTCTTCTTAGCTGTCTCGGTTGCTAGGAGCCCAATCTTTGACCAACGTGCGTGAGGACAGTACTACTTCGGCTCTGGTACAGGGGGAGAGAACGGCATGCCTCAGAATATACCCCCACACCAATGGCCTGCTTCCATGAACCCGACGCATATTGGTAACGCGCACAGTGCCCGCGTGGCCTCGGCTTACTCAGAATATACCCCCACATTTAATGGTCTGCTCCACCTGAACTGCAACGCACATTGGTAACGCGCACAGTGCCCGCGTGTCCTCGGCCTGCCGATGTACCCACGCTTACATGCCCCTTCCCAAAGCTAGCCCCCCTCTGCACGATCCCCTTGCCACACGACCCCTCCCACAGACGCCTCCACCTCCCCGTGGTCTCTGACCACGGAGCCCTGTGCAACTTGGTTTTGCCCAAGGACGAGGCCCGGGGGGAGGCGAAGAGTGTCACCGCTTACCTCGATCCCGACGGTGCTCGACGAGGGAGATGACAAAGGGGGTTCTAAGGGACCTGGACGGGGAGGGGGACTGGCTACGGCCGGAGCGGCTGAAAGGGCCTGGTAGCAGCCAAGGATGCGACCTGGCGGGAGAGGGGGCAGCAGGCAAAAAGAGCACGTGGGAGGAGGGGCCACCCCTATATACCCATAGCCCCGCCCCCCTACCCTGTCCCTCGCGCCTCCCCCCCCAGGATGGGCTGGCTGTCTGCTGTCCTCTGCGATACTACGGGGCCTGCCCTCCTATGGGGTCCCTTGCAGGGACCACGGGCATCCTGCAGTTCTTTTCCTTTTCGGAAGCCAAACGGACATGATTGAAATGCAGCAACTTTCTCGGCACATTTCTGATGTATGCAGTTTTTTGTATGATTATTTCAACTTATTGCACAACGGATTAGTAGTCATGATTGTTACTGTAATCATCACCAATGAGCATACTTATACACGTGCTGTAAACATGAGAACAAGCATAGGCACTACAAAAGATTGTATGTGGCATGATTCATATTCCCTACACTATATTAAAGGTTTTTATACACATTTACACATGACACCTAAGGCGTGCTGGTTGCACGGGACAGGGGAGGGTTTTTACAAGGGAATTTATGTATCTGTGAAGAGCAAGAAAACGCACACTGCCAGGCTGCATGCCTGTTGGGGTTGGGATGAGGAATAATGACAAGTATCTATTCTAAGGTGAGGCATCCGTGGTTAGAAGTATCCATCAAAAGAACAAGTTACTTACCTTTGGTTACACTCTTTGTGGTGGATACTCTATCCAACCACAGTTCCTCACTGCCCTCTCACCTCCCCGATCTGTAGAGTTGCCTTGTTTTACCATCCAAAAAAGGTCCCAAGTTAGGAATCTGTACACTGGTACTACCAATTGTTCATGCTTCTTGTCTCAAGATGCGAAAAAAAGCAAGAAAATTATGTTCGTGTGTAGGGTAGTATTTATATGCAGCTCCACTCCCTCTACCAGGGCGGTATGAAGTCAACATAGAGCCGCGCAGCCTGATTTAGTGTTACTAGGTGAAGCTTTTACAAATCCAGTCTGTGCCTGAGGAGTACTCAAAGGTGAGTAATCTGCAATTAGATAGTGTCTACCAAAAAGAGCATTATCATAGGTAATGTTCCTCATTATTGGGCCAAGCTGGTTTTATCCAGTAGTCTGGTCATAGCTCTTATGCTAGTAGGGGATAGTGGCTCTAGCTCAGTCCCAGAACCTTGACTCGAGTGACCCTCAGGAGACCTATAGCACCCACCACCGTGTACTGACTTAAGCTCCATGTTATCAGTCTTTCAACACGATCCATAGCTGCTGTGTGTTTTCGTACACATTTTTTAGGAGTTTGACATAAGAGTTTTCAGTCAGTAAATTGCATAGGGATGTCACCCACAAAGAAGTCAGACTTAAGCCTTAGATTACTAGCAGTGGACCATTTCAGACCACCAGAAGGCATGCTTGGGATTGAAACACATCTTGAAGTTGCGGAACAAATGCTGCTCATTCACCTGAAAGCCATCAACAGGACCATAACCAAACGTTTTATGGCCTGCCGGGAGCTCAGGCTCGACACTGGTCACGTTTAAAATGTACATCTCCCTCAATGTTGGGTTCCCCACCTTCATTGAAATCAATGAAACAGAACAATACCTCTCTTCAATGCCGTTCAAAGTTGAAAAGTACAACACCTTGCGCATATGCCTACCAAGGGTGGTCATGGACCTTACTTCTTCCAAGGATCCTTTATGGTGGAGCTGCCACTCTGGTGCCCTCCACAGGTCCTATCCAAGGTCCTCCGCAGTCTCTACCATTTGTGGGGCCATCTCCCCTGCTCGCATATCTGGAGGTTATGGCACTGCATCGTGGATCCATTTTGGACTCCATATGGGTTCACCAGCTGTTTCACCCTCCTGACCATTCATACAGGGGACACTTTCAGTTAAACACCCTGCAACACCAGGCCTCTCACTGGTGATAAGTTCCGCTCTTGCCAAGGCCTGCCCTGGGCAGTTCCCAACACCTACCCCAGCACCTAAGGTACCAGCATGGATGCAGCCTTCACCCTCGGCTCCTTCACAGGAACAGTGTAAGACAAAGACAATCCTCAAATAGTCCAGAAGGGAGGACAGAGATTGGAGAGGAGGCCAGGCATTAAGTACACCCACATCCTAAGCCAATACCATACCAAAAATATTAGCAGACCATGGAGAACATATTTGGATGGGACTCATACCCTATCTAAATGCAGACTCAGTCATTCATGATACAGACAACAGTAGTGATGCTGCAAATGGTATTCCCCTGCTGTCTTTGGACACAGCCGTCCACCTGGTTCTTTAGCGTGCCAGTGGGATACATACATCTGCAGAGGTCGAGCTAGAATGCTTTAAAAGCCTTGTTCCCTCGTAAATGTCATCCTTCCATGCAGTTCTTAAGAAGGCAAAAAACTACCTTTGCCCTCTGTTGAAGCCAGGTCCAGTATTTTGACAGTGGTTTTGCTACCTGCATCAGGAGCATTGCTGTCTCTATTACCTGTTAATGATGCCCAGCAAGAGCCCATTTAAACTGCATGGGACAAGCAAGCTTCTACCACAGTCTTCTAAATGGCTTATTGCAATGAGACACAGACCTGCTCCAGGGGACACATCTTTCCTTTCCCACTACCCCTTGCCAGAAAGTCTGGTGGTGCAGACATCGTCTTGCACAATGGAGAATCCAGGTGTGCTTCCAAAAGCCCCAAATGGTTCCCGAAAATGAGGTGCTTCCAAAAGGGGCAACATTGGTGCCCCCCACTGCTGCACAGCGACATTTCCTTCAAAGTAAATCATATTTCTTCCAGTAATCAACATTAATCCGTTGTAAACCAGTGGAGTCATCCAAGTAATCCCAGTTTATTAATTCACTCCGGAGACAGCCTGATGGTACTAGAATGTTTATTACGCATTTTCAAATATCATATGTTGCCAAATGAGCTTAAACATTGATACGTTCTTTTAACATTCCTTCGAGCAGCACAGTAAAAGCCCAATGCATTTCGAACTCTTATAAGTTCTTCCTCAGGGGCACTGTAATAAATCAGAAAAGCTGTATGAACAATAAGACTGAAGCGCAAAATGTATACTGACTATAAATGTAATATAAACAAAAACCTTGCCAGAAAATATTACTGTGACCCACCCTCTGCTGCACTCCCCATCTCAACTCCCATGTATAAATAATCGAAATAATGTGAAGTCCTCTTCCTAACCCTTGCGCTCTACATGCATGAAATCAAAAATTTCCCCACAATCATTCCTATTACTTCCCCAGTGCTTATTACAAAAAGCAAACACACGATATCGTCCAAATACTCTCCCCATGCTGTTCTAACATTCTTCAGAAAACAATGATGTTCCCTTTACCTCGCTGCCAAACCCGGTGGCTTCAAATATGCGTGTCTTCTTACGTGTGTAGCAAAAGTAAATCAACCAACTACCCACCACAATCTTCTTTAAATCCCACATGCACATGTGTGCAAACTAAAACCCTTAATTGGCTCCAAACCCCGTGACCTGTTACGTTCACAATATTCGGTCACACAAAAAACTAACACTCCCATAACCCACCTCTGCAGTGATTAAAACATATAAACTGAACTAAAAACAACCACATCCCTGAATTCACATGACCAATAAATGAATGAACGTTAGACACAAAATCTTTCAAATACTTGCTACATCAATAACGTGAAGTGAATAAAAACATGCACACCAAAAGTATGAAAAAAATTAATTTCCACTTAATACATCTCCCAATAATAAATCTCCTCTTCAATCAAATTGTATATACAGTTCAAAGTTAATCGTGTTGTCCCGAAAATGAGGAGCAGCAAGGAAAAGTTCAAGATTCTGTCCCTTTGGCGTTCTTCTGGCACTTGAGGTGGAAGACTGAATGGCATCCTTAGATGCGTATTTCTACATACTGATTGTGCAGACTCACAGGAGTTGCTTGCGTTTCATTTTAGGGTCCTGTAGGAAGGTAGGATCCTTCTAGTATGGTTACCCCCACTTTTTGCCTGTTGTCCGTTTGTTTTGGACTAGTCTGACTGGGATCCTGTTAATCAGAACCCCAGTCACTGTGCTTGCTCCCTAAATTTGACAATAGTAAGTACTTTGGTACCTTCCTAATTGGTTACTTGTGTGCCCTGCTAAGTCCCTAGAATATGGTATTAAGGTACCCAGGGCATGGGTACACCAGGGGACTCCCATGGGCTAAAGGCTGTTCTGTGCCACCCATGAGAGACCTCCCAAACTGTGACTACATGCCTGCCATTGCATCCTGTGTGAGCTGATGCTAGCACCACTCACAACTGATAGAAGTTTCCTTATATCGGAGGTCACTGCACTTAAAACCTATTAGTCCCCCCTAAGGCGGGGTGCTTGGTTATACATATGAGGGTGTCCTGCATGAACAGGACATCCCTTACAAACCCAGGAGTCCATTCTCCAAGCTTTGTAAGCTTTGTAGGCATAGTCAGCCATGTTATACATGTAGTGGACATCAAGTCAAATACGAGATGTCTAACTATATACCTGCTGCGCCGAAACTGACCACGTTTGGTATCAAACATGTTGGAATGCTACCCCAACACTCATTCCAGTGTTGAATGTAGGATCCCATGTAGTGGGGTGCTCGTCTAGGGAGCTACCCTGTATTCCCGGTACCAGCCTTTCAGGGTTGAACAACAGGTTTCCTGTCACATGGAGGTCTGACCTCCTCTCAGACTGGACTTACTGTATTGGGCTTGGGCTGGGGTTGGGGCACTTACCAGTGCCACACTTCTTTGAAGGACACATTTGGTGCCCTCCTTGCATACTCCAGTTGGAACCAGTTCAAGGAGTCGTTGGCTCCCGCTCTGGCACGAAACTGGACAAAGGAAATTGGAGTATCCTCCCCTCTGTCCAGCCTCTCCTCTGGGAAGGACCCCTCAATCGTCCCAACCCTTTCCTTAAGGTACTTAAGAGCTTACTTGTGGGTGGCTCTTCAGATTCGTTGTGGGACAAGATTCAGATACAAAACCACTTTTACTTCAACCGTATGGGCACTTTGGACTTGGCCGGACTTCGCTTTGGGAACCGAGACTGTATCTGGAAGACTCGTGCTGCTCCTGGTCTCGTTGTCCCACCAGTCTTCTGCATCATCTGTGCCTGTGGCTCCATCCAGGTTCTTCTCCAGGACTGTTGTCACCAAAGATACTCAAAGGAATCTCCCTTGGAGTGAAGGAGCCACTCCCCTACATCTGCAAGGCCCGCAACTAAGCTGACCGGTCTGCTGCTCCTGACGTCCTCTGGACTTCGTATGGTTTAGCAACACAGGTGGTGGTTCTGCAACTCCCTCGAGGCCTACACTGTCTTCTTACTAATTTTGTGGTCAGTATCTCTCATCAGAACCAGTGGAACAGCACCCCAGTGCACTTCGTCGACTTGCCGTTGAAAAGGCTTGTTGACTCTGGTCCAGAGATCTTTGGGCTCCAAGAAGCTCGAGCCTCCAGCATCTCTTGCTACCAAGATCTTCGTCCTCACCATATTCTCTGCACTGTAGGTCTGCATCATTGGTGAGCTGCTCGAGGTCCTCTTGCGACTACTGTGCCTTCGGCCTGTGGGTCCTCTTGAGGGTCTTCCTGGGTTCCAGTGGGCCCCCCTGCTTGCTCTGGGTCTGCTCTGACACTCCTGCACTTGGTGAGTCCTTTGGACCTTGCTGGTCCTGACACTGCACCTTCTTAGTGTTCCACATCTGTTACCGCTGCCAAGGGTTGTTGGTGCTCCCGCCGGACACAGACCCCCCTGGTTCTCGACGTCAGACATGGGACAGCTTGTGAATTGCTCCTGGTGTTCCACAGTGTTGCCTGGTCCTCACAGATGCAGCGACGAGGTCACCGTCAACTCTCCTGCATCTTCAGCCATTGGTGGTCATTGGTCTTCCATGCCTCCTGGTCACTCCCGAGTGGCATAGACTCTGTCCCCCTCTGCTTGCAGGTACTCCTCTTCAAGAATTCTCTCTTGGATTTCAATGGGCTCTTTCACCTTCTTCCATTGAGGTTTACGGTGGCTTCCGACGTAACTTTGCACTTATGCACCTGGCTTTCCTGGTGTCGGTATCCTGGTTCCAGGGGTATCCATGGGTGGGGTGACTCACCAACCTACTATCTTACACAGAGTTTCTTCAGGGTCCTCAGATAAGGTTCCTTCTTGAAAAGTGCAACCACGACTTCCCCATAGACTTGCATTGAGTATGCAGCTGTGTTTCCACTATGCACACAGCCTCCGTGGGGTTCCTAGCTACTTACCTTGGGTGGTTCCTTGGGTCCCTAGCTCTAATAAGTCTTCTGGGTCGAGTCTCAACTTCGGTCGCAGTTCGCATTCCACTTTATTACTATATGGTTTGGTCTTCCCCTGGAGACCACAGTGTAACAGTGTATTTGTGCTACTTACATGTTCTCCTTGTGAAATATTGTGTGTATTGTGTTTATATCTCTGGGTAGGATATATACCAATGTGTCAGTGAGTGTGAATAATCAATATTACTATTTTTATAAATACACTGTGTGGTTCCTTTTCGTATAACCTACACTATATGGCTAGTACTGGTAAAACAAGCTGCTTAACACTCTTTCGGAACTAAGCCTGAAGGCTGCTCTCCACAGTTACCCCTCATACAACCTTAGAAAGCTCTTTAGTACCACTAAAATCACTATAAGGGTTGTCTGGCTTAGTGCAGGGTGCTTCACAAATAGGGGTGCACCATGTACTAAGCCATCCTCCTACAGGCCCACTCGCTACCAATTTGCAGTCCTCCTATTGGACTAGCACTGGCACCTTGAGTCTTCACCAAAGTGATGGCTGTTGATATGGAACATATGGGAAAGTCTGAGACCTTAGTATTTACCTATTACCTAGACGACAAGCTGCTCAAGGCCACCTTGACACATATGATGTCCGATCACCTGCAGTCAGAGTCCTTGATGTTCAACTTGGGCTTTTCATTCAATGTGCCCTAGTCTCACCTACAACCCTTTCAGCGCCTACTGTCCATAGGGGGCTGGACATAGCATTCTTGAGACCACAAGGTAGGGGCCTCAAATTCAAGTCCTGATGGTTATTTGTCTCTTAGGTCTGCTGCCTTCCTGCCCTCCTGATCACATACACAATACTATCACGATCTCCATGGACAATGTGGCAGATCTGGACTGGTGGGCAGCTGAGGCGCACCTATCACAAGGGATGTCCTTTTAGCCTCCTCAGCAGTGACTATGGTGCTAATGGAGGCATTCACCCTTGGGTGAGGTGCTCATCTGGCGGCCAGAGGCCTCTAGTTTCCACAACAGCAGATGTCTCGCATCGAAATGATCAAGCTACTGGTAAGTTCGCAAAGCCTTTCTCTTATCCCTTTGAGACCAGTCTGTCCGGATCTTGACCGGTAATATGACCTTAATATGGTATGTCAACAAATGGGAAGGAGTAGGAGTCCTGCCTTCTTTGTTAACAGTTCAGTAGCAGAGTCTTCAGATGTTTTTTTTGAAGTTTAATCTTTGTTTCTTCACTCATGTAGCCTCATGTAGCCAACGCGTTTCGTCCTCCACGGACTTCTTCAGGGCAAATGGATTGAACTCTTCTTAATATTGAGAAAATAACTGTTCTTGCATCCGGAAAAAACTGCAGTGTATATTTAGATTTATTCGTTTATTAGGTGAAAAGACATTCCAATTCCATTAGGTGAAAAGATACGGGTCAGATAGCCCAGTGTGACAGGAATTTGTAAATGTAGATCAGGCCGGCTCCATCGCGTGGCGTCTTCTCTTGTGATGTCAGACACGCCACGCGATGGAGCCGGCCTGATCTACATTTATATACACATATACACTGCAGTTTTTTCCGGATGGAAGAACAGTTATTTTCACAATATTAAGAAGAGTTCAATCCATTTGCCCTGAAGAAGTCCGTGGAGGACGAAACGCATTGGCTACATGAGGCTACATGAGTGAAGAAACAAATAAAGATTAAACTTAAAAAAAAACATCTGAAGACTCTGCTACTGAACTCTTTTAGCTTTTTTGACCTGTGTTCAATGACTATTATTGTACAGATTTCTAAATACATTGATTTGTGTGCTGGATCATTTGTTGAAAAAATTGTTTGTTAAGAACAAGTTTCTTGTTCTGGGAGATCTAGGGAAAAGAATCTCCGATCCGTAGCACCATACAAAAAAAACTAGGCAGTATACAGGATAGGTGCGATTGTGCTTAGACCCCTTTTCCCATTTTTTCCCAATTCTTTGTTAACAGTGTTATAGCAAACAAATGATCAAAGGAATGCTGACAATGCAAACATTCTACCCCAGTCAAAAGATCTGGGTTAAATTATTTGTTCTTTTGCCCGCTACGCCACCCCAGTTTGGACCCAGCCATATGCAAATCAGTCTTGACCCTGTGCCTCATGGGAACAGTACAGCCCGAACTGCAAGGCCAGGTCCTCCCTGGACCTGAAACAAGCATCCTGGTACCGATTTCAGGGTATGTCACCCTTCTTCAGCCAGGATAGCTTGAATCCAGTGGCACAGTGAGCAGGGGACCCACGTCTGGGCATACCCATCCCACTGAGGGCGAAAAGTGTTACAGCAAACAAATGGAGGGAATGCTGACAATGCAACCATTCTCCCACAGTCAAAAAAACCTGGGTTAAATCCATTGTTCTTTTGCCCACTACGCCACCCCAGTTTGGGAAGACATGGCTTGGCAGTTCGGGCTGGACTGTTCCCATAGGGCATAGGGTCAAGAATGATTTGCATATAGCTGTGTCGGAACTGGGGTGGCGAAGTGAGCTAAAGAACGATGATGGATTCTACCCAGATCAGTGACTGGGGGTGTCTATAAAGTTTCAGCGCTCCGTCCATCATCTCCTTGTGTTTGCTTTGTTTGCCCTAAGTTGGCAGGGTATGCCCAGATGTGGGTCCCTTGCTCACTTTGCCACTGGAATCCAGCTAGTCTGGCTGATGAGGGCTGTTAGGCTGAAACCAGTCCCAGGATGCTCGTTTCCGGTCCAGGGAAGACACAGCTTGCCAGTTCGGGCTGGACTGTTCCCATGGGGCACAGGGTCAAGACTGATTTGCATATAGCTGTGTCTGAACTTGGCTGGTGAAGTGAGCTAAAGAATGATGATGGATTCAACCCAGATCTGTGACTTGGGGTGAGTGTCTGAAAAGTTTCAGTGCCCTGTCCATCATTTCATTGTGTTTGCTTTCTTGGTCAAGAAGCATTGAGGCTGTGGGCATACCAGTGTGAGGTCTAGCAACTTGCTAAATATCATGCCAGCATTCTGAACACCAGGCCCACAGTCTCAGTCCGTGTCATCTTCCCCTCCACCAGTGGCATCTCCACCCAAAGGTGGTTCAGGCAATCTTTACCATGTGCATCATCACTCAGGTGGAACTCTTGGCTACTTGGGACAATGCTAAGTACTCGCAATTCTGTGCACTCCAGTAACCGATAAAGGGGGCCTAAGGGGATGCGTTTTTGTTTGAGTGGATTTTTACATTTCATTATGTTTACTCTTATACCCTTTGCTCCTCAGAATTGTGACTAATTAACTCTAATCTCAGTGTACTCGGGGAGCTTGGGAATGAATCAGACGTCTAGGTCAGCACCAGTTTCTAAAATGGAAGTGATCCAGAGAAAGGTGGTAGTGAATCCCCGGAGTAGAAGGAGGGGGAGGTCCGGGATGAAACAGAGAAGTTACCCAAAGGGCCCCAAAAATATTCAGAGGGAAAGAAGTCCAATAACCCTTCCGAGCACAAGGGGAGAGGTTATGATAGAGGGAAGACCTATGCATCCTTTTCCCCCACCCAGGTGTTATGACCGTCACCGGTCAGGACACAAAAAGGGGAACTCTAGCTGTTGCAGAAAACTATTCACAGGTGGGCACTCCATAGGAGTGGCCAGTGTGGCCTTGGGTGTAGGTTGTCACCAAGAGGAGAGGGTAGAACAGTTGGGAAATCGACCTTGAAGGTACACTGATGGTCCCCGAGAGTGAGAGTCACCACTTTCACCAGATCAGAGTGAATTGGGTCTCTGCCACTGCATTGAGGGATACCTGTGCCAGGCGGACCACCATGGTGGAAAAGTTGGTTTCCCAGATCAGTATCTAGGGCAGGACAAGTATGTAGAGTAACCCAGGCCCTTGAGCAGGACTTTTTGCACTCTCTGGTTCAATTGGAGGTGGGTTAGTTGCCCAGAGGAGGGCCATTGTCAGCTTCCAGATGCTAATTGACTACATCATTGAGAATGGCTGTGGTCCCCCTGGAAATCCTGGGCTGCCAGGCACCTGTCCAGTCTCAGGGTACAGACTGTGAACGGAGAGCCCAGTCTCCAGATCCCACCACTGAGGTGGCAGAAGTAAGAGTGAAAGGAGGGTGTATCACTGGAGGGCGTTGGCTAACAAGAATAATTGAGAACATACAAGGGAGCTAGGAGGATCCTTTGACATTAAAGTGATAAGCCTTGCTTGAATGGGGGCATGGCCAAGATGGCGTCCACGACAGTCGTACTGATTTGAGCTCCGATGGGCCAGCTCACCATCCAGCTTCTGTACTCATCATGGGCCCAAACCCAGATGCCTGGAACAACACCTGGTGGCCCCCGCCCTCGGAAGCTCGCCCACCCCCACGGACCACGCACGCAACCTGGGAATCATCCTGGACTCAGAGCTCAAAATGGACTGCCAGATCAACTCTGTCTCGTCCTCCTGCTTCCAAACCCCCCCACCTCCTACGTAAGACCTTTAAATGGATCCCCCTCAAACACAGAAAGACCGCCACTCACGCCCTGATCACCAGCAGGCTTGACTACGGCAACGCACTCTTTGCTGGAATAAACAAAAACCTCATCCGAAAGCTACAGAACATCAAAAACGCAAGACCTCCTCAACTTGCCAAGCCACTGCCACATCTCCCAGCACCTGTGCACACTCCACTGGGTCCCCATCGAAGCTAGAGTCACCTTCAAGATGCTAACCCATGCTCACAAGGCCCTCCACGACACCGGACCAGCATACCTGAACAGCAGACTCAAATTCCATGCATCCCAAAGGACCCTACGATCAGCCCAGCTCTCCTACGCTGTGGTCCCCCGCACCAGAAAGACCAGATCGGGAGGCCGATCCTTCTACTTCCATGTGGTCAGTGCCTGGAACGACTTTCGGCTCCACCTCAGACAGATAACATCGCTCTCCATCTTCGCACGAAACCTCAAAACCTAGCTCTTCGTCAGACCCCCTTCTTGATGGACTGGAACCTGCAAACCCCCCCACATCCCCAGCACCTTGAGACCCTTACAGGTGAGTAGTCACGCTTAACAAACACCTGATTTGATTTGAGCATCTTGCACTGATCCTGGTGCCCTGGTACCCTACCTCAGATGTAGTGTCCTAGCCTACCAGCTGTTGTGCTGCGACACAGGCCATTTGGGAGCCTCTGCACCCCATGAGCTGCACTGATTTACGGAGCGGCCTGGTTGGATCAGCTGAGCCATGGCCTTGGGTGCCTTCGGGGACGTGATCCTGAGCGAGCCTCCTCTGCTTGGAGTGTGGTGAACCTATTTTGTGAAGCCCCCCACTCTCCTTAAGGGGGCCACGGCAACCAAACCAAGAGACGGAGGAGTGCTTCCCCCGGCATGAGGGGGACTAGGGCTGGCTTCTTGCTATATGGATGACATAGCACTGCCTGGTGCAGATGCCAGAGCCACAAACTGGTCTGCGGCCTGTCTTGAGAGGGGGGTGCCTTAACCTGGACATCATCAGATGGTAGAGGTGAGGTGCTGTTGACAAGGGGATGGTCTAGATTGTGTTGCCCGCTGTGTGTAGAGGTGTGAGGTGGAGTGGTCAGGGGTGGCCTGGAGACAGGATCCCCACATGGAATTGTGCATGTGAACGCACCGCCCCCTCTTCACTGGGAGGAACATGCTGCGGGGTGGAGTGGGGGGAACTTCCTAAGGACCTAATATGGTTTGTCAGTGGTGGGAAGATCTGCCACCCGCCCACGCATCCTTCCCAGCTGGCTGTCAGTACAAGTGATAGACTCCAAGCTGCACCCAATATCTTCTTAACAGAGGACTACCCCCTTTTTTTCTTTCATGAAGTAGATAGAAGTGGCACTCACCCCACGTGTGTGTGGCTGAAGGTTGCTGAGACACCAGTCTTGCACGGTGTGGTGATTGTCCATTGACTCCTAATCGGCTGCACTGTCCGGACACGTGTCCCTCCTCATGGCGCCCCCCCCCCCCCCCAAGCATGACAAATTTGGGGCCACAGTGGTTGAATTAGCGGCTAGGCACCTCATCACTGGAACATACATAGAGCATTCCAGGACATTTGATGAATTCCTAAAGGTTATATAGGACTTCAAATCGACACTGGAACCTAAAATAGATGGTCTGGTTATCGACATGGACCTTTTATGCAATGATCAACGGAAACTGAGGGACCGCATGAAGTGGATGAACACATCAGGGTGCTTTAGGAGGCGGTACGATACCTTAAAAATAAATGCTGACAATTATGAGAGGCACTAACACAGCAATAACATGAGGATTGTGTGTGTGTGTACCGGAGCGCGCTGAGGGTCCCAGCACAGAGCTCTACCTAGAGGAACGGACAGGGAGTAGAAGGGAGGAAAGAAGGGACCTTCGGAAACCAACCATGCACTGGCTGATGCCCTGTTGCAAGGGGGTGGGGGAGGGTGACAGAAAGCACACCCATGTCAGCAGGAGTGATATGACCTGCTTACGTTAGAGCTCTCCATCTGGCCCGAGGTGAACCTAGGGGCTCTCCTCATTTGAACTCTTGCTCAACAAGAAACACTCCCATAGGCATCTCACCCGATTGCCATAGGGGGGACTCTGTTATATGGTGGGCTGGCTGCGCTCTCCTCTTCCCATCTGATCTCTTCCATCATGCAGGGGTGTTTTGGCCAACTTTCACTGTTTCTTTTTTCCATACTCGCTAAGAGGCCATATTGCTGAACATCCGTTGGTGTGTTGGCCTGGGAATGAGAGTTATTGTATCATTATGGTCTTTATTATATGCATTGGCATGATGTTGGCAGCCTTGCGTGGACCCACATGGGGAAGTGGGCACTTACCCGTGGGTTGAAGACTGGGTTCACTATGATACTGTACACCCACTACGCCGAACACTAATTGACATACTGCACTTGACTAAATGACATACTGCACTTCCTTATATCTGCCCGACATGTAATGTTAGTGCCATAGCCAACTATGTTAAGAGATACAGATTCTACCAGTATTTCAGGCAATGTAGCATACACATAGCAGGTCTCCAGGATATACATCTTTCTTCACCTTGATTTGGGTGGCCCTTGGGGGTGCCCTTTTCAGTAAGGCACTCAAGGGTTGACCCAGAGGGTAGGTATGTGGTGATGGAGGGTTTGTTAGATGGATTACCAATATTTTTTGTATCATTTCCACTTAATTCACACCAAGCAACTTCTTCAGCTTTCTTATGCCCCCACGGTTGAGTAAAGCTCTCACTCCTTGTATTTGAGGAGGCAATTAAAACTGTGTCCCCGACATTTCCCTAGATTGCTCACAATGACCGGTGCACAGTCCATAAAACTAATGAAATAGTTAAAATGGTGGGCAACCTATACACAAGTGGCTGACGTATGTCACCTTTCCCACCCGAACTCCAGGGAATACTCATTATTTGAATATACATGACCTTCACACCAGAAATGAACACTTCTACTGCAGTGCAGAGGCAATATCCCGAGGGTCACAAGCTAAATACTTGAGGCGTACCTCTTCTGATCACAATTCACTTCAACTCTTTATTACATGGGCTGTAAATCACCTTGCATCCCTATGTGGTGCCTTCCTGTGGAGGCGCTGGGAAAAGCAGCGTTTTGTACCACCCTTGCTGAAATTATACTTTCAAGACAATTATGGAAATCCATCTGATGCCTTAGTGGAGTGGGGCGCCTTTAAGGTAGTCCTCGGAGGTCTAGCTAGTAAAACAATATATGGTAATAAGCTTTTGCTCCTCAGGGACTTACAGCAACTTGAGGCAGACAGAAAAGCATATGAATCACAAGCACCCACTGATGGGCTGGTGAGAGGAGCTAGGGGTACGGAACAATGGAACAACCATATTGTACTTCAAGTGAGATACATTGATGATCTGTTTTGCTCTGGAGAGGTACAGTACATTAACACGGGCAAATGATTTTGTAGAGAACTTATATCATAGCAATTTAAACTTAAATTTCACCTTCAACAGAAGTAAAACTAAAAAGGAATTAGGATGTACTAGTAAAAGTTGATGGTGAAAAACTAGTGACTACAGTATATAGAAAAGGAACAGGAGGCAATACAATCTACACACTCACAGTTTCCATTCGACCCCTATTATCAAGAGCATCCCTTTTGGGGAATTTTATAGAGCAAGATATCTGAATACCTGCTTTAAAGCTAGGGGGTATTAAGACATTTTAAGAGCAGCTTCCAAGCAGGCAAGGCCAATTAAGAGGAATAAAACCCTGTTTCCACCTAAGAGTTAAAAAGGAGAATAAAATACAGAGGTTTGTCACATCATAGAAGGTGGACCACAATAGATTGCATAGTGCTTTGAGAAAACACGGGAACTTGATTAAGGACAATTTGGTAATTGCTCAGGATATACCAAATCGTCCACAGATTTGTTTTAGGAGTGCCAGGAGTCTATGAGAGCAATTGGTCAGAAGTGACCTTAGCTTGTGGGCACCTACAGAAACAAAGCTTTCCCAGAGAGAAGGCTTTGCAAAATGCACATGGTGCAAAGCATGCCAACAAGGTGAAAACCTTACACAAATCAGAACACCATTCAATAGTCAGAGGTAAAAGGGAAAATAACACTCAAAAATGAATTTGTGGTATACATTTTGAAGGGTACCTGTCAAAGATTTATGTGGGAAGTAACATGTTACCTGCTCACAGACACTAGGGATAGGAGTTACCCAGCTGCACGACACTTCGAGAAAACACATAACAGTGATGTTTCTCTAGTGATGTACAGTTGTATAGTGCTAGTCCCCAACAATAAGAGGGGTGGTGGGGACAGAGAAACCAACCTCAGACAAATAAGAGACTAGATTCATATTAGATTTGGATAGTAAGAACCACATGGATTGAATGTAGATGAAGAGCTACATATATATCTGAAATAGGATCTCTGTCTGCCTTTTAATGACTCATTCTGTACGATAAAGGTTTTTTTTTTTATTTAGAAAGTAGATTTTAACACACTGGGTGTCGTGGAAGAAGAGTAGAACATTGAGAAATTGGATATTTTTCCGTGGAGTCATTTTAGGGGTATTTTTTTACCTTATCTCTACAGGTCGTTCCTTGTTTATAGGTGTGAGTCGTTCTATAAGAGATTAGACATAGGGCTGCCCTTTTGTCACTTTATGAGCAACATAGCATGAACACACTAGGGTATTCTGCCAGGGAATTAAGATTTAGACTATTAAAACAGATGACATATTGTCCATCTAGAACCGATTGCTGTATAGTTTTAAGGCATGCCCACTGGGGCTATATACCAAGATGATATGAATCTTACAATAAAAATAGGAAGAACCTATTTTGCGTAGCAACTTTCTTAAATTACAGCAGTAAATATGTTTTAGCAATGTTTAGGATGAGCACAGTTCTAAAATAACATGAGTATGTGTATACATATATGTTGCTACAGTGACTAGTGTCGAGAGACACGTGATTGGGTAGATAAAACTCGAACTACCTTTTATATCTTTGAAAAAAATATATAATGTTCATGAATTTAGCGTGGAACGCCACCACAAATATTTTGAAAACTGAAATGTTGAAATTTTAGAAGAAGTAGGAGAGTAAGAACGAGTGTCTTTAATGCAAATGATTTTTGTTATAATGATAATACAGTTTTAACCATTTCAAAATGGGCACCCGTTCTACAATCTTTTACAATTGGTTTTTGGTCCGTTTTTGATTTTTTTTTGCACCTAGGTAGAATGAAATGTATAAAAACACAAGATCCAATTAGGTGCATTATCCTTACCATGGTTTCTCTGGAACCGTAGCGTGTTGATATTCTTTGTTGCTGAATAAAATTGTGGATTTGTAAAAGTTGCCGGGAGTGCTATGTCCGTAAGAGGAGATGGAGTGTGTTGGATAAATATATATGCTTAGCCTCCTGAACTTGGCTTTAGAAATTCTTTGGTATGGAACAAGTACAAGGAATTCTTGCAATAGACAACCAGGCAGTGGGGATTCTTGGGCCCTCATTTAAGTGGATTTGGAGCAGTGCAGCAAGTCTGCTTGCTGCGCTGCCCTACGCCAAAGTGAAAGAGCAGAAATCACAGTATTTGTGCAATACCGTGCATTCTTGTTCTTTCCCCTGCACTGGTGCGGTTTGGCAGCCCAGCGTCAATGGAGGCACCCTTGCAGTGTTGTCTGCAGAATTCAATCCAAAGAGATGTTTTCATCTTTCTATGTGTGCTGCAGAATGTAGCACACAGAAAGAGGAAAAAAGGAGGAGAAAAAGTTACTTCTCCTCGTTACACATCTCTTTGGGAGGCATAGGGTTTTGGTGCTTCCCTGGGTTTACATGTTCTCGTAAATCTGGGGTAGTGCCAATATTCATGGGTGTTGGGTGGGCAAACCCACCGCAACGCCCTTGGAATACCTCCTACATGCAGAGTAAGGCAATGCAGTGATTTGCACTGCCTTGCCTTACTCCAACGCAGTGATTTGCACTGCCTTACTCCATATCTATGAAGCCATTCAAAGCAACACATAGTGGCTTTGCCGGATATCAGAGATGATTTTGTGATTTGCGCTACCGAAGCGTCACTAAAAGTGACGCTCCGGCGGAGGAAGGGGCTCGTAAATATGTCCCTAGATGACTACAGTCATGCAGCTTTGACTCCCGATATACACAGCAGGCAGGAGAAATGTTTGGAGTCTGCAGAAAGGATTCTTGCTATACACATCCAAGAAGCAGGGATTCTCATCTCATTAATCCAGCTGGAGGAAATTTAAGGCATTGCCAGATAGTTAGAAGTGATTCCAGCCATACTGAACCACGCAGACATTATTCCAGTGTCACATAAGGGTCTGTTGCACACAGCTTGATGCATTGCACTTCCCAGTAGGAATCTGAGCATTGCCCCATCCAGGAAACTGGGTTTCAGGTAAGTCTGGGCGAAGAACTTCGCTCGTGGAGTTTTCTGCACTCCGTGTTACGTGGAGCTCACGGAGTTCCGAAAAACTCCACTTCGCGTAGTGGAGCAGAGTTTGTTTCCTCACTCACGTTCGACAACGTCAAGTTGGCGAGGGCGAGCGAGGAAAATCCGCCTCCAGGTGAGATTTTTTCCTCGTTCGCAATGGTCTGTCGTGTATTTCTACAGGTTCTGAATCAGTCCCCCTATTCCTGATCCTATTCTGGTTAAACTAACTATCAAGTTAACTAACAGTCAGCCCATGAGGCAAGAAAACCCCCATGATGCAGATACAGTTATCTGACGCAGTCACACTACGGCACAGGAACGTGTTATCTGATTAGGTCATAACGCTTGAGATCTAATTAGACAAGCGACATTCCTCCAGCCCCTGATAAGGCATACGACGTTCTCATAACAAATCAAACCTATGTCAACCTGGAAAATCCGTGCGGCCATTGTTTTGATTTCACAGAGAACTTTAGTAAAGAATGTGCTAACGAGCAAGTCGTATGACATCTTTATTGACGTATCTATGTCCATCCTTACGTCAATCTCGGCACCTTTAAGGTATAAATATTGCCGATCTTGCCCTATGCAAACACACGCGTGGTGACAAGACGGAGCAGCCATACTTGCCGAAGCCGAGAGCAGAAGCAGACCCCGCTGGCGCAGCCCCGCCTTCCTGACGCGCTGAGAGACGCGCTGCTATCTCAAGCCGAGAGACCCAGCACCGGCGCTTTCGGGCAGCCCTCGCAGGCAGCCTGGAATATCGAGAGCAGAGAAAGAGATACCATTCCTCATCCATCCTAAATTCCAGGTACAGAACTGAATAACCCCTCACAGAGAATTCTTTAGTTATTCACTTGGCAAAAACAAACTTAACTTAAACTGTAACTTTCTATTCCCGCCCACGCATTAGACTTAGGTCAGGTACACGGGGTAGGCGTATTTAGAAACACCAGTTGAGTACGTTTAGTCAAATGTATATGTGTATGTAAATATATTTTAATCATTTTCAAACATCATATGGCTCAGAAACCATATCAATGTTTTTACAGTATTATTTTATACTATTGCTTTTAATGTATGCACTTTACTTAACTATAAGTATTGCAATAATATCGATCCATTTCTCATGTATGAGAAAAGAGACTGATCAATAAATAACACCTTTTTATTGAACACGCCCGTCTCTTCCTTTTCTCTACATTCTGATGAGACTAAGAATGCACGTACTGACTGAGTAAAATAATTGCCTTGTGCTCACACGACTCTCGAGATTGACTCTTGATTAGGGGAGAGCAAAGTTGTCATGTTCTATGGTTGTCAGAAACTAAATCCCTTCTTGTCTAATCAGGGGAGTTAATTCCTTCCTTGAACATTCGAGAAAGTTTCTAGCGAACTCTGAGCTTAGCTGGCAAACCCAAAAATTAAGTCTAGTATCGACAGTAGTTGACCTAGTTAACGTCTGGCCTAGGCCTTTACTGCTGTAGGTATTATTCCAATGCGCAGAGCCTATTGGGAAAATAGGAGCTACACTACATGGCACCCAACGCGTTTGGAAAGGGCGATAAAACTAACGTAAGACATTTAGAGTAACTCAGTCGTGCTTTCTCACTCAGACCCCTTTTCCCAAATACTCCAAAGACGTCTGGAGTGGGTGAAAGGTTATATCCTCCAAAACCTCGCAGGAGGGAACTCCTATGTATGGTTCTTGGTCAAGTCAACGTTGAAGGATAAACAGTTCCAAAATATTGTGCATCTAATCTTTGTTCCATAAAGAAACCTGATCTGCAAACAAACATAATACCATCCTGTCTGTAAAATGGCAGAGAGTGATGATGAAAGAGAGGCAGTTAGATTAGCAACTGAACTCGCAGATGCTGATGCTACCATGCAAGCAGCAGACCCGAATATAACACTCATTCCGGTCATTAAAAGGAGATCTATAACCTTAAAACGTATAGAAAATGGACTGACACCTAGAGGTGGCACAGTCATATTCGTAATCGAGGCACACGAATATCGGCAGACAGAGGTATACTATTCATGGAAACATTTTCCGGCAGCAAATGCTGTAACAAAGTACTTCCACTATTACAAAGTAGAGGAACCTCCTGAAACGTACACTCCTTTCGAGGAGGTGGAAGTACCACTCAAATTCCAAGAGCATTTGCTCTTATTTGATGGCGCCGTAAAACATAACAATCACATTACAAGGCTCGGTCCTTTAGGAAGACCAGGAGCAACGTGGCCGGTCTTAGCCGGATACACACCACATCCAGACATCGAAAGAATGCCTGCAGCAGAGCTGTTAATACAGCTAAAACAACTACTAAAAATTCATAGACAATTAGTTCAGTATGTAATGCGGACTTCAACAATTCAGCCAGCGATTAAACTTCCACAGCTGACCCCTCACCAGGGGAACACAAATAAAATTACACCACAGAACATCCAATCCTGCCTAGGTAAAGTTCCAGCTAAACGGGAACAGATACCATTCTGGTTGGCACAGAAAATTACCCAAATAGAGGCGGTGTTTCCTGACACCACCCCATTAGAAAAACACAGGATTCTGACTATATGTCTCCCAATGGGAATCGCACCACACATTGAGGACTGTGACACTTGGGGTACAGTCTTTGCTTCCATCTACACAAAAACGCACGGTGTTCCATCGATTTCGGTAATACCAGATGTGCTAAAACAAATTCAAGATGAATACGGTCCAGAACCTGCTTTAACTCTTGGTATGAAATTACTGAAAGACTTCAAGCAGGTCTCGGCTATATTACTAGCAAACATAAAAGGTGAAGCAGCAAACGTGGCGATCCGCCAGAGGTTAAAAGAGACAGATATAGCAGACCAACCAGCTGAAATTGCCAGAATCATAGAAAAATCCTATGAAGAACTAGGCAGAGATAGTCTAGGTGGAATACCAGTAAAACCGCAACTGACTACAAGTCCAGAAAAAATATTTTTTAATAATAATAATTCACCAAAAAAGAACTGGGATGGAAACAAACAATCCAATCCTAAAGAAAAGAAATTCCAGTCCCGAGGAAGGTCTCCTAGGCGAAGAGAGAAATCTCCAAACCAAAGACAGAGGTCACCGCAGAGTGACCCCTCGGGGAATAGATATAACCTTAGAAATAGGGATAATATTAAAAAACCTGATAGATATCAAGACATTGATACACGTCCCTCTCAATCTTTTCAGAATTCCTCGCAGAAATCGGAAAGAAGAGGACGATCAGAAGAGCACGCCAAGTCCAAAGACAAGGAACCTGCTCAACAAAAAAAGAAATTACAATTTCCAAAAAAGAAGGTAGCCAGTATCAAGGTAGTTAAAAATGCCGAGAATACTGAGGACACAACTGAAAAACGGAGAGTGGGCTCAGACAATGCTAGACAGCGCAGCAGAGGTGAGCATAGCTCGCAAAGTCCTTATGAATCATCTGGAGACAGTGGACACGAATGAATACCTTCAAGTGGAAACTGCAGACACCAGAGTTAGCAAGCCCCACAAGATATACGAGATAACATTACGTATAGAGGGAGATAAGACTAGGAAAATTAGGGGACTATTTTGGGATAACCTCTCAAAGGGTTATGACATCCTTCTAGCTGAAAAAGACTGGCCACCAGAGTTTGTCAGGGAGTGCCCTCATGGCGAAGAAGTAATTATGCCTGCCTTCTCGAATCAAATACCGATTCATAAAAAATACACACTTGCTAGAAAGTGGGCAGTGGCCTTAGCACCTGCTTTATATAAAAATCATGTAGGATGGGATGAGGATTCTCCTCCTCACAAAATTCAGTTAAAATCACAACCTACTGCACAAAGGCAGTACCCAATTAAGCAAGAAGCTAAAAAACAAGTAAATGAAATACTAGATCAGCTAGAATACCAGGGGGTGATTGAAACTTGCACCTCACAAATGAACAATCCTTTGTTTCCGGTCTCCAAACCAGACAATTCATATCGTCTAGTTTTGGATTACCGACACCTTAACACATGTTGCAAAACCTTTGCAGTGCAAAACTCACACAGTGCTGCACTAATGAATAACATAGTGCGCAAAAAATACAAAACAACCCTGGACATCTCCAATGGATTCTTTTGTCAAAACATAGCACCAGAGAGCAGATATTTAACTGCATTCTCAGTAAATGGCACTCAAAAACAATTCTGTCGGTTAGCCCAGGGGTACAAGAACAGCCCGGGGGTATTCTCAGCGAGAGTAACAGAATTACTACAACTATATGATGATGAAGCATTATCCTATGTCGATGACATTTACTTAACAGATGATGACTTGGAGACTCACTTGAAAAGGGTGAACACCATAATACTTGGGTTCGCTGCAGAGGGTTACAAATTCAACTTTAAAAAATCCAGAATTGCCCATCTGACAGTCCTATTCTTAGGATATGAGTTATCAAGTGAAGGCAAAAGCCTGGCAGACAATTTCCTAGAGAAATGTGCCGTAATCCAAGCTCCTAAAACACTAAAAAACCTACAGTCAATTCTAGGTTTCCTAAATTTCGGAAGAACATACATTGCAAATTACGCAGAAAGGGTCAAACCCCTTTATGATCTAATTAAACCAGACTTTAAAAGATCCAGTTGGACTCAAACACACACAGAAATTTTGAGATCCTTACAAACAGACATGCTTATTAAAACAAAATTAGAAACACGTGATAACACACGCAACCTTGTGATCCGAGTCATCCCAGGGAGATGCGGATTCACATACCTGACTTCTAATGAAGGAGAAAAGGTACCAATTGCATTCAAATCACACTTGTACACAGAAGCTGAACAGAAATTCAGTAATACAGAAAAAATAATTCGTGCAGTTCAAACCGCAATAGCTAGAGAAAAAGACATAGCTGACGGTAGACATATCACAGTCAGAACAGCAGAATCAGCCTTTGAGGCACTAACAACACCGTGTAATTTACCAACAACAACATTGAATCCGGAATGGATACAATGGGTGAATTCAATCACAACGGACAAAGTATACTACTACTTTGATCCAGAACTAGAAGAATTAAAAAATCTAAAATATGAAAAGACGTATCCTCTGCCAATCGACATTCTTCCTCTACGACATTACGCCTGTGTAATCTATACAGACGGACATGCTCAACCCTCCGTTTGGGGAGAACATGCATACAACCCCACATGTGAGATTACAAAAGAAGTGTGGCGCGGAGGTATATTAAAACCTCTATTAACAAAATCACACTCAGTAGAAACTAATTCAGAACTACAAACTGAAATAATAGCTTTGAAAATGGCGCTAGATAATGCGGATCGCGAATTCCCGACACTTATAGTGTCAGATTCATATTACTGCGTCAAAGCATATAACAAGGATTTGCAGACATGGATTCAGAACGGTTACAAAGATGACACAGATGCACCAATAAAGCAGAAACTGCTCTGGGAACAAGTAGCTCTTTTGAAAAAAGAACTACCAAAGACTCACGTGACTCACTCACTGAGTCATCAACGTGATGGCGTTCACGTTGTGGGGAATTCATTGGCTGAAGCAGCCGCAGCGGCAGCCACTAAACCGGCTCCCATAGATCGAAAAAAGCGTACATTAAAATACATTGACGGTGAAACAATGCTGGCGGTGAAAACGTCATCAAAAGGCGACTGCTCAGCGTTACCGATCAACTATCCACTCAATTATACATACATAATCGATGCAAACTCCGTCCCTTTTGCTCGAATCCCTGGAGTGGGGGATAGAGTGATTCAAACATGGACAGGAGAAGCTTGTTAATCGCAGACGCACACATGGGCGAGGGTCTCAGACACCTTAAATTAAAAGATTCTCTGGAAGAATTACAATCACGGTACTGGTGGCCAGGCATGAGCCTGCACTACACCATGTTTGTAAAAAACTGCCCAAACTGCAACAGAGATCGCAGTGGGGAGAGAAACAGTTTAATACCTCGTCGTATCAAGGCAGATAATGTTACCAGCAAAAAGAATGGCTTGCGATTAACATATACAGGCTAGTTTCCACTTATAATGTAGATCACCAGCACTCGGCTGACGTCCGGACTATTATACAAGATTTGCGAGTCTAAATGGCATATACGCTAAGAGCATGTTACGTTCGACCATTGTTTTCACTCAGGCAATCCAGCCTGGGGGGGAAACATGGCCAAATGAGCACAGCCCAGCGGGAATCTTCTCACTTCCTTCCTGAGGGTACGGGATAGTGTAAAGAAAAAACCAAGGCAGAAAGCAATCTATAATAGAAAGGATATTAGGTTCGGGAGCTAGGTGGGTCAAACATCTAATAAGTGTCCAACGTAGTCTAAATAACTTGCCAAGAAATTCTCTGAAGGGATTCAGTCCGTACGAATTATTATTCGGAACTAGGATGTAGATCTCTGACCTTGATAGTCAGACTTCAGTGGTAATAGAAAAAACCTTTGATGTCAAAGACCGTTTGGCTATTTTGCAGGACTTAAACAAAACAAGAAAAGACCTGAGCAACATACAGTTGAAACAACAGCCAACAACCACTGAAGAATCACCACCTGTCCCAGCAAGACCTGTCTGGATTCCAAAAGTCGGGGATCTAGTCAGGGAGAAGATCGCGGTAAAGAAGGAATTTGGGCCTTCCTACAGAAAAGCAGTTCCTGTCTTGTCTGTCAACGGGACAAGATCAGTTGTACTACCGCCACTTGCTGGAAAAAAGGAGAACCGAGTTGTATCCATCGACCTGGTAAAACCACAACATGTGGCCGATAACAAACAGTAGGCCAAGTGGACTCCCAATAAGTAGCAGAACACCAAGGTTTGCTACCAGTACAGAGATCCTAACAAAAAGGCTCATCACATTCGAAACGCCTGCAGAAGGAAAAGAAGGACTATGCAACAATGCAATAGAACTCAGACCTCTGAAAACCCAAATAAAGACATTTAGCAGAGACACACCAATCTATACTGAAGTACCAAGTGAAAATGCAAAAAACAGAAATCCTGAACCAATTGGAACAATTGACAGAACTGCATCCGGTTACTTCATCAACTTCGATGATTCCTCTGACGGCTTCAGTGAATCAAAGACACAGCCATCATCAAAATCCTTTAAAGACAAAGCTAAGGAACTTTTGAAACAACTGAAAGAAACATATCTGGTTTCTCCATGGATTGAATTTTGGGTGGGTTTTGGCGCATTTATCCTCATACTTTGGCTCATCATGGTATTTACTTTGGGACGCTTCATTGAGGGAAAATATGCTAAAATGGACACAGCAAGTCAGAACATCAACTTGATCCTAAAACCACACACATCTTCACACGTCGAGAAACGAGAACTTTCTTCAGAACTTTCTTCAGCCAACTTCACAGCCAATCCTATACCTGGTGGGGTAGCCTGGGACAACACTGACTATGAAATTTATGGTCCGGTCGAGATCCTGAAATATCCACACCAAATCAAGATCTCCTTGAGTGATTTTGCAAAACCAAACTCATTTGCTGATGATTGGGACTTCGAAAGTATTAACAACATGATGTCTGACTTAGTAATGTCTGCTAAATTTACAAAACATGATTATTTGCAAGGTTCTACAAATTATGACAGTATGTATTGCTATAACCACTATGGTAACCATTTTTTACATAAATCTGCACAACCTAGAAATGTTTTGAATTACAATCAATGGGAACATTGTGCTACACCTCCAAAAGGGAGCTCAAGAACCGTTTACGACAAATATTCATATTTTTCAGGTTTTAACATAAGTAATGCTGAAACATTTTATTTTAAATTGTCAAACAAGACAGGGATGAAAACCATGATAACCAACACAAAATTGATATATTCAGATTCATTCTTTGAAAAAATGAATACTTTTGGATTTGATTATTGGGACAAAAATGTTGATTTGAAAAGTGTTTGGGGTTCAAAAGAATGGCAAGTACAGGGTATAGAAGCTTTGTTTAGAGCCTGCATGATCCCAGAACAAATGATATTTTTAAATGACACTGTTCAACAAACCACCTGTCTTGGCTTAGCCAAAATCAAAGATTTAATTAAACCGTCTATTCCAAAGCCAATAATGTTTAGCAATAACTCTGATACAGATGAAGAGATAGACGTAAACCATATATTAAACCAAAACAGAACACATCCTGATTGGAAACAATGGTTGATCTGGCCCACAGATACAAATTACTGTCAAGATAGATTCCTGAATAAAACACAGGGTTTCAAAATGACCAGGCCAGACCCTAGATATCCCCAAAGACATCACCCAGGGATAATAACAACCTAGAGTGTGGGCAAATTATGCCTTCAGTGGCTACAAACTTCCACACTGCCTGAAATTAAGCAACACCTAACTTTACTTACTGATGGTGCTGACTTGCGTGATTTCATACTGGGACCACGCAAACAGCGTCAAAAGCGTTTCATAGCAGCCTCTGTATATGCAGCATACAATGAGGCCTGGAAGGTTACTCAAATTGAGACAGCAGAAAGAATACGGGAAATTGACCGTATCAATTTGGAAAAATCACTTTCTGTAGTGGACAATGGGTTAATGACTCTGTCCTCCAGAATTTTTTCATTGGACAGCATTGTGTCTTCAGCAATAGATATATTATCGCAAGACTTACTGTTATTACAACATGGTCAGTCACAATTGCGTTCCATTGTACAGCTTGGCTGGACGTTACAAAATCTGCGTTCAGGCTACGTGCCTTGGCGTTTAATCAACACAACGTCACTATTCCAAATCTTTAACCTTACTGATAGACAAATCGGTATGGCGCAAAAGGGTGCTGATTATACAATCTTGAGCATTGAAAAACTAGAAAGATTACCAATGACAATGTCAGAACGACCTGTCAGTGAATGGATAATCCACGGAATCATAAATATTCCAATCTCAACCTTCAGGTTTCAATACTGCCAAAAATATATACAGGCTGGCATGTACGAGAAATTGGGAAAGGGGTACCTTAAAACAACTTGGAACCTGCCCTATTCACATGCATGTGTCAGTAATAAAGGACAGAAAGTGTTTCTTAGTGGCAACAATTGTGCTATGTCACTAAGCGGCACGCTTCTGTGTAACGGAATTAGTTTGCATGGAGCCTGTGAAGGGAATTCATACAACCTTTCATGTCACCAGCAAGGCGCACCTGCAACTGAAATAGAACCATTCTTTCAAAGACTCTATAATGGGAGTTACATTCTTATTGTAGACCGCAGATGTTGCAGTCTTATGCCCGGGACTCCTCATCTAGTCACTACGACGGCGAAGGTCAAGTGCTGTGGACGCTCTTTATTCCCCAGCTCCTTTCCAGACAGGGAGGCAAGGGCATGGCCCAGTTTGAAAATTACTTCTATTCGAATAGATACTTTAAGCAGAATGAAAACAGTGCTTCTTCAGACGCCTACAAGGCTCACGTCATCAAAAGAAACATATGATCTACAAGTCGCAAGGACGACTGCAGAGATACATACATTATTATCAACTAATTCCCCCGTACATTTCGCGGAAATCCTGAGCGAAATCTTAAATATTTCTGATACCACTGGGGTCTCAGAGGTATTTAAGACAGTATTTTCGATGGCATTAACACCATTCAAAGCCATACTGGGTATTTTTCCGGATTTCGTCCATTCGATTTTTGGCGGACTTCCCCTGATCCTGGGACTAATTGCAGGAATCCTATTCTTAGTCCTTATTTTTCGTTATGGCAACCCATGTCACAGATCAAACTCTCGCGACAATGGAAGATACGATCCTAGCCATTGGATACCGGGACCGGATATCAAAAATCCTGGGACTCTCCCGGCTTAGAGACCTAAACATGACTTGGTTTCTATCATTTCGACCAATGTGGCAAAGGTGTGTTTTACCTGTACTAAGGTGTCTGCTATGCGGAGAAGAATGCGTGTTAGACACCTGTCTGGCGCTACAATCGGATGCGCCAGTGGATGCAGATACACTGTTGGTTCCTACCAAGGTTCACGCTTTGTGCTGCCCTCAAAGGCTGCCAATCCTGATGACGGCATTCCTGGAATCTTCACCACTGCGATTGAAGAGTAGTGAAGTTCAAGATGAAAGCAGCATCGAACAGGTACGACCTTCTGTCAGCAATGCGAATCAGAATGTCAATGCAGACAATCATACGCACGAATGCATGGTTACACCTATTTCCGACTTAGTGGAACTTTCCCATGAAGCTGTTGACAGTTTTTTCGAAAGCCTGAATGATATGATGTTCTCTCCAGAACAGAAATAGAGACTTTTGAGTAAACTCGCACACGGCGTTCCCTGAATTCGGCCTTCAACTTTAAAAATAAAGTCGCATGAACAATTCTTCCCACCAGTTCACGGACAACAATTTTTTAGCAGCCCCAAATTATTTTTCACAAATTTTTCGGGACACTTATCTTCTGCTTAAAGTAAGAAACTATTCCTAGAGAACTAAGATTTCTATTTTTAGATACTTTATAAACTTTAGTTGCCCGCTGGGATGTTCACAAATATTTTAATATGTGATGAAATGGTCTCGAACTTCCTTTCTGTATAGCCATATTAAGAGCCATTTCATGTGTATTTCTCATATACCAATAAGCAATAATGCATACAAATGCGTGTTTACTTTTGCATTTAAACCATAGCTTAAGTGCATACAATATATATGACTGCAATTTTTCAGTATATTTGAAAATTTCGAAATGCATTTATGTATTTTGGGGTGGTAAGGTATACACTATACTCTATAGTATGTTGTACTATGTTATACTATGCATAGATTAGTAGATATGACCATAGTTAGCGTGGAGTGGGTGTCGTGTATTTCTATAGGTTCTGAATCAGTCCCCCTATTCCTGATCCTATTCTGGTTAAACTAACTATCAAGTTAACTAACAGTCAGCCCATGAGGCAAGAAAACCCCCATGATGCAGATACCGTTATCTGACGCAGTCACACTACGGCACAGGAACGTGTTATCTGATTAGGTCATAACGCTTGAGATCTAATTAGACAAGCGACATTCCTCCAGCCCCTGATAAGGCATACGACGTTCTCATAACAAATCAAACCTATGACAACCTGGAAAATCCGTGCGGCCATTGTTTTGATTTCACAGAGAACTTTAGTAAAGAATGTGCTAACGAGCAAGTCGTATGACATCTTTATTGACGTATCTATGTCCATCCTTACGTCAATCTCGGCACCTTTAAGGTATAAATATTGCCGATCTTGCCCTATGCAAACACACGCGTGGTGACAAGACGGAGCAGCCATACTTGCCGAAGCCGAGAGCAGAAGCAGACCCCGCTGGCGCAGCCCCGCCTTCCTGACGCGCTGAGAGACGCGCTGCTATCTCAAGCCGAGAGACCCAGCACCGGCGCTTTCGGGCAGCCCTCGCAGGCAGCCTGGAATATCGAGAGCAGAGAAAGAGATACCATTCCTCATCCATCCTAAATTCCAGGTACAGAACTGAATAACCCCTCACAGAGAATTCTTTAGTTATTCACTTGGCAAAAACAAACTTAACTTAAACTGTAACTTTCTATTCCCGCCCACGCATTAGACTTAGGTCAGGTACACGGGGTAGGCGTATTTAGAAACACCAGTTGAGTACGTTTAGTCAAATGTATATGTGTATGTAAATATATTTTAATCATTTTCAAACATCATATGGCTCAGAAACCATATCAATGTTTTTACAGTATTATTTTATACTATTGCTTTTAATGTATGCACTTTACTTAACTATAAGTATTGCAATAATATCGATCCATTTCTCATGTATGAGAAAAGAGACTGATCAATAAATAACACCTTTTTATTGAACACGCCCGTCTCTTCCTTTTCTCTACATTCGGATGAGACTAAGAATGCACGTACTGACTGAGTAAAATAATTGCCTTGTGCTCACACGACTCTCGAGATTGACTCTTGATTAGGGGAGAGCAAAGTTGTCATGTTCTATGGTTGTCAGAAACTAAATCCCTTCTTGTCTAATCAGGGGAGTTAATTCCTTCCTTGAACATTCGAGAAAGTTTCTAGCGAACTCTGAGCTTAGCTGGCAAACCCAAAAATTAAGTCTAGTATCGACAGTAGTAGACCTAGTTAACGTCTGGCCTAGGCCTTTACTGCTGTAGGTATTATTCCAATGCGCAGAGCCTATTGGGAAAATAGGAGCTACACTACATGTCAACATCAAGTTGGCGAGTGCATGTGTGGAAAATCAACCTCCCAGTGATTTCTCAAAGCGGGCGGTCAGATTTCTCATTGCGAGTGGTCGCGTATGCTTGCGACCGCTCACGGTGAGAAACCGTCCGTTAGAATTGAGAAAGCTGCTGCTTGAGTAAAAATCTACTCGAGCAGCAGAAAGGAAGCAGCACCCACTTGCGTTGTGCATGGTGCAGTTTGCGATGATTGCACAGTGTGGACAAGCACCTGGCACTGAAAATCACTGTGAACTGCATTTATCTAATGCACTCCGCTGCTCACGGAGCTCTGCATAGCGTGATAGAGCTTTTTTTACACTTTGCGTATTTCCGTGTAGTGGAACTCTGCCCAGGCTTAGTTTCAGGTTCATTGCTGATCAGGCAGTAGTGATTGTAGGTACCACTAGAACATTTCAGGCACAACTCAACATGATTTCAAGCTTTCTTTATTTGTTTGGCTCTTACCAAATAAATTGACAAGACAATGCGCATAAACAGCACAATGAGCAAGTGAAGTGAAATTTGTAGCAGCTTTATACTGAAAGGCTGGGGGTACATTATGGCAGTAAGGACATTTGAGTTAAAAATGGAACAGGGCTGATTCCTTCTAATCAGTAGTTTGTTAAGGCTGAAAATTAAATAATATTTGCCACCGTGTTTAATATTTGTGAAATGAACTATCGTTCTGAATAAGTCTCCCAGAATGTGCAGTACTCACTTCATATCAAAAGTGAGGCTTTTTTGGCAATGAGGCGAATTCTATCCGGGATACAAATTTGGAACATGCAGTGTCTTGGGGAGCTCCAAACTGTTGCACAACTAATCTTGGGCCTCAGCACCTCTTTTTTCTGTGAAAGTGCAGTTTCCTCTCTAAATAAAGCAACAATCCAGCACCCTCCGCAGGCACAATTGTTCGCACAATTCTAATTTTTAAACATGCCTCTGTAAACAGCATGGTTATTAGTTGGTGACATTAAAATGGCCACACCAAAGGTGACCAAACTGAAGGGAGACACGATGGGTGTGATAAAAGAAGTGCGGAATAAGAAAGCTGTCGCTACAACAAGGTGGTTAAAGAAAGGGAACTGGGTTAAAAATCAATCAGGGAACTGTAAGCACAATACTCACCTGTGAGGGTCTGAAGGCGCTTGGTGGTGGGGGAGGGGAGGAGAGGGGAGGGGGGTAGCTGATCTGTTCAGCTGAAGAAGGCACCATGAATGGGAAGTAGCCATTATGCAGAGTGACCAATGGAGTTTGATAACGTCAGTCGGTAAAACTAACCATAATCAAGAGTAAGTGGGAGCATCCAGGTATGTTAAATGGAGTGGATGCTAAGAGGTCTGATCAGAGGTAATTCAGCACTAGGTGTGCTCAAAGAGAGGTCGTTACCAATGTCATAAAAGGGGAATTTGGAACAAAAACCCATGCAATCAGCAAGAAGTGGGTAGACTACTGGGCAATGAAACAAAATTGGATACAAGGGCATCTAATAAAAGGGAGGCGGCTACCACCGGGAAGGGGGGGCTATTTGTTGTGATTTTACACTGTGTTTGTGTCACAAAAGTGATCCAAATCGATGCAAACTTTTTACATATTTATTAGTTAGAAAACCACATGAAAGTAAGGCAAAGCAGCGAATAGCGCTGCTTTGCATTACTTGGCGCCAAGGGGGCTTACCATGGTGGTGCATGGGCGTTCCCATGCGACCACCCAAGCTTTCTGACGCAAAGGCCTATTTACATAAAAAAGTAGGCCGGGTTTACATCAGAAAATAGCCCATTTCAACTAGGTGCTATGAAGGAGAAATGCCTTCTTTTCTCCCTCCATGTCCGTCTTTGTATGTGTGCTCCACTGTATAGCACACAAACCAAGTCGGAAACGGTTTAAAGTTATTCTGAGCGTAGTATTTAGAACTGGAAGGCGATCCTTCCAGTATAAAGCTATGCTAGGCTCACGCAGACACCCTTGCTCTATGGTCCAAAGCTGTGTGCGTGGGATAGGGCAGCTAATTTCATCGCTTGCGTTAGGGGGAGGGAAGTGCCATATTTTTGTGAATATGGCGTTGTCCTGCTATTTTTGTGGCGCACAACGCAGCGCAGCATTTTTGCCTGCTACGTTGTATGAGATTTTAGTAAACCTGTCCCTAGGTGTAATGAAAAGCAATAGAGCACTTCCATGTGTGATACATGAATGTGGAATATCGAGTGTTTTTGTGGCCAAGCGAGGGAGTAGTACTAGTAAAGTAGGCAACACGGGGTTGGTGGATAGCAACAAGGTGGGTAGAGGTGGAGAGAATCAATGGGGATTCACAAACAGGCAAGCGCTAGAGGGGAGAGGGCAGGTCGAATCAGTCGGGCAGAAGAGAGCAACATAGAATGTAGGGGAAGAGACGTACACAAGAGAGAACTTGAACACGCACACTCTACAAGAGACCATCTAACAAAAGAAACAAGTAGTGCTTGAAAATCAAGCAGTGGAAGCAGCAATGCGAATCAATTACAGACTGTAAAGAGGCAAAGATCCATGGAAGGGACAAACACAAGATTGACAAGCTGGGACAAATAAGAAGCAGGCACAGGAGTGACAAGGAAAGCAAATGAATGGTAAGCAATGGGGGGACTCCAAGCTCCTCTGTGTTCTTGGTTAGCCACAATTTACCTTGCATGAGCTAATAGGCTGGACTTAAAAACTTAGATTTCCTGTAAGCTAAATATGCAAACAATATTAGTTAGAAAAAGGCACCATTATTACAAGAGTTTTTTTATCTAGAAAAAAAGTTTTAGGTACTTTAAAGCTTTTGGAAGCCACCTTAAGGAAACTATTGAGGTACTTTTAGGCTCCTCTCGTGTCTGGCAATGTCAGAGACTGAAGGGGCATCTCAAGGGGCTACTTGCCTCTTGTCATTGTGCAATGCATTAGTAAGTTAAATACATACACTATAATTCTACTTCGGTAAGGCACTGACAATGTAACCGGGCAGCACACAGAAAGAACTCCGTTGTCTTACAGAGGCAGCACTTTCGAACTTCAAGATTCATACTGTTAATTTAATGTAAAGTCCATTGTCATGGAAAATTGCATGCTGTTGACAAACTGAAATACTAACGCCCATAAAAGGAATAAAACTGATTTATTACATGGGTTGCAGTTCATTGCATAGTTTCACAATTAAGGCACTTTATCACATACTCATTTGGATCACTAGTTCTTTGTGTGCATCTGCGTGCATGGACGTCTGCGTAATATAAATACATATATTCCAGAAAGGATTATTTTCGCTTGGGTTTGACACAATCCTCCCTCCTGTACACAAAGCTGGAATTAGGACAGAAATCTCTAGCCACTGAAGAGGGGACCTGAATTGCCGTGTTTACATGTAAAATACACTTTAATTTGAAATTCTTATCAGGAAGCCTTTTTGGGCCCTGCCCAGTGTGTTGTGGATGATCTTTGATGCGAGCTCTACCAGTACATTAGGTTTTTTGTAGGGTGTTTTACTCGGTGTGTGCAAAATTCATGCAATTTGCTTTTGTGTAACTACGAAAATATTTGGAAAAATTAAGCATATTTCAAAAATAGCATCTGCCGTGATATTTGAGTGCGAAATGCGTCCTTGTGTCTATTGTGGGTGCAAGGACGCGTTTTGTGCTAAAATAATAGCACAAAAACTACAAGTGTCACAAACAGCAGCGGCTCAGGTTCTGGTGGCTTGTGCGGTTACTGTGTATTCGAGCTTACTTTTTGCCACAAACACTGTGTAATACGTGAAATTTCATAAAACGAACGTAAAACTAAAGTACCAAAAGTAGGCAAGATTATACCAACAGGAATGTTTCACCCGGGCTTAGACTTTACATTCAAGGGCCTTCAGATTGCAACTGCCACAGTACGGGTACCAGGAAGCACGAAATCTTCCTGGCAAACGCTGTGTGCTGCTGCCACCTATCGACTCTTGAACTGCAGTGCACTCTAAAGGCACAAAGCGGAAGTAACAATGCCACCGCCCCCCCAAAGAGCAACAGAATTGCCTCAAAATGCCGGCAAGCGAGGTCTCTGCACATGTCATACAATTATAAATATCACGAGCCCGTTCTATGGTGATTCCCGTCGGTACAGTTCTGTTCTTCTGCAGACAGTGACGTTGTGGTCATGATAATTTACTTTGAAAATAAAAATTCTTGCGAGAAAAAAAAAATACAAATTTACATCGGACTTGCCAATGACCTAAGGAGAATGGTCTAGAGACGTATTCTCACCCAATACAATTAACAGACCAATCTAAAAAGACGACGAACCCCACACAAACCGCAACTTTGTTGCACAAGCTCGGAGTAAGAAAGGCCTTCATCCAAGCAGGGAGTTTAATTTGGTTCGAAATTCCAATCAAATACTTCATGTACACCTACACACACTCACACGAAATGCAGTGTAATGCCGTATTCACATTGCTCAGAAAGGGGAGGGCAGTGAGTCCTCGTGAATGGCTTTGTATAAAATAAAATAAAAAACACCTCCAGAGGTTTGTGAGCTATAAAATTGTATTACGCTGTCTTATGTACACGTTTTGAAGCAATGGGCGTAGATAGGACCTGTCCAACTTTCATACAGTGCGTAACGGACATCCGGCCAATGGTCTACTTTTTGCGAGAGCCCTCGAGGAAGCGTACATTACTCCCAGTGATACGTCGGAAACACTTAAACAGTACACCCATGAATGCAAACCTCTGGAATTGTGCTTACATTTGACTGCAATTAACTTCCTTCTGATACCAGAACTAAAAGGCATAAAAAAACGTATACCTCATGTTCCATCCAGAATTGTGTATCTTTCCGGCCCTGATGCTCACTTACGTATCCCTCACCTCTCAGTCAAATAAGAAAACACATTATTCCAACCAGGTATGTGGTACATTGGTACCAACCCTTCAATCCCGTCCTCTCCTGCACTTTCTTTTACAATTTAGGAGTGGCACAAGCGATGCAACAGCAGACACTCCACATAGCTCCGCTCGACTTTCACTCCTGAGCTGCTGCACCAATTATAAACTGCAAATAAGTAACCGATTTAAAACAAAATGGGGAGAGAAAAAAAGGAGGTCTCTTCCAGAAGCAGCCAGAGTAATTTAAAGAGGACAAACATGATTTGCGGTTCAAAAAATCTAAGGCCACAGGCGGGAACGACAAAAAATTGTCATCTCTTGAAGGGCGTAGTAAAAATTGCCGTAGGATTAGCAAATACCCTTCACTACAAGCATCTTGGACACCCCCCTTTCTCACAATGTGTACAGCAGCCATCTTCCTTCGGTGCAACCACACAAAGAAAATCACCACTGTTTGTGGCGAATATTCAGGGAGTGCTTCATGTTCTTCAGTGGGGTAAGCAAATTTACCAGGCCCGCCCATGAGCAATGACGAAGGCAAGTGAATTTCGAGTTTACACCTCCCATTCTAACTCCTAAATAGTGTGTCTTAACTCCAGAACACTATACACTGCCAACGGGGTCATTTCTATCTGTTCCTTTGGATATATAGATATTTACATACATAGATATGTATTTTACACACTGGTATGCAGCGGTTTACAGGCTTTGTGGGAGGACTTGGGGAGGGGGCAGTAAACACATTTGGTCGAGTCAAGTGAACATTTTAAAACTTGGCGTCTCTCCAGGTCCAGTAAGAGCACGTGACCAGCGCACCAGGCTAGCCGGGGTGTTGACTGCAGCCTGGACATGCTGGTTCAGAGCACGCGGTGCAAGAAACTCTGCAGAAGGGGGCTCTTCCCCCGCGGCATTAGTGATCAGGTTGGCCATTGAGGACCCGGTGTTTGCCGGCTCCGGCGCCATTCTTCAGGCACTGGTCCTCCCCATCATCGGAGACATCGTCTTCTTCCTTGTCGCTTCGATCATCACCCGACATCTGAGCAGAGAAGAAAACACATTGGGTGGGCGAGATGTCAACATACAACATTTAAAAAAAACACCACAGAGGTGTCATTTTCAACAACACACATCAATGTCAAGACATTTTAAGTCAAGAGACAGCAGTCAAACAGTTGAAGGCTGCATCACCATGCCAAGGCATTCACGACAACAACCTGCGTCACCGGGCTGGGGCCTCTACAAGACACACCTTTCATTTCAGACAACAGTTGTCCAAGTAATACATTTATGATGATGATGATGGAAATTGGCCACCAGCACCAACAAACTTTCAACAGGCAACATGAATCAAACCCAACAAATTCTGCCTCACAAACCACAACAAAGATGTTTGAATCAACAGTATAGATAGCTTAACTACAGAGTCACCGAAATCCAGATCCCTGAGAAAACATTAGGGAAAAGAGCACTTGTAATGAGACCACCTCTTAGGAGAGTCCTTCACAATCGCGCTGCTGGGAGACATGACCCCTAACAGAATTGGTTACAGATTGACGGAGACCATTTTAAGATGGGATGCTGCTTATCTGAATCTTAAGATTCAGATTAGCAGCATTTCCTGGAAAGGGAAGCTTTATGACAACGGACATTGAAGGAGAAGAGGTCATCAGAAGACGGGATCCTTGTGACAGGGGTCAAGTCAGGATAGCCATTCAGCAAGGGAAACACTTTAGGCCAGGCACACAGGAACTATCGAAGGTACTGTGCAACCAATGAAGGCTAGTAACTGTATCGAGCTCTTGAATGCATTTCTGTAGGGAGAATTCTTCACCCGCAGAGACCCAAACTTTGCAATTTGCTCTCTTGTCACTTTTCTGGGTTTCCTGATTCCAGTTTGGACTATAAAGCTGTCTCCTGGTATCATGCCTAGATGCTCTACTGTGACCAATGGATTTGGACGATATAGATTGTCCCAAAAAACGATTCTCCCCATTTTCGAATCAATACAAAGATGCGTACTGGTCTGCAGAGGACTTCTGATGAACGGTGTTTTCACTGTTAATCATTTCAAAGGGTGAGGCTCTTTGGGAGGCTGCTATTTTGTTCTATAATGCTACGTAAATGGTTGGTGGCGGGTCCGAGGAATCTGTGAGGGAGGTGTTTGTGACGATATCCATCTATGTTGCGATTTACACATTTTTTTCGCTATGCATCTGATCTTTCACTTTTTTAAAATATTTTTCCTTTTATTACCTCAGTCTTCAAAGTCTGTGAGGCTAGGTGGTACTCAGTGAAGGGCGACTAATGTTATTGATCAGAACAGCCTTTTGTGGTTGCTAGTTTAAGGAAGTCATTGCTGCATTCTCTAGTGGCTCAAGTGCAAATGACAGCGTTATTTTATGTTTGCATGATGGGCAGACTTAATACCTTCTCACTAAATATCAAAGGTGTAAGCCATCCAGTGAAAAGCAGGGCATTAGCAGAGCATGGGTGGAAACAGAGGCGATGTAAAGTTGCAAGAGATGAGGATTACGCGCATGGAAATTATGCAACTGAAAAGGGATTCAGATGGAGGAGCGGTTTATTCACGAACTGGGACTTAGCAATACAGATTACTATCCCATTTTTTTAAGGCAGCAAATTAGAATTTGTTGGATTCATGAACCCATTCGGAAAGGAGGTGGTTTTGGCCAGGGTTGGATTGGGATACAAATAGGCCCGGGCACCCTAAAAAAAGTGGCCCACCTTTTTGAATTGGGAATTTTTGCTAAATACTGCTTCAGTGTTATGTATTATGAAAAGAAGGAGGAGGGTTGTCTCAAAGTGGCATGTTTTATTAACTTCACTGAGAATAAAAAAATGCAAAGGCTGCCAGGACTCTTTGTGCACGGATTAATTCACACTGGTGAACCACACCTGGATATAAGTGAGGCCACTCTGACCCCTGCTCGCTCTGCATACATTAATGTGCCAGCCCATTCTAGATACTGGAAATGACACCTTGGTTAAAGGAAGATAACAGAGGAGCATCTGCCTTGGAAAGGCTGCTCTGGCCCCCACTGGGCCGTTGGCTGCTTCTTAACTGCACCGACACAGCCCACATCGGCCACCAGACTGCCCAGAAAAGAGCCCACAGCTGCAACTCACATACCGGCCCATTGTCTGAGTGCCTGCCTTACCAATCCGACCCTGGCTTTGGCCCCGTTTCAGTGATGGTATTGCGAGATCACAACCTTCAACATTTATGCTCTTATTTATTTATTTATTTATTTATTATAAAGTTTTGTATAGCGCGAACAAGACCCGTAGGTATCAGAGCGCTTAACATGAGGTAGTAAAAGGAAACACGGTTACATAAGTATACGTCGTTAGCAAGCAATCGCAGTGAGGTAGATGACATATAAATTCGTAACACATGTGACGTTAGCAAAAGTAAGTAAGCTATGATTAAATAAAATACAAGACATGTATATATAGCAAATATGAGGTAGCATGGTATAGGTTCATGTATGAGGTAGCATTGTATAGGTTCATGAAAGATATTGTTCTTCTGTTCAATCCAATCTCCATTCCTGTTGACTTTGGGTTGTTCCCATATCTTAGGATACATATTCCATTATAGTATTGTCTGAGCCTCCTATTTTGATAGCGTACATGATCTGTACTAAGGCAGTATTATAGCAGATCCAAGATCAGTGATCTTCATTAAGTAATGTATCTATTCATCAGCAGGCTCTTCACTTCCCGTTTGAATGTTACCAGATTCTGGATCTTCCTGATGTTTGGAGGGAGTGAGTTCCATATTCTGGGGGCCGCTCCTGAGAACGCTCTGTCATACGTTTTTTTCTTTCGGAAGAATGCTGGTCGTAGTAGCAGCTCCCCAGCACTCCTAGATGTTCGGTTGCCACCGGACAACTGAATTTTCTTTGTAAGATATCTTGGGGTGTTGTCGTGTAATGCTTTATGTGTGATACATGCTAGCTTCATTTGGATTCTTGCTTCATATGGTAGCCAGTTTAATGCTTTCAGGTGTGGGGATATATGGTCATATTTCCTAGTTCCGGTGATAAGTCTTGCTGCAGCGTTAAGGCAGGCTTTCAATGGTCCTGTGGACATTTTTGGTAATCCAGCCAAGGTGGTGCACCCATATTCAATCCTCGAGATAACCAAGGATTGGATTGCCAATTTGAGGTCTGACTCTGTGATGAAAGGTTTCAATTTTCTTAGGTAGTTCAAGTGAAATCGGGCACTTTTCGCCATTGAGTTAATGTGGGCTTTCATGTCTAGATTCTCATCTAAGATGATTCCCAGTGATTTGGCTGAGTTGACAAGGGTAGGGGTACAGTTTAGCGCGGTCACGACTTTCATCCATTCCATTATTTCTATATTCCTCTTTGGTGGAGAGATTAATAGGAACTCTGTTTTATGTGCATTCAGCTTCAGGTGGTTTGCCATTAACCATTGAAGTGTCATTTTTAGTGTCTCATTCATTAATTCCAATTCTTTTATGGATCCAATCTTTACGTATATTTGCGTGTCGTCTGCATACATGTGATAGGATATTTGAGATTTTTGTAGAATTTCTGTGAGTGGCTCGACGTATAGGTTAAACAGATCTGGGGATAATGTCGATCCTTGAGGAACTCCAATTGTGGTAGGGCACGGAGGGGAGATTGATTGGTTAACCAGGAAGCGCTGTGTTCTGTTCTGTGAAAAGGACTCGAACCATTTCAGCACTGTTCCTGATATTCCCATCCTGTCCCGTAGCCTGGCCAGTAATGCTTCATGATTTACCGTATCAAATGCCGATGACAAGTCCAGGAGAATCAGTAAGCATGCTTGATTTTGGTCAAGGGCCTGTAATGCGTCATCAGTAATGTGGAGAATCGCTGTTTCAGTGCTGTGCCCTGCTCTGAATCCTGATTGGCATTCATCTAACAAGGAGAATTTGTTGATGTGTTGGCACAATTGGTTCTGCACACATTTCTCAGTCAACTTGGCCAGTAAAGGGATGTTGGTCACTGGGCGAAAGTTATTTGGATCTGATGTATCTGCTGTAGGTTTTTTGATTATGGGAACGACTTGACCTGTTTTTAGGCAGTCTGGAAGGATCCCTTGTGACAGTGACGCATTTATTATTTCGGTCCATATTGGAATCAAGATGTGATTGATTTCTTTTACGCATTTTGCAGGTAGAGGGTCTTGGTGGTGGTTGTTAGGTTTGATTCCTGAGAGCGTCTTGGCAATCGTGTGTTGGTCGTACAGTTCAAATGTTTCCCAGCTCGCCTTGTTTTTAGCCTTAGTGCAAACTGTTGTAGAGTTGGCATCGTTAGTAGCCCAAGGTTCGTTGGGAAGATTTAATGCCGAATTTTTAAGCTCTATTTCGAGTGCTTTGGCCTTTTCCATGAAAAATGTGGAGAAATCATCACAGCTTAGAGATGTTTTTGAATGTTCTTGCACTGTTTTGGCTAGTTTGTTTGATTGCTCCTTTAGGATTTCAAATAGTTTTCGTGGCCTGTTTTTGGCATTATCCAGTTCTTCTCTTATAAATTCCTTTTTTGAGTTGATGATTTTTTTATTATATTGTTTCCTTGTTTTTCTGAGGGCTTCCAGTTCCGGAGTTGATGGGTGTTGCCTCCATTTTCTTTCGGCCATTCTCAATTTGCGTCTGTCTTCATTTAGTCCTTCGTTAAACCACGGGTTTTTTGTCTTTTCTGAGATTCGTTTCAATTTTAGTGGCATGGTGGTATTAACGATATTTTCGACAGTTGTTATGTAGTGTTCCGTCAGTTCGTTAACTGTTTCCATATCGTTGGGTGGCTTTAAGTCTTTCACAGCTTTTGACCAGTAGTTCCATATTTGTTTCTTTTGTGTCTCGAGTCCATTTTTTTGGTCTTGACAGGTTGCCTGGTTCTACCGTTTCTCGTTGCAGGTATCATGAAAGTTATGGCGTGATGATCCGACCAGTCACATGGAGTTATGGAGTGGATTGTAGCAGCTTTGTTTCTTGAGATTATCCAGTCTAACGTCCCTCCTTTCGAATGTGTGGGCAGTGTGCACGCTTGAGTGAGGTTTAGTTCAGTGAGGAAACCTTTCAGCATGTTGATCAGTTTGTCATTGCAGTTCTCCCAATGCAGGTTGAAGTCGCCTAGGAATATGTTATTGGCAGCGTCATTCGAGTTGGCTGTTATGATCTCCATTAACTCTGCTATAAACTTTGTGTTATCTCCTGGTGGGTGGTAGAAAGTATGCAGGTTGCACCATTGAGTGTTGGGTGATCTTATGTTAAGACCAAGATACTCACATGATTCCAGCGGGTCGGCCTGAATTTGTTTAACCTCTATGTCAGATCGATGAATGCATGCTATCCCTCCCCCTAGCTTTCCGTGTCTATCCAGTCTGAGAACGTTGAATTGCGGTGGTATCAATAGATCCATGGTTGGGGATGAGGATTCCGTAAGCCAAGTTTCTGTAAGGATTGCCAGGTCGATGTCCTTGTTGAGGATGAGGTCCGCTATGTCCGATGCATGTTTGGTAGCTGATCGGCAGTTGAGTAATAGACAGGATAGGTGTTTTTCTTTTTTACTGGCGATCTCATTTTCCGCTTCGTTTGGTGTTAGCTGTATGTGCTGTAGATTGTGGGGGTTGGAAGTTCTCTCGTTTTTCCTCGCTGTTCTGTTAGCGTCTAGCGGGACTGTTTGGATTCTCTCTTCCTCCTTGTGGTCCGATAGGTCATATGTTCGGATTAAGGCCAACGTTTCCTCTTTAGATAGTGACTTCGCCCTGTCTGGTCGGTTGTCTCTCTGTATTAAACGCATGTTCGCCTCGATGCTCTTTCTGTGTGAGGACTGTACGAGATTTTGGATATCCGTGACTTTGGCGTCAATGTTCTCCGTCCTCTCTTCGATTTTTTCTATCGCCTGTACGGTATTCATAGTGGCTTGTGTTAGCTTGCTCACAAGTTTCTGAAGCTTGATAAAGTCCTTCTTGTTCTGGTGGGGTTTCTTTGGGGCGGCCGATCTGTACATCCGCTCAACTCTTCTCCTTTTTGGCACGAATCTTCGTTGCGCTGCCATTTTCTTTATCTTCTCTTTTAGATTGTCTATTCCATCTCCATTCGGTGCATCGTTGATGTTGGATATGTTCTGAGTTGGTAGGATCGTGTTAGAGGTTGAGGGTCTGTGCGCCGCTGGTGTTGTATTAGCGTGAGGTGTGGGGAGGTTGCTGGAGTTAGATAGGACCTGTGTTGTTGTGTGTTCGTTAGTTAATGTGGGTGTGTACGAAGTTGGTATGGTTCTGACGAGGGTTTGGGATGTAGGAAGGCTGATGTCTTCTGTCTCAACCAATTCCTGGTTGTTGGGTGGCGCTACCCTCACTGTCTCACCATCCTCAGTCTCATCCCACTCCTGGTTGTTAGGTGGCGCTACCCTCACTGCCAGTGTATGATCTGTTTGAGAGGTCTCATGGTTCGGGAATAGGGGCGATTCTTTTCTAAGGTGCTGATTTTGTTTTTTGTTTGTTTGAGAGGTAGGCCTCTCAGTTCTTCTAGTCGTGTTCTCTGGTAGAGGCCATACTAGTCCAGTTAACTCTACCCGGGTAGTCGCTAGAGTTGATGCCGGCGTATGATGATGGCTCCTGGTTCTAATTGCGCCTCTGATTGTGGCCTCATGGGTGCCTGGCGTGTCTACTGGTGGGGTTAGGAGAGGTTGATTACTCGGGTCGTCCAATGCGTCTTTTATCGATGGGAAAGTCTTGGCAAATCTCTCTAGATCATGGTTTGCTGCTTGTATCAGCACTGTTCCGGATTTATATATCGTGATGTTAAGTTCGGCTCTGCATCTTTGTGATGGTGCGGTTGACACTTTTAATCCGTGAGGAATGTTTTTCGTAGTTTTTATGGTAAGCATCCTAGCGAAGGCATTGCGCCATTTAGCTGTTTTGGATGTATAGAATATGAGGTCATTCATTTTCGTACCAGTAGTTGCATTAAAGTATAGGTCTGCGAATATTATGTCCGGGTTTTTTCTCAGGTAGTCGTGTTTAAACTTCTTAGCTGCATTTTTAGTTAAGTTATTAGGGTATTTTATACTCTGGGCACTCAAGCCAGTAACTTCTGGGTATCTTTCGCTCATTTTTGCTCCGTTCTGCATTTGTTATGGTGTTTCTTTTTCAGTTTTATTCCAGGTAGCCTCCCTGCTGATGTTAATTTTGTTGTTGCTTTTAGTTTCGGATCTAGAATTTTTTTTCTTATCGTTTCACTGAGTAGTGCTGGGAAAGGCTTCTCTTTTTCCTAATTATTCCACATTAGCTCTCGTAGTCCTTTCAGAGTGCTTATTAATTAATTAATTAATTACTCAATTAATTAATTCGCCAGCTGACATTTGTTCAGCTCTATGCTTGGTGTAAAAAACAACCCTTGTAAGATGGCTGCCGTTGTGTTTGTTTTTATGTTAGCAGGGAGTCCTTTCTCACTTTCCACGTCCTTATTTGTTAGCAGGGAGTCCTTTCTCACTTTCCATGTCCTTATTTGTCTGCAGGGAGTCTTTTCTCACTTTCCACGTCCTTATTTGTCTGCACTCGCCGCCATCTTAGGGTCAGGCATGCCGTATCAGTCTCCCAGCTTCAGTTATGTGAAGGATTCCCCGGTAGCCGTGTGTAAATAAGTGAGATGGGGAGACCTTTTCTGTCCTGCCTTCCCTTCTGCTGGAAACGCCGACTGGGAGATCCAGAGCCTCTATCGTGACTCATTCTCCTCTCAGCTCGCCGACGCTTGTCCTTCCTTTATGTCCATGCTCCTCACCGGGGCCGGATTCCCGGTAGCATAACCAGGGTTTCTCCCGCCGCTCTGGTTGGCGCAATCCCTCTTCCTCGCGTCGCTCCCCTGGTTGCTCCCGCGCAGCCGCTCCAGTCATGAGCCTCGCTCCAGGTCCTCCGACGCGGCCTCAAAAACGCTGATCTATTTCCTCTGATCTCGCTTACCGGCACACCGCAACCAGCATCGCAGATGCATCTGTGGTCCGACGCCAAGTCCCAGAGCCGCTCCTCAGCACTACACTCGGGTGATCCACCGATCCCAGGAAACTCGCCGCACGCCGAGCTGCTCAGTGACCAGGCAGTGACCAGACAGGAGAACGCAGTAAGGATCGTTCCAATTTCCAATTTGATGTCATCTGTCGCCTGTTTTCATGTTCCGGTTGTGGTAGGTGGACGGAGGATGGGCGGGCTGGGTGGTTTATCAGGGATTTACACCCGAAGGTGATTCCAAAACCAGGAGCTTCCCAGTGCAGCTCCTCCTCAGGCGGCCATCTTTGTCAAACTCCCAAGAATTCTGAATGGATAAAAGGAATTTTGGAGTTCCACAGGTTTATAAACACTTTTTTACTATGTATAACCATAATCTACTACAGGACCCGTGGAGAACCGTAGAGGAAAGTACCAGGATCCGATTTGCTCTCTATCATGTTTTTGAAAAAGTATCCACTGCTGGCTAAATTCTCGATATATATATTCGAGTCAAGGGGGGGGGGGGAGGGGAAGGGGGAGAGATAAGAGACTCGGGGGGGGGAGACTCAGGGTGGGGGAGAGTAAGGGGGGAGAGGGTCAAGGGGGGGGTCAAGAGGGGGGGAGGGTCAAGGGGGGAGAGGGTCAAGGGGGGAGAGGGTCAAGGGGGGAGAGGGTCAAGGGGGGAGAGGGTCAAGGGGGGAGAGGGTCAAGGGGGGAGAGGGTCAAGGGGGGAGAGGGTCAAGGGGGGAGAGGGTCAAAGGGGGGAGAGGGTCAAAGGGGGGGAGAGGGTCAAAGGGGGGGAGAGGGTCAAAGGGGGGGAGAGGGTCAAAGGGGGGGAGAGGGTCAAAGGGGGGGAGAGGGTCAAAGGGGGGGAGAGGGTCAAAGGGGGGGAGAGGGTCAAAGGGGGGGAGAGGGTCAAAGGGGGGGAGAGGGTCAAAGGGGGGGAGAGGGTCAAAGGGGGGGAGAGGGTCAAAGGGGGGGAGAGGGTCAAAGGGGGGGAGAGGGTCAAAGGGGGGGAGAGGGTCAAAGGGGGGGAGAGGGTCAAGGGGGGGAGAGGGTCAAGGGGGGGAGAGGGTCAAGGGGGGGAGAGGGTCAAGGGGGGGAGAGAGTCAAGGGGGGGAGAGAGTCAAGGGGGGGGAGAGAGTCAAGGGGGGGAGAGAGTCAAGGGGGGAGAGAGTCAAGGGGGGAGAGAGTCAAGGGGGGAGAGAGTCAAGGGGGGGGAGAGTCAAGGGGGGGGAGAGTCAAGGGGGGGGAGAGTCAAGGGGGGGAAGAGTCAAGGGGGAGAGAGTCAAGGGGGGAGAGAGTCAAGGGGGGGAGAGAGTCAAGGGGGGGAGAGAGTCAAGGGGGGGAGAGAGTCAAGGGGGGGAGAGAGTCAAGGGGGGGAGAGAGTCAAGGGGGGGAGAGAGTCAAGGGGGGGAGAGAGTCAAGGGGGGGAGAGAGTCAAGGGGGGGAGAGAGTCAAGGGGGGGGAGTCAAGGGGGGAGAGTCAAGGGGGGAGAGTCAAGGGGGGAGAGTCAAGGGGGGAGAGTCAAGGGGGGAGAGTCAAGGGGGGAGAGTCAAGGGGGGAGTCAGGGGGGAGTCAGGGGGGGAGTCGGGGGGGAGTCAGGGGGGGAGTCAGGGGGGGGGTCGGGGGGAGTCAGGGGGGGGTCGGGGGGGGGGGGGGGGAGTCAGGGGGGGTCGGGGGGGGGAGTTAGGGGGGGGGAGTCAGGGGGGGGTGGAGTCGCGTGGCTTTCATTTAATAAATCAAATAAAAAAACGTACCTTCGCCTCCGGTCCCAGACTCCCACGTCCTGTCTTCTGCTCCCTCTCTGCTCACAGGAAGCAGAAGCAAGCGGCTTCCCTCTCCTCCCCTAAGCCAATCACAATGCTGCAATGGCAGCGTTGTGATTGGCTAGGACGCCGTTTGTACACGTATGCATGCTGCCTACATGGAGAAAACGGAGAGTGATCATGACTGGTTTGGTCGGCCCTGGGGCCGACCAAACAGTCAGCGCCCATAACATTGGGCTAGCCACTCCTACCCAACCCACCCACCCGCAACTAGGCATTCCCGCCTACTGCTTTCTCGCAGTGTGAGAAAGCAGTGAGGCGATGCTCCGACGCCCATGTGGAGGAGCCGCCCCTGAGGCTAAGGATGTACTAGAGGCAGCAAATTATCACCCAGTTTCGCTAAACATTATTGACTGGAAGTTATATGCCAAAGGCTTAGCAAACAGACTACTTTGAGTAATAAACAATCTGATTCAACATCACCAAACATACTTTTCTTAGATTTTGACTAGCACTCAAGAATACAGGGCTTCTACAGCACATAGTAAATGCTGCAAAACTCTCCCACGGTTTTAGTAAAGCGATTAATAACGTCTCAAGAAAGTTGTTCAGATCGACTTTAGGACCTCATTAGGAGTTCCCCGGATATAGGTGTGGGGACACTGGAAGAATCAGGGATTTCTGGTAATATCTCCACAGCTCCATCCAGGGATTGCGAGTTACTTCCAACACAGAAGTGCATTAAGATAGGGCCCTCCGGTACCGGGTACAATTTCATCTACACATCTGCCACCTGCTTCGAGCAAAGTAGCAAAGAGGTCACTTAGAAATCGCTGATGTTTTAGTTTCAAAAGCAGGTTTTTATATGAAATGTCATCTATCATGAGCATTAAGGACATAGAGCCTTCATCAGATGAAACACAAACATACTTGCTAGAGTTCTATCCTTTCATTTTCATATACAAAAACAGAGAACTAAAAATAACCTTAAAGATTATTTTGGAATAAGAGATGGGCTGGGGATGATTTCTGGGGTGCTAGAAGAAAACAGGGGAGAGAAAAACTAAGAAAGCCGAAGCAAATCGGTCTGATTTGAACAAACACAATTCACCAAGACAGAGTGGAAAAGACAGCTAAACCTACTCTGCACAAATAAATGCAAAACATATTTGAATACCTTTCCATGTCGTGCAAGTAATCTGATAATACTAGCTCTGGGCTTCAGGGCAGGAAATGTCTAATTTAGATCAGAGATTTATTCTCCAGGTTACTTGAATTTTAAAGCAGAATTGTTTCTTCTGAACTGGTTTTGCATCGTTTGTATTTTTTTGCTATATTAGCCGTGCTGTACACGCTGCATCTTGCTAGAACGAAGTCCTCTACTTAGCTATGTTGGCTCTATGTACGTCTGATTTAGGGCCCCACCTCTGACCTCTGGTTCATGAAATTCAGTGTCTTCTGTCCACTGCTGCAAGAGGAAAGAAAAGAGTGGCGGGGATCTCTGGGGGCTAAAGCCTAAGAAACTCAACTAGTAACCTTTTGTAAGTGGCGACTATCAACATAACGCATGAGGACCGAAATCCGGTGACTGAGTGGAACCAATACATAGCAAGATATTTAGGAAATGATGTAGCACTCGTGCCCTGGGCCATTGTCAAAAATATATTGGACATACTGCATGTCAAACTTAAGCAGCTCAAATGCATTTTGATTGCGAACATTTATTTCCTAATTACCCCCTTTCAAATTTAGATCAGAAGCCTAAACCATGGAAAATAGAGAAAGCTTCTTTCTAGCATTCATATATTTTTTTACATGCCATGTTTTCTATAGTCTTCCTTTTAAGCAAAACTAGTGCTATTAGCCTAATGAGTGGTGATCCTGTTATCAGCAATCAGCCTTAAAAGGTTGAAAAACTGCGTTTGCCATAAACAAATCTGAATGAGTGACATTAGTTGCCTGCAGCTTTCCACAATAGGAGGGTTAGCTGCTGACCGTTCATAATTAACAAGAACAAAGCGGTACAAAAGGGGGTGGTGATGGACGGAGCATCTGAACCAATCAAACACTCACACCCAGTCAACAGATCTGGGTTTAATCCATCACCGTTCTTTAGCCCACTCTGCCACCCCAGCTCAGACATGGCCATATGCAAATCAGTCTGACCCTGTGCCTCATGGGAACAGTCCAGCCCAAACTGCCAAGCCATGCCTTCCCTGGACCGGAAACAAGCTTCCTAGGACCGGTTTCTGGCATTTCAGCCGTCTTCAGCCAGGCTTGCTTGAACCCAGTGGCAAAGTGAGCAAGGGACTCACGTCTGAGCATACCATGCCAACTTATGGCGAACAAAGCGGTACAAACGGGGGTGGTGATGGACGGAGCATCTGAACCAATCAAACACTCGCACCCAGTCAACAGATCTGGGTTTAATCCATCACCGTTCTTTAGCCCAATCTGCCACCCAAGTTCAGGCATGGCCATATGCAAATCAGTCTGACACTGTGCCTCATGGGAACAGTCCAGCCCGAACTGCCAAGCCATGCCTTCCCTGGACCGGAAACAAGCTTCCTAGGACCGGTTTCTGGCATTTCAGCCATCTTCAGCCAGGGCTGGACTGTTCCCATGAGGCACAGGGTCAGACTGATTTGCATATGGCCATGTCTGAACTGGGGTGGCAGAGTGGGCTAAAGAACGGTGACTGGGTGTGAGTGTTTGATTTGGTTCAGATGCTCCGTATATCACTACCCCCTTTTGTACCGCTTTGTTCGCCATAAGTTGGCAGGGTATGCTCAGACGTGAGTCCCTTGCTCACTTTGCCACTGGATTCAAGCAAGCCTGGCTGAAGGCAGCTGAAATGCCAGAAACCGGTCCTAGGAAGCTTGTTTCCGGTCCAGGAAAGGCATGGCTTGGCAGTTCGGGCTGGACTGTTCCCATGAGGCACAGGGTCAGACTGATTTGCATATGGCCATGTCTGAACTGGGGTGGCAGAGTGGGCTAAAGAACGGTGATGGATTAAACCCAGATCTGTTGACTCGGTGTGAGTGTTTGATTGGTTCACATGCTCCGTCCATCACCACCCCTTTTGTACCGCTTAATTAACATGAACAACAAACTTCAGTGCATTGAAGGACCTGCTGCAGAGATGTGCGCACTCGGCAAGTTTCAGGGTGGAATACTAGCTCGCGGATAAGGTGGCTGTCCCAGTCACTGTGGACCATTTGCAGGCCACAACTTTGAATCCTGAGCAGATCACCAGTTCCACTGCTAATAAGATAGCTCAGGTGGTCAGGTACGCAATGCACAAACATGCATAAGTGAGGGATCTTGAAGTGCTAATTCAATCTTTCAATGTATTGAGGATGGCAAAATGGACACTACTGAGTTGGGTGGTAATTAATGACGGCTTCTAAGCGGCAAGAAAACATTAAGTTTGTCTTGTGGGCTATAGGCAAGGACTGTCACTAGAATTACTAACCCGTGCATCCAGGAGACTTGTTATTTTCCTTGTGTGTCATGAAGAAAAGACAAGACCAGATGCAGCACATCTTCAGCAAGTTTACGATCTCTGGTTCCTCACATGTTTTGTCCATTATTCTGCAGAAAGTGATTGTGCTTTTATTGCCCATGAGATAGAGTCTGCGTGTCAGGTCCCTTGGGTGACTTGTGGACGTTAACTTCATGCTGAGGTTCAGCAGCCCTTACTTCTCAAGTCTCTTCCTAGCCAGAACATGGGACTATCCAAAGAAGGGAGGTAAATGCAGGGCTCTTCCTCACATTGTGCATTTAGGATCCAAGGTGGCCAGTGAAAAAAAACTGTGTCCACTGCAGCAGTGCGCGAGCTTAACACTGCACGCGGCCTGGGCAAGGAGCCAGGCCACAGAGTGGGAGAAGCCTGCTACCCACACACGGCATACCTGATACGGAGATCATGGGAAACGCTAGACTTCAAAATAAGAGGTTGCCAAGTCAGCAGGTACTCGATAGTACGTGGACAGTGTTGTACGGTTTTTGCATTTCACTGACACAGCTAATACGAGATAATAGGATCTTAGTCACTCAAGCAAGGGAGCATGGTAACATTTTCAGAACTTGAATAATTTTTTGCTCATGTTTTTGCTTTTAGATTTTTGGTCTCGAATTGTCGTTAAACCAAGTCACTTTTTTGTCACAGTTATTTCATTTTTTTTAACGAGCTGTGAAGTGGAGGATGATGGAATCTTGGATGAAAATAATTAGATGAGAACCTAGGTCAGAAAACGTTGAGCGAACATTCACAAAATAACAGTCATTTAAAATGTATTTTTAACTATAGAAGGTGCATCTCTCTTGTAAACCCACTCTAAAAACTTAAAATATTGTGTGCTGTAAACATCACCTAATCTCAAGGCTGAAGTTCTCTTTTTTGATGTGCACACAACAGCAACACACTAGACAATAAGTTGTAGTGCAATGAACTGAAGAAGTGTTCATTGTGACCGGGACAAAGTGAGAACACAGAGGGCACAGGCAGACATGCTGAACAACAAAGGAGGCAAAGTATAATGGATGAAGGAGTGCTTCTACTGATTCGCGATTTTAAAATTTTTTTTTTTTTTTTTTTTTTTTTAACGTCTCCGTGTCGCATTTGGTACTTTTTAAGAAGTCTTGATTTGGCATGATGGTAGTCCATAGTACAAGGTGTTACAGGGAGTCAAGTCTTGTGCAGAACAGGCCTTAGCTACTTAAAGTAGTATTGACATGTCATATGCAACCTCGTCCGATTGTATGCTTTTTCTCTCAAATTAATAAAACTTTTTGAACTCAAAAAAAGTGGTATTGGCTGGAGATAAACAAGAGTCTTTCTTGAGAATTTGATTAAAAAGTTTTTGCACGTGTGGTCACTTGCAAATTTATGCGGAAGTTAATGTCCCATTTTACTCCCTGTTTCACACTTCCGGCTAGAGAGGTACATGATCTGCAAAGAAGGTGAGTGGTGGACACAGATGTCAAGAGTTTTGAGGTGGAGTTTGTTTTTTGAGCAATTCAGCTTGAGGCTGTAATTGCCCACCGTTTTTCAATGCTGGTGAGGCAGCTGCACAATTTTGCAGATTGCATTGGGGTACCTGTAACTATGGTGTACTGTAGACCATTGGTTCTTAACCTATGGTCCGGTGTACGACCAAGGCCTGCGAAGACCACTCGGGGGATCCACGACTGCTTAGAATAATATTAACAGATTAATAAAGTGTGCATAAGTAAATAAGCAAAATATAAAACGTAACATTTTAAAAACGTTCTATAAATGTGAAGCAATTTGAAATTGGAAGCTAAAAAGTAAGCTTTTATCTTCAGAATGTTTTGCGGGAGCAGTGCAAGTGCATTCAACAGACTATAGATAGTATGGACGATTAGTGGCCTAAATTGAATTAAAAAAAGTTCCAACCTTTCGAGTAAAATAACGCATTTTTTATATTTATGAATTAAATGAAACATTTAATCATTTGTGTATTTGCGTAATGAATACTTGTTTCTGTATTTTTTTGTGTTTTGCAACTCATCGAAAATGCTGAGGCCTGGGTCCCTGGCTTCTAATATTGACTCAATGGGGGTCCCTGGATTCTAATAATGATTCAGTGGGGTCCCTGGGTGCCATTAATGATTAACTGGGGAGGTCCACAGAAGTCAAAGGGACCACTGGTTCAGACAGGCCACTAATGCTCATTGTATGGCCAGGGTGCCGCACGCAACCTGACAAGCTATTTTTTTAGACTCTTTGGCATTAGTACTTTTCAGAAGTTATTGTATCGATTGATTGAAAGCAGCAGTTTTCATTTCTATGCACATACCGGGTTTGGTTGTGGAGCATTAGCTAGTGCAAAGACACAATGTTGGTGCAAAAAAGCTTTTGAAGCTTTCCATCCTCATGTTTACAAATGTCATTCCTGGATTTATTATTCAATTGCTTTACATTTCACCATGAAATGGTGCCTTTAATGAAATTAAATTTCTCAAAGAAAAAATAAATAAACTACTTTCTCTGCCTTTGTGCAAGCAAATGTAGTAAGGAAGAGGGTGAAGGGGAACTAAAAGAAATTGAGATACAGTTGGAGCTCTGGTTGAAGCAGAAGGGAGGACACGCATCACTCCTTTAAATCATAGGGGGTCATGAACAAGAGCTGCTTGCTATCATTTTTATCTTAATTTTTCTCAAAGGAAAATGCATTTTCTATTCATTTTCCAGTTGGCCACATCGACAATTGTGGTTCTTTATTTTATTTCTATGCTCACAAATAAATCTAAAGCTCGATGTGACTTGGGACCCCACCAACCTGTTATTTTGATAGCATACTGCATTCTGGAGTGTGATTTTGTTGTTGTTTTTTTTAACATTGTTAGTATAATCTCAAACCACTGCAGTATGAGAAGTGAATTGAATAAAAGCTGGAACTGGCTGGAAGGGTCACACATGACATGGGGGTCTCTTGGCAGCTATGTGCACCTTGTGCTCTTGTGCATCTCCTCTTTGCAGTGATCTTAAAAGACGCATAACATTAGCCACTCCAAGGATTATCACTCCATTCCACAAGGGCATACTGACAAAAAGGATTTCGGTAATTATCCTACCCCTTGGGGTAGCTTCATTGATCTCAAGTGCGTTGTGCACATCACTGCTACAGTGATCCTTCTGGGAAGGCGAAATTAGCTACTGCCATGAGGATTACTATACAACACACATTCTGTGTGCGTGAGTTACAGCGCCTGAGGGGGAAATGAATTTATCAGTTCCCTGGTCGTACCTTTCACCTATAGGCAAGGATTGGCGATCGCTGCCAGTTGAGTGCCACATGGGGAGAAGAGTAGTCAGAGTTACTATACACACTTTCTTCACACAGAACCAGTACGTCATAGGAAGCATATGGGGAGGTTTCCGCCAATACTGCAGGTACAGCATGGTCAACCGATGTCAACAATTCCCTTGCACATAAAAAGCATAGGTTTCAGATGGCCTCATGCTATGTGATAGCTTCACCCAATTTATGCTTTTTCGACACCAGCACTTCGAATTCAGGCAATTGTACTAGAACCTTTACATATTATAAGTATGGGCTCAAATCCCTGCATGCGAAATGCAGTTGGCACTTCAGCAAAACCTTCAGCAAGCCAAGACTTGCTGAAGGTTTTGCACACAACATGGGGGCGCTGTGCAGTTGCAAAAATGTATTCGTCAGACTAAAGCAGTACAGGATTAGATTGTATGCACTTCAGTCCACCAGTAAGTATAGCCTGCCATTGAGAGGTGATGGGGTAGAGGTTGGGTTGGCGTCTCCTGTTGCAAATGGGGTGCAGGGAACTCACGAGGAGTGCTGGGCTTCCAGTGCTTTTGACAAGTGTCCAGTGTGTGCCGCTGCCACATTCCAAGAAGAACAGGTGTTGCTGGACCGCAGGTGGACAGTCATTACAGAGTCATTGCCACTTGTGTCAGATGCCAGGGCAGTGGGTGCTGCTTTGCAGCTTGTGCTTGGTTACAGAGACCTGGATACTGCTCTACTCGGCGCGCTGTTTGGGAGCTGATGCAGCTATCGAGTCTCCTGACGGGGAGCCTGTTGCACAGCGTATTGTGCGGAGACCACAGGTCAAGGTGACTGGTTCAGATCCTGGACAGCAGGTAATGAGCTCACTGGTAATAGTCCGAGTGCAGGTTCTCAAGGTTTCGATGAGAAGCTATGGGATACGAAACCAGCAGAACGATTGCTTCTTCTGAATGCAGATGCGGATGTGATAGAAGTGGGAAAGTGTGCTGCCGCCAGCGTCTGAGTGCAAGTGGGTCAAAGACTTGCAGGCTTATTGGAGCCTGGTCTTTGAGTAGGGTTGCAGACAGAAAAGGCTGCAGAGTAGGTTTCTGGTGGAGATCGGGTCTTGATCCAGTTTCTTCTGTGGCCCAGGACTTTTCCACCATTAGGTGGAAGGGGTTTGCAATGATTCCCAGGCACAGCTTGCTACCCTTTGTCCTTGGATGTCTGCACTCCTAATTTCCCAATTCTACAGTCAATATCGTCTATGACTAGGGTGTTTGCATCAAAGAAGTTATTCCTCTACAAAGGTGGAGAACAAGGGGCAGTGCGGAGAAGATGTGTGGAAGAGGCGAAGTGCAGTGTTAACATTTATAAGCATTCATTGACACTACTGAAGGACTCGACTCCAACCTAAAGGCATCTGAAAAGTTTTTCTAGTATAACTTCTATTTCGGTTATAGAAATGAATATAGAAAAGTGTTCAGATACCATTCTCTAGTAACCATCAAAAAACAGGATTGGGTGTGTTTGAAATGTAGACTACTGAACACAACTGCTCTTTAAGTTCTCTTGAATGTGCTTGCTCGGCCTATTGGCAGGAGATAACAAAAGGCAGTGGTACATAGATGTGTCTGCCTGGGGGAGTCGAGGCTCATGGAGAAACCAAGAGGCCCAAATATGGAGAGAAGTAGCATGACTATGTTGAATGAAAACACGTATTGCAGCTGGATACGAGAACCTTGGCTTTGCACATGTGGGAATTGGTGGCGCTTGTTCCAGTAATACGAGCGGTTGTGCCCTGTCCATTTTGCAGTCCATGGCACTATGGGTTCCACTATCCACTAGCTCCAATACCAGGAACACAAAACTATATTGCCCCGCCTATGTAGCACAGGAAAGCTCTCTATTCCAATGACATCCGACCCAATGCACAAAAAAGCACACCTCACTGCTGCAGGAAAGACGTATATTTGACATCGCTTTGTGCGAGTTAGAGCCTTTGGACATTTCTGCCTATGTAGTCATCCTTTCAAACGAATGCTTATGACAATTTGATATCTGAAATCAAGGGTTGTCATAGGCTGTTTAAACAAATTTATCAAAAATAGGATTTGTGTTTAGATCGGTTTAATATAATTTGTCTGTTTGACCATTTAACTATTTGTAGCAAGCGATTTTAACGTAAGCTATTCGAATCCAGTATATGGTCAATTAATATTGAATATTTTGCATGGAAGCTAGTATAATTTGTATCTGAAAAGTCACAGTCTGTCAAGTCTTCACAGTTTGCTACTTGGCGACTGCAGTTGAATTAAATCAAGTTCACTTCACCTTACGCGAGATGAGCATTATCACACTGCCAGAGTGGCACAGATGAACGGTTCACGAAGGTGGAACGCATCCTCACCACCAGAATGACCTGAGGTCCCATCACTGGGACTTCAGCAGAGGAGGCTTCAGCTGTATGCCTTATATTAGAAGCATAGGACCACCCAGCTAAGATATCAGTAGATGAAAGGCTGACCCCGAGAGAGCAGTATCATACGAGGGCTCCAGGATTCCACTTTGCTTATTACACTTTTTCTCCCTGCCACGGTTTGCATGACGGATCCTCCTCTATGAAAATAATGGAGGCCAGGTAACCAAGTGGGCCCTGCATGGCCCCCAGTTGCCTCTGGGCCATGGGGTGCATGCAGGGGAGCACATGTTGTGCCCCATGTGCATGCAGCCCAGTAACTGCATGGCATGGACTGCACCAGTCCATGCCAAGGTGGTACGGTCTCTAACGTTCCCACTGCAGTGCCTACACCATAGGCAGTGCAGTGGAAACACCAAAGAACCGCCAGCCAGTGACTTAAAAACACATAACAGTGGGCGGTGCGCACACAGGTTTGGAGGCAGAATGTTGGAATAAATGTATCGGATCTGCAATGAAGGTGACCATTCGGCAAACCTCCCCTACTTACAGTCTTGTGTGCTGTGCTACTATTACATTCTGTGGTGTATTTCATAATAGAGGGCCCATTGCCAAGCCAAGAAAAGGAAAGCGAATCAAAAAGAGATCATGGCTCCGCTGGAAATGAACTTATCCGACTGGCTACTTTAATTAGGCTTTGGATGCCTATATTTCTTTTTTCCTTTTTATCCGGATTCTTCTTTATTAGTAGAGTTGTATTCTTGGCTCAATAACAGACTTTTCTTTCCAAGTTTTTATAGAATCGTCCTCAAATGACCAACAATAGTACGACCTTCAGTAAAGTTAAAGACTGTAAAGCTAAACCCAAGACGTACTGCTGGTTAGTTTTTAATATGAACTATGTAAAAAGCCCTATCACTATTATTACATTATTATGACTTGCCTAAAAAGGGAAGTCATTTTTCGGCTCTGGGGTTCACCCAGCTATCATGAGTGGTATCTGCACCAAGGAGCAGATTGAGCTTTCTTCTGAGGTTGGCAGTGGAAGGGGCAAGGAAGAGGTACTTGAGCTGCTGTTTTAATAATTTCAGCTGCTTTTAAAAATACCAGCTGCTGGATGAATACAGTGGGCTTTTCATGAGAACAAGGCACAACGACTCACAATGCCCTCCATGCCAGCAGCTCTTCGCTGTACCCTGAATGGTTCATACGTGCATCAAGCACCTACAATCACTTGCTTTACGAGGCGAACCTTTCTTGGTTCTCCCATTGAAGTAGCTTGTGTTTTAGGGACAGATTCTGCCAATGTCATCGTCCATCGTCCATGGAGATCATGTGATTCAAAGCACCATGAGTCCTTCCAACCCTATCAGGATTTTCTTTAGAACCGTGCACTTGAATTCACAATTTTCAAAATATACCCTGTTGCATAGCAACCGTCTAGAATTCAGGAGGCAAGAGGTTTAGATGGCAGGTTTTAGGCCAGATTTGAGACTCAGTTACTATGTGGCATTTCTGTCTAACTTGTTTAGGGACAAGCTTAATTGAAGCCTAAATTCCAGAACGAACAGTAGGGATTTGGCGGACATTACTGTTTTGGGAAACATGGCACTTGGTTGTAGTTTATCAGGCCACTCAAAGGAGTTCTGGGTTTTATTTAGGTGACAGCAGCAGACTCATTTAGGCCCTAAATCTCCCTTAAATGCACAGAATACCTTTTAAAATATTTATAGTGTTCATAACATGTAGTGCTGTTGACTCACGTGCTCTGCATACTCCTGCCATCTCGTGTTTTTTCTTGATGTTTATTTTTCTTCAATGAAGTTTGAGTCAACACCTTTTGTGACTCCACCCTTCATCCACAATGCACCAACACACCTCAAATTGATTTCCGCTTAAAGTAGTATAAGTGGGGAGCAGTATCGGAGACTCAGTGTTTGGTGCATAATGAAGGGAGTGAAAAGGCCATACTTGGTTTTTGTGGAGGGGAGTGGGAGCAAGTGAATCTGCAGCACTGCATGCTTCAAACAGATGGTTACAGGGTAACGTGTGGCTATAGAAGAATCACGTGCTCCATATAGACTATACAGCAGTTCCTCTCTGGAGCAGTGGCTAGTGAGCAGATAATGCAGATGTCTGAAAGAGGGTCCTTAGGACAGCTTGGTCAACTAAAGCATGTGGACGTGCTCGAATGTCTACACAATAATACTTGGAGATGGTCCGTGGCACTGACCACGTATTATCCCCCTCCCCACAAAAAAAGGTGATAACGGCCTTTTTCTTGCATGCAGAGTGGACCCTAGGGGACACAGGAAATTAGAATTGCAAGTCTAGATGCACTTCACTATTCATCTTGCAATGCTGGATTTAGAGATGGCATGACCCCTTCGGGGTTTGGGGAAGACTACAAAAGGTTGATTGGGCTCCCTAAAAGGCTTAGTTCTATCAATATAATATATGAGCAACATTTTTGCATTCACATTCTGAAGGGCCCTTTCCGCTAAAGACTCTGGTTGAAGGAAAAAGATAGTTCAAGTGAAAATGTGAAGCAACTTTAGGCAGAAATGTGAGGTTAGTATGAGGAAGAAATACTCTATCTTGAATGGTTCTTGTACTTTACGAGCCTAGAGCTCACTCATGAAGCTGAGGGAGGTGACTGAATTAGAAAGGCCACTTTCCAAGAGAGGAACTGTAGGTTACATGAGTGTAGGGGCTCAAAGGGAGGGCCCATGAGTCATGTGACAACCACATTCAGGTTCCATAGGGGTGCATGGGGTGTGTTTGGAGTTATTACATCTTAAGACCCTCCGTGAAAGCCTTAATGACTGAGAGCTTGAAAAGCGATAAGTGTTGACCATTTTGTAAATATGCTGCAACTGCCCTTAAGTGCAAGCATATGCAAGTGTAGGAAAGGACTCCATTCTATAGGAGGTGCAAATAGTGGGCTTTTGAGCCTCTCACAGGATAAGAATACACTCTTCTGAAAGTTTTTACATAGCCGAAAATTAGGTACTTCGCTACCAGATTGCGAGGTTCAGCTACCTCGGAGCCAGAGCAGGCCCCAATGCTGAGTGAGGTCTGGCTTCACCTGAAGCTTCTTGTGGGGATTGACTGGCAACTCAGAGGATTGAATACCAGGACTTTTTGATGGATACTTTTAACCACAGGTTCCTCACCTTTTGAAAATTCACTATGAATCAGATTGAATCTGGAAATCTTCAAGTAGTATCACTGTGCACAGGTAGGTGGTGTCGTGTGGCTCTGTGCCCACATTGATCCGCTCCAGAATTGATGTGCAGAGACGCATATAAGCACCACCTAAGGACAATGACATTCATTTCTTCCATTCTGTGCCACCAGGTGTGGATACAGAGCTACCCCTCATGCGACTACTTTATCGAAATCTTAGACAGTGTGCAAAGGACAATGCCACCCCGAAAAACATAGGGTTCAAACTTTATGACCGTCACAAGCAAATATCTGTGACAGATCCCCACCAGATCTATCTTTGGGGTTGAACTCCGATTCCAAGGCCTGTAGCAACTGCACCTTGATGAATCTGAAGGCCATCCAAGGCCGTGAGGTGAAGCTGTATGTCACCAAACACAAGAAGACTCCACGTCAAGACTGGTCAAACTTAAAGGGAAAAGTTGTTCCTGCGGAAGGTCTTTGTCATGGTCGAAGTCATGAACTAAGTCATAACCCCTTCCCCCTTCCCGCCATCGGAGCAGATTCCGAATCTCATTGCAGGGCCCCCAGGAGTTTTAGTCCTTTGGCAGACGCACTGCAAATTCTAGCGTTCTGCAGAGGTATCCTGCGTCTGTTTTTCATTATATCGATTCCCTCTGGTGCACCTTTAGGTCTCAAGAATACACGAGGACCTGTTGCCTTTAATGAGGTTCTCACAAACACACCGCTTAAAACATGAGCAAAGTCAAGTTTCAGACTGCTGGTAAATAGACAGATAGCAAGACACTGTAGCCCTGCGCTACATGACCTGGCCTTCGTCACACAGCACTTGACCCCAGAAA